>NW_027397077.1:20931571-21280684 GCF_003265705.2 Callorhinus ursinus | reverse complement strand
GGGAGAAGCAGGCTTCCCGCTGAGCAGGGAGCCCGATGCGGGGCTCCATCCCAGGACCCCGGGATCATGACCTGAGCCGAAGGCAGACGCTTAACCGACTGAGCCACCCAGGCGCCCGAACGAAAGCTCTTTAAAGCCAAGGTGTTGTCACCTTTGTTTTCCTGGCAGCTAGAGTAGTGCCTGGTGGTATGTGGTAGGCATGAGGTCCACATTCCAGGACTGTGTCTGTTTTGCACCTCAAAGTTTTCTCAGTGTTTAGCAAAGCATCCATGAGCTAATAGGTACCTAAACTATATTTGTTGAGTGAATATATAAATAAGTGAATGGATTTGCTCAGCTGCTGAGTAATGGGACCCGGACTTGACCCGAGGTCTGTCTGACTCTGAGGCCTTGTATTTAACTATTAATTGTTATCTTTCATCATTGGTGGTGGAATCAGCCCAATGCTCAAAAATCCTTGGGGCTTAGGATTCTCTATGGCTTGTTTCAGTAGTTCCCACAAGGTAGATCCTCAGTATTATTTTGGAAGTCAGTTAGAAAGGAAAATTTCATTTCTTTTCTTTTTTTTTAAATCTCCCTTGCATCCTAGTAGGGAGAAAACAATGGGAGAAAGCAATGAGTGTCTCTCAGAATCAGAAAAAAACATTTTTTACTTAAATACAAGCCTCTCCTTCCAGCATCCCCTGTGGGTGACAGCATAGAGGGTTTGACCAAGAATGTTGAGTTTCTTCCCAGGCTCGTTTCCATGGTGATGGTTGCAGCTTTGGTAGTGTTGGGGTGACTGGGAGAGGAAGCAGAAGACAGGGTGACGCTGCATCAAAACATTATCAAAATCCTTGTGACCACATCCAAGAGGGTTTTCAGTCAATGACCGTGGACAGAAACTTGCTCATAAGCCAGAGGAATGGGTCCTGAAAAGCTATTTTTGTCTGCAGAACTTCTCTCATTCTTGCATTTTTGAGTGATTTGCCTCTATTCGGGGTCAAGTGTCCATAGGGTTATTTGTCCCATTCTGACTTTCCTGAATGTACATTTAGGTGGAGAGCTTACCATTAGGTGAACAGTGTTCACCTGCTAAGGGTCCCAGAGATATCCCAAAGCATTTATGGACAACATTTGCAGAAATAGGCCAGAAAGAATTTCATCGAGCACCTATTTATAGAGTGCTGTTCAGGTAATCTGTGGCTACATAACAAACCGTCCCTCCACATAGTGTTTTAAATTTTATTATTATCTCATATTTAGAGGCTTTTCTGGCTAGTGGTCTATGATGTGGTTGCAGTTCAGATGGTAGCTGCCACTGGATCCATCCTGCAGGATTCTTAACTCACACGGCTGGCACGGGATGCTGCTGGTGAGCTCGGCCCTCCGCGGGGTCTATCAGCCAGAACGCATGCTCATGTCTCTCCACACGGCCTGATTTTCTCTCTGCATTGTGGCTAAGGTCCAAGAATGGGTATCCAGGAGACAGGAACCAGAAGTCTCTAAGCCCTCAGCCTGAAAACCAGCACAGCCTTGCTTCTGCCATATTCTGGGGGTTGTATTGTCCAAAAGCCCCCAATAAAAGGGGTGGGGTGCGACATAGACCCTACCTTTCAGTGGAAGGAGTGTGAACGAATTTTCACGTTGTGTTTTGAAACCACCACAACTGCCAACTGTACCCTCTTTCTGTCCTCATAGAGTGTGTGGCCTGGGAGATCTAAAATCACATCATCAAGGGTAAATTGCCGTGTGACAAGGGCCATGAAGGAGATGTGCTCTGAGAGTCTAAATACGGAGATTATATTAGTTTGCTTGCACTGCCATGACAAAACACCATAGCCTGGGGTGCTTAAACAACACAAATTTATTTTCTCACAGTTCTGAAGGCTAGCGGTCCGAGATCAAGGTACCAGCAGATTTGGTCTCTTGGAGACCTCTCCTTGGCTTGCAGGTGACTGCTTTCTTGGTTTATGTCATCACATGGTCTGTGCTCTGTGCATGCATTTCTGTATCCCAATCCTTTCGTTTTATAAGGACACCAGTCGTATTGGATTATGGGCTACCCGAATGACCTCATTTTACCTTAGTTGCCTCCTAATCCAGTCACATTCTGAGGTACTGGGGATTAGGACTTCAACATAGGAATTTTGGAGGGACACAAGCTCATACTAGGGATAGGAATATTTAAAGTATTTTTTATAGAGCTTTTTGTCGGTAGAAATACCTTCCTATGGATATAAACTCAAGTTGCCGAGTTTTCAATTATTTGGGATAGTCTCTATTTTTAGGGCTTGCCATCAATTTTGTTTTACATTTAAATAAGATGTTTTCAAGTAAAACCTCCAAAGTAAAGTATATTCAAAGAAGCCTAGCTCCCAACCTCATTTCCTCCGGAAGTCATATTCAGATTGATCCTGACTACATACTCATAAAGAATCTCTTCTGTCCCATGACCATGACATGATGGAGTTTATAGTAATTGTTTCTCCCCTGCAAGACTGCAGGTTCCATGAAGGCAGGGACTTGTCTTCTTCAATTTCTAGTGTTGTTCCTGAAACCTAACAGCATGACAAGAATATTGTTGGCATTTGGTGAATATCTGTTGAATGACTGTGGTGCTGGAGTTCAGGGTATAGATTGGAATCAGTCATTTGAAAATCATCTACGTAGAGGTCATGAACATGAACATGTATTACAGCAGCTGTCTCATGTGATTCTGGAGGCTGAGAACTCGCATGATCTGTTGTCTGCAAGTTGGAGAACCAGGAATCAGATGGCATAATGCAGTCTGAGTCCAAAGATCTGAGAACTCGGGCAGCCCCAGGTGTAAGTCCCAGAGTCCGAAGGCCCAAGAACCAGAACCATGGATGCCTGAGGGCAAGAGAGGATGGACAGCCCAGCTCAGGAGGAGAGAAAGGGAATTGGCCCTTCTTCTGCTTTTTTTGTTCTATTCAGGCTCTCAATAGATCGGATGATGCCCACCCACATTGGCGAGGGCACGTCTTTTTTACTCAGTCTACTGAATCAAATACTAAGTTTTTGTACAAACACCCTCGTTGACACACCCAGAAATAATGTTTTCCCAGCTATCTGAGCATCCCTTAGCCCCCCAGTGAAGTTGACACATCAAATTAATCATCACACCATATTTAGGGGATAGAGCAAGGAGAGTGAGCAAAGAGAAAAAGCAACAGTTAGAGAGATGGCAGGGGGGAGGATTCAAAGATGGTCTGTGTCTGTGGACGTCCAGGAGGGACGTAGTCATGATGGAGCCATTAGTCAGGAAGTGTACAGTTCTGATTGGCCTGATTGGCAATCAGAAGACAGGGGTTCAAGTTTTCCTGCTACACTTGATTCATTATGTGACCTTGGGTAACCTAGCCTCTCTAAAAATCAGTTGCTTCTTAAGTGAAATGAGAGTGATTGTATCTGTTTGCATTGTCTGCCTCATAGGGTATGGAGGCTTCAAAAGAGGGTAATAGTGTTGAGACATTCTAGAAACTACCAGGTACTCTAAAAATGTAAGGGGGAAAATGATACTCAAAATAAAGGATCTTCTGGGGCATCTGTCTGGCTCAGTCAGTAGAGCATGCAACTCTTGATCTCAGGTTTTAAGTTCAAGCCCCATGTTGGGTGTAGAGATTACTTAAAAATAAAATCTTAAGTTTAGAAGATCCCCCCCTTTTTTTTTTACCTGTTGTAAGCCTTCATCTTTTCAGTTATGCCTTACATGTGTTCCTCCTGTAACATTTTGCTTTTTTAAACCAACCCTCAAAAGGCTTATGAAATCTTGGGGAATGACTTCTTAGCATACCTTCTTTAATGACAAAGTGATTTAGAAAAGAGAACTTTGAAAAGGCAAAACTTAGGCTTTCATGTGCCACAGTTTATTATTTTCTCATCAAGGAGGCTTTGTGGAGTAGCTTTGATCATAAGGTCACTGGTTTTGGACACAATTATTCCTCATAGCTTAAAGCACACCAGATACTTCTAGGCAAGAGTGTATCAAGTGTGCCCTGATTTATACCAGTTACAGTTAGTGTTTGAATTAATACAGAAGATGTAATGCCATAAATAAATTAGAGCTTTTCATATTCTTTTCATATTGCTTGTCAAAAGCATGTGGTGAATTTTTAACCTGTTACATGCAACATCTGAAATGAACACCACTCTTATTTGTTGATTGAAGCAGCAAAATTGGGCATCATTGTGCTCAAACACATAGCTGATGGTTACAATATCGAAAGGAGCCTATTACATCTGGTCTTGCTAATAGTGGATATTGGCAAAGAAATACGCTAAGACTGCTGTTTTCCCCAAACTCATCTATGGTGTTTCTAAAGGAGGGTTAAATGTTTTGTCCTCCAATCTTTTTTTTTTTTTTTTCAGTAGCTCTTAAGGTTGGAAAGAGACCTCAGAAGCAGGAATAGAGGTGGATGAATCAACTCGCTTTTAAAGACAGAGACTTGGCAAAAGACACAGCTTCAAGGTTGAGTTTTCTTAAAACTTTTGAGGACTTTGTAATCCAGTGTGCTAAGCATTGGACTGGAAACAAAGAGATAGAAGGTTTTCATTTTTGGCATGTCACTAACCACCTCTGCCTCAGAGATTGGTTTAAGAAACGTGGCAGGCTGCATATTCTTTTTCTCATCCCTTTTCATACTTGGAAAAAATGGAGAGATAGTGATGTGAATGCACAGCACATTTCTCTCGCACAAAAAGGACAGAGACCTTTTATGTGTAATATGTATATTACATGTCTATCTCCACCTATCTTTATTTGAAAATGACTGACTAGCTTTAAACTTAATTTCTGTCTTGCCAAAGCTGAGGGGTATGTGTGTGTGTGTGTGTGTGTGTCTTTCATCTTCTGGGGTCTACTTAAATTAAAACAATTTGTTAACTCTTATGAAACAGAAGATTTTCCTCTCTAAGGCCACAGATCCCATAGAGCTTGGACAGACAGGGCAAGTGGGTTGGAAATTATTCTACCCGTCTTGTGCTGGATTTACCCTCCGTCCTCACTCCTCGTATTCTTCAGATACTTTAGTTAGCATTCAGTGGGGAAGAAGAAGCTCTAAAGGAAGGGCTAGTTGAAATGAATGGCAAGGTCTCTTTGGAAGCTGCCAGAAGGATTGGAATGCTGTTTTCTGGCTATTTCTCCTGCTTGCTTTCTCTTCTTTCTCTCTTTTCTTTTATTTCTTCTTTTCCTTCTTCTTTACTCCCATCCTTCTACTCTTCTTCCCTTCCCTTCCTCTTCTCTGAACTTATCTTCCTTCTATTTTTTTCCTCTTCTCTGCATTACCAATAACCCACTTGCCAACCTCATTGTTTGCTTAAGCCCTAATTAGAGGAAGTAATTGAACACTTCTTCACAAATTTATTTTTAAGAAGATAAAGCTTTTCTGAATTAATGAGGAACTGGCATCTCTTAGCCAGGCTCCTTTCACTCCATCTATGAGAAGACTCTTTCCTCTATCCGTGAACACCCGTGCTTCCTCCTCTGACCACATTATCTCTCTTTCCATGGGGACAGAAGAGCTCTGCCCAGATTCCTCACTTTGACTTGCAAGTGGCCAGATGATACTTATTCCAGCGAAAGCTGACCTTCTTCCTCTTCTGATCCTCACTATCTTCATCTGCTTTTTTTTTAATTTCCATATTTAAGTGGGATTGATTTTTTTTAAGAGAGGAAAAACCAGGATAAGTCTCATCTGTCAGTGGTTGACGCCATCTTGAACCTCAGGTTGGAGAATGGTTGTGGGAACAGCACTGGTTTTGTCAAACTGGTTCTAAAGATTATTTACATTTAGGGTTGACATTTTGATAAATAGGCCGTATGTAAAACGTGTCCAATTCTGTACTCTTTGATGATGAAATACTTTTTTTTTTTTTAAGGTTTGTCTCATCAGGTGTATGAGGATCCACTTTATTTTTTTATTTTTATTTATTTATTTTTTAAAGATTTATTTATTTATTTGAAAGAGAGAATGAGAGAGAGAGAGAGAGCACATGAGAGGGGGGAGGGTCAGAGGGAGAAGCAGACTCCCTGCTGAGCAGGGAGCCCGATGTGGGACTCGATCCCGGGACTCCAGGACCATGACCTGAGCCGAAGGCAGTCGCGTAACCAACTGAGCCACCCAGGCGCCCCTATGAAATACTTTTTTATATGTGTCCATTGATGCTTTGTGAAATGGTGCTTAATTTTTTTGTACCTATTGGTTTCTCTATTTTTCACACAATCACAAGCCCCAGGTTGGATTGGCATTACCACAACTTTGCGTTTTTACAGGCCTCCTCGTTGTCAATATCTTATTGACTTGATTTCCTCTGGTTCAGCTATTGATGTAGTTTTAAAGGCTTTACTGAGAAAGGAACTTGAGAGGGAAATTTGAAATCCATGGCTAGCAAAATATCTTTTATCTTTGTGGCTTGAATAACTCTGTTCTCCAGGGATGCCTTTGCCATCTTGATTGCTTATTTTATTTACAAAGTGCTTCCATGTGGCGCAGCATCAGCCCTGAAGCATATGAGTAATGAAATATTTAATTTAGAAGTATGAGATGGAAGGTTCTGTTTGAAACTTATGCCTTAGGAGCCCTGCCAGTCAGCAGTGAAGAAAAGTTTCCTATGTCTAAGGTTTGGTCATACTTTGGGGATAGACGTTCCTGCACCATCTACAGTAACTATAGCAAACACATTTCATGTTTGATCGATGAGCTGTCAACTCCTCAAATCCTTTGCCAAGTCTTCAGTTTATCCTGCTGCCATGCTGAGACAGTGGTTCACTTGGAATGATGAATGGAACCCCCAGGTGGTTTTGGTATGGAAGATTTTTTTGTTTTTTTTGGTCGGGGGTGGGGGGGACAGCCCCTTGGAAATTTTTGTTTATGCCTAGTGAAGATGGAATTATAGGACTGGATTTAAGGCAGATTGAGCATCCTGAAGCAGGGCCTTCAGTATCTTCCTGTTGAAATGAAAATAAAATGCAAAACTCATTATCATGGTCACTAGGGCCCTGTGGTACTTGGCCCCTTCCTGCTTTCTCTGTTCCATCAGCTGCTGCTTTCTCCACCCACCCATTCATTATACTGGAATCAACAGAAAGGCAATGGAGCTGTCTGACCTACTTTATCTTAGGATCTTTGCATTTCCATTTCCTCCTTCTAGAATCTCCCCGTTCTCCTCCCATGCCTCAATCCTCCTCATCTTTCCATGTAAAGCTATACCAGGTTTCTTCCTAATAACCCAGGCTTCCCTTGCCCCTCATCACTTGGCAGATTCTGCTGTAATGCTGTCTCTTTCCCAGCTTGTGGAAACTGGGGACCTTGGCTCATATTTGACGGCTTCTCCATTTGTAGCACTGCGCTTGGCACCTAAGAGGTGCTCAGTACACAATTTTTTAATCAGCAAATGGAGCCTGGATAATTACATGGAAGACAGAGGCTTTGGTATGGCTCCTTATTCTTTCTGGAACAGTTGCTAAATAGTCCAGTGAGGCTTTAAAAAATGCTGCTTAGATTTTGCTCATTCATGTCAACAGTTGCCATGGTTTGCTATTTTAGAGTATTAAAAAAACCACATAAATTTTGGTCCTTTTAGACAGAGCCATCAATTTGATAAAGATTATATTGTTTTAAATCCCATCTGCAAAGCAAGGTGGGATGTAAGCTTGCCTCTGTACCATCTACTAATGGTTTCCTTGGCAAGACGTAGCAAAAGTGCTAATATTTTCATTACATCTACTGGAAAAAAATTTGATTGGAGAACTCAGTTTGGACCTCTTGAACTGTTAAATAGAAAACCCTGAAAGGCGTATTGTTACAAACACAGTCAAAGTTTGTAGTTTGAGAGAAGAATTTGTTAGCTCGTGGGCTCAGGATAAGGTTTTATGCTAAAACTACAATTCATACACAGAAATATAGTACAGATAAGGAAATAATCTCTACCACAAGAATTTCCCTTTGTTAATCAATAAGAACATCAATGCTAACCTCCTATCAGATCCTGTATTGAGAGGACAGATAGTCGCAAATCTATACGTTAGCCCTGTCTGAACAAGAAACGTGAACGTTCATTCCACATTAATGAGCTCAAAGTTCAGTAGTCATTTGATTTTGAAATCCCCTTTTCCCATGCAAGTAGTATTTAGAATGGGATGAGTTAAGATCTAATCATCGAGGGAGTGTGAAGATATTTCAATTCTATTATGATTTAGCTTGGGAGCATGATTCAAAGGCATACATTGGAGGTTCTGTGATTGAGTGTGATAGTCATAGGCTGATCCCCATGTGAATGAAAAAGCATCATCATCAGAGTTTGGTTTGTTTAGACTGACTTTGTACGTTGCACAATTGTGATTTTTAAAAAGTGAGCTAAAATTCACATAACAAAATTAATCATTTGAATCCAATTCAGTGTATACACACAATTGCATTTTAAGGGACTAGTAGGTGCCATTAGTATTGCTCATCTTAGGGGCTTACCAAGACCCTTCTCCCTTAAGTTAGAATTTTGGTAGATTCCAAAAGCACCTCCTCACTGGCCTTGGCATGCCACTGAATGCTAACCACTTGGTGACATTTCATGGGGCAGAAAAAAATATTCAGTTAACACATTCTAAAAAAATTAGGTTATTTAAAATAACACTTTATTATCCAAATGTAAGCTTAGAAATCATCTCTTCACATAGACCTTGATAAGAACATAGCTTAACTTAATACCATGAGAATGAGAGTTTTTATAAAATCTCCTGAAAGTCTCTGCATCGGTGTCCTACCCAGTATTTGTGAGAAAGTAATATGAGATGAATTGTGGCTGATCCTTAACCTCAGCAGAGGTCTCCGAAAATTCAGCCAGGCAGAGCCATTTTTAATTGACTGGGGATTTGGGAAGGCCACATGGAGTTTGTGCAGTATTAGAAAGCCATGTTTTGAGTCTAAGAGGAAAAGAAGAAGGATTGGGAAAAGCAGGTAAATATGAGAAAGAGCCCACAGTGCACATCTGCAGAATGGAATGAGATGGGGTCTAGGGCACAGCTCACCTGGAGGAGACATATTTAGCTCACCATATAGGTACCTTTCTACAAAGTGTTAACACCAATGCTCCTTGTACCATTAGAAAGTGGATCTCTACCTTGTAATGCATTGCAATGCACAGGAATTCCCAGGATCAGATTAAGGTGACTGTTGAAAAAAGTAAACTGACCTAGAATAGCATTCCTAAATTTAAAAACCACATAAACCTCATTGACTCTTTTGTCAAACATGCAAATTCTTGGTGCCAAGTTAGATAAGGAAAAAAAAAGTCCAATTCAAAATAATTTGTCTGGACAAAGATAATTAGAACCAGAGAAGATCAAGGGCAGGAGAAACTTGACAAGTGTTGATGTCCAAAACATCCTGAGGAAGCGTGTGGAAATGAGGCAATGTAGGACAGCCTGTCTGGTTGGAGCCTCCCACAGAGAAGGATGGCTGGGTGTCCCAGGGCAGGTGGGGCTGAGTTGATACCTGGGGCTGGTGCTTGTTTGGGAACAACAGTGTCTAAGAAAATGGGAAAGAGTTGAAGCTTGCAAACAAACTGCAAATGAAGTGTGTCTCCTAAGGGCAGCACAACTCTCTCTGTTCAGAGATGGGGCTAACTAAGCCTATTTGTGTTGGTGAACTAAAACATAAAAGAAATGAGGCAGGAACGCATAGCCAGCTGGACTTGGACAGTGTTGCTTGAGAAGTGGTATTTTCCTTTGAGGATGATGACAAGAAAACAGTGCATCGGCGACCCCCTTCCTTCTTCTACCCCTCCTCATCCTCTGTGCTGGAAGACTTTTCATTAACTGAGACTCAGACAAAGCAAAGCAAGCTATTAAGAGCTGTTTAGATGGTACCAACTTACCCCAAAACTCAGCGAATTGTAGTCAGTTGAATGTCTTGAAACAACTCTAAGCCCATCATTGTCTATGAAATCTGCAGCTAACACTGAAATTAACAATTCCCAGGTTTTAATGGGAGGAAGCATTTTACGGACAGTCTTCACTACCATGTCTGCTCTTGAACTCGTTTCCCTCAGGTGCATTTACCCAAGCAAATCAGTACAGTCACACCCTCCCTTCCACCCTCTTACAGGCATTCCCATCAATGAGGGGGAAAGACTGTGTATATTCTTTGGTGTCATGGAAACCTGAAATCAACCTATCACTTCCTATCAGTATGACCTTAGGCAAGTTTTGCATGTTTTGAGTTTGAGAGGACTGCAAGATATCCAAGTAGCAGTGTCCAAGGGGTGGTTGGCTATATGGGGGCAGGGGGCGGCGGTGGTGCTCAGGAGAAAAATCCAGCCTGGAAGACTCATCGGCATCGAGATATTAATTGCAGCCTTGGGTTTGGATAGAATCGCCTAAGGGCATTGCGTCTTCTGGTTTCCTGGTCCTACAACATGTACTGCCGCAAAGACTGAAGGCCAGCCCCGCTCTGCCCGAACTGTAGGGAGAAGCCCATCCAGTCTTGAGGCTTGAGGCAGATGGCCAAGTGTGGCGTGGAGCTCCTGAACTTGGGTGGGCTGCCTCTCCTAGGCCCCTCCTCTCAGTGTCTCTGCTCCAGATTCTGCTCGGAAGTATTCTAGGAAGGCAAGTGCCTTCCATCGTTGTTACAAGTGGGGAAGCCCTGCAGTTCAGGGATCTAAGGAAGAAGGTTTCTCCACCGTATGCAGAGCCCAAGCTTTGAAGAATGGAAGTACAAAAGGGAGGGGCTTATTTATTCATTTCTTTGACAAGCATGCATTAAAGACCAAGGCTTTAGAGAGCTCCTCTGTGCCAGTACAAACAAGGTCCCTGCTTTTAAGGAATCGAGATTCTGGAAGAGATGGATAAATAAAATAATTATAGGTGAAGTACTCTGCTAGCAAATGATTGGGTGATCTTGAGCTAGGGAATGCCTCTCAGAGGAGATGGCATTTAAGCTGATTCCTGAAGAATGCAAAGGGGATAGATGGAGGGGAACCAAGGGCCATGAAAGAATAAGCGAAAAGGCCACACAGGTGATTCTCGGAAGTGAGAGGAACATCGTGGCTGAGATGTCTCCTGGGGTAGCCTGTACATGGCTCCGTGACAAATTACAGCAGTGACCCAGAAGGCTATGGTGGCATTGGGCTTTCCTTGGTTTCCATTATATCCTCATTTCAAAGGCACTAAGTTCAACTGTGAAAACCCTTTCTGTCTAATGAGCGTGTCCAAGAGATGGTTTGGGGCGTGCGCGCACGCGCGTGCCTGTGTGTGTGTGTGTGTGTGTGTGTGTGTGTTGATTTTTAAAGAGGTAGGGTGGCAAGAGTAGGCCTCTAACTGGGCTGAGGGCTTTTAAACTGACACTTAAAAAAAATATTTGTATACATCAAAAACTAATGATATAATGTATGGTGATTAACATAACATAATAAAAAAAATGACTTGTATACAAATTCTTCTTGCTGTTTGCATTTAGTGCTGCCATTGGCAGAGACCAGTGGTGAACATATGTACCGAATACCGATCAGAAACTTCCCTCAGATTTGTCATCTCCACTATGGTAAATGTTCCATTCAGAGCACCGAGCCAAGAGGCCTATCAGAGCTCTGTTGTTTCTGCTTGGATTTCCCAAGGGCCACATCCTGGGGAGAGGGGGCAAAAAAAGGGACAGGCTTGGGGAATATATGCAGGCATTGTGTGGGCTCTGCATGCGATTTGCATAGTGCTTGATAAGCTGAAATCTGGTCTTAGAAAATGTTCAAATTAAAATTTTATCATGGCTACCAGTGCAGACATTTCTTAATATTTTCCCCCTTTTTATGGAATTCTTTTGCTCATATTGACTGTGATTCACATATGTTTTTGTTAGAAAGTTACAGCTGTGATTCAGAGCCTCGATGAAGGAGAAAGGGGAAAATCTGGGTCCACCAGAGACCATTTCTTGGTAAATGAAGTTTGTGTTCAAGGCCTTCCTAGGCATATCTTTCTCAGTCTTATAGTAAACGTGCCTTTATTTGGGGCCTGTCTTAGAAGCTCAAGGGAACCGTATGTGTGATAGGGAAAAAAAGAAAAAGTAAGGCTTGCATTGAAAGCTACTTGGATTCAGTTCAGGCTTTATTCTTATGAATTGTGCAATTTTAGATAGGTTACTTTGTCTATCGGGACCTCAGTTTCTTCTAACTGGGGATAGACCTAAATTTCCTAGGGCTATTGTAAAAGTGAAACAATATGTATGTAACATTTAGCTCAAACCCAGCAATTAATATCACTAACTTGTTTATATAAGCTGTCCTCGAGCCATATTGTGGGCATAGTTTTTGTCTCCAAAATTTGGTAATGAGAGAGCCTGGGTGCATTAAGAGGGGGCTGTTGACTTAGTGATTTGGGGACCCCAGCCCTCCGAGTTCTCTAGACTTGGGGAGCGACCGAGTGCTCCCGTGTTCTGAAGAGCTATTAAATGCATCTTATAAGTACTCACATTTGCACTTAATAGTTAATTAACACATGCATCGACTTCATTAGAAGCCATTAAAGAAACAGCTTCAGGTAAAGACATTTTGTGAAATTTCTAGATGCAGGGCTGTTACACATTTACGTTTTTCTATCCTTCGAGGGTTTCTTATAGGACATTTTATTGTCATTTTTTAATTTGCAGATTCCTGCTGATGATCAGAACTGCTCCCTGAAACCCTCACAACATTAGGATGAAATTAGATGTGGTTGTTCAGTTTAATATATAAGTAGTCCAGGGCAGCCCTGAAATACAAACCTTGATTTTATTTTATTTTATTTTTTTAATTTTTTTAAAAATTTATTTATTTGACAGGGAAAGAGAGACAGCGAGAGAGGGAACACAAGCAGGGGGAGTGGAAGAGGGAGAAGCAGGCTTCCTCCTGAGCAGAGAGCCCGTTGCAGGGCTTGATCCCAGGACCCTGGGATCATGACCTGAGCCGAAGGCAGACGCTTAACAACTGAGCCACCCAGGCGCCCCCAAACCTTGATTTTAAAAAATGTAGTTAGGGGCACCTGGTTGGCTCAGTCGGTTAGGTGTCTGACTCTTGAGCTCAGTTCAGATCTTGATTGCAGGGTTGTGAGTTCAAGTCCCACATTGGGCTCCATGCTGGGTGTGGAGCCTACTTAAAAAAAAAAAAAGAAATATACATACACACACACACACACACACACACACATATCTATTTGAAATGTTAGATTCATTACAACTGCTAGCCAAAATGACAATTTCATTAGGATGATAGGGTAAGATTTGCTGTTTTTTTATTTATTTTTATTTTTTAGAGAGAGAGAGAGAGCATGAGGGGTGGAAAGGAGCAGAGGGAGAGGGAGAGAGAGAGAAATTTAAGCAGGCTCTATGCCCAGCGTGGAGCCAGATGTGGGGCTCAGTCTCACAACCCTGAGGTCATGACCTGAGCCGAAATCAAGAATGGGAGGCTAAACTGACTGAGCCACCTAGGCACCCCAAGATTTGCTGTTCATTGTTTAAGGGCTTTCTCACCAACCAAAAAGATTCGTGTTTTTAACTTGTAAGCCAAAAGAGTAAAATCGTGCCTAGTTAAATTTCTAAAATTTCATGTCTTCTTTCAGGGTAGTAGTTCTCAAACTCGAGTGAGCATCAGTCCTATGTAAAAACACAGATTGTGGGTCCCCACCTTCAAAGTTTTTGATTCAGGGGGTCTATGGTAGCACTCAAGAATTTGTATGTCTAGCAAGTACCTGTGGGGTTCTGGTGCTGAGTCCATGGATCACATGATGAGAACCACTGCTTTAGGGAAAACTTGTAAAGGGCTATGCAGGAGAATTCTTTCCCTGTCCTGTTTCTTTATTACATGTGTTTCATGGTGAGATACATCGCTGTTTGCTGAGAATCCAAATGTGTATTTCTGTTTGGCTTTTCACCCGAGTTGTTTCAAATTGGGAGGTTGGGTTTATGTTACCAGGCAGGAGGGTAGCAAGATAGGAGGCTCATATAGACATGTTTTAATGGGTAGATAAGTTGTTCTTTAGATGAAAATAAGCCTTCATCATTTAAATTACCCCTGGAAATTCATTCACTCATTCATTCAACACATTTTATTGGGGACTCCTTATGTACAAAGTGTTGTTCTAAGTGGATGCTCCATAAATAAAGAGGATAAAATTCTTCCCCTAACAGGATTTGAGGGGCCAAAACCAGGCTACCCCAAGATGGGCCACTTTGGCCTGAAGATGATTTTTGAGTTGGAAGAGCAATCAACCCGGGGCACCTGCGTGGCTCAGTTGGCTAAGCATCTGCCTTTGACTCAGGTCATGATCCCAGGGTCCTGGGATCGAGCCCTGCATCGGGCTCCCTGCCTAGTGGGGAGTCTGCTTCTCCCCCTCCCTCTGCTCGCCTGCTTGTGCTCGCTCTCTCGTTCACTCTCTATCTCAAATAAATAAATGAAATCTTAAAAAAAAAAAAAATCAACCCAGCAAATTTAGGAAAAACTTTTTTTTTTTTAGCTGTTTTATTTTCTGTATTCATTAAACATTTAACTACGAAACAAAACACATGGATCCCAAGCACCCAAGGGCCAGTACAGGCAAAACATTAGGCCCTAGTAATAAAGTAGCAACCACTGCAGGAATCAGTGCCCTCGTGGGGTGCCTAGGATGGGACATGCAGTTGGGTTTAGCCCCCTTTTTCCTGCTGCGTCTTAGCAAAAAAGGGAGGCACAATGCGCTGCATGGTCCGAATCACCAGGGAAACCTGGTCAAGACAGGAGGTGATGGAAAATTGGAGTTGGCCAGGGTCCTCAGCAGTCAATCGGACAGTCAGGACGTTGCCGTTCACACTGAGCTCCTGCCGGACTGGCCCTCAGAGTTCAGCATTTGGAGTCAGGAACCGGGGGGCAATCTCCGCCTCCGCGGGCGATGGGAGAGGTATAGTGAGGGTGAACTGGAGCGGTTGGCCCCCAGGACCCCCAGCCACGGGTGCTGCATCTCCATCAGGCCCTGGTGCGTCAGGGCCTGCTCCATCTGGGGCACGCCAGCAGAAGCGGCGCCTGCCTCTCCCTCAGTGCCGGGACTTCCGGGGCTGCCCAGGCCTTCGGGGTCGCTGGGGTCACCGGGGTCATGGGGACCACCTGGGCCACCAGAGACTCCAGGCTCACGGGGTTCACCAGGACCACCTGACGCACCCACCACAAGGCCCACAGCACCTGTGCCTTCGTGTCCAGCCCTCACGGCGCGCCCACCGTCCGCCTCAGACCCCATCTTGAATCCTCCCGCCCTCCTCGCGAGGCGCAGAAGGACAAAGCACTTCCTTACAAAACTTTGCCCCTCCGTGTGCATTGCAACTTGGAATACCCTAGGAAAAACTTTTTGCTTCCCCCATCAAGTGCCTAAAAGAATTTTGGTTAGAGAAGCTGCTTCGGAAGAGAGCAATCATCATAGATAATGACATGAGGATATCAACTAGTTATGGTAGACAGGGAGGCACCCAGCGAGGCCTTACCAATCAAAGTCCTTTCTTTGGCTCATTGTTTCTGAGTAGCCCAGCAAACATTTGTTTATGAAACATTTACTTTTTTTTGCATCTTCCTATAAATTCCTTCCTCTGATGTCCCAGACTCCACCACTCCTGTCCTTAGTTCAGAATGACACGTGTACCTCATTTTGCCTGTCTGGAATTTCCGTGTCTGTGTTGTCTGTGTGAATTGCTTGAAGGTATGCTATTAAATTTGTTTTTTTTCCTGTTAATCTGTTTAATGCTAATTTGATTCTTCGTCCAGCCAGAAGAACCTTGAAGGGACAGGATGATCCTCCCCCCCGCTCCTCCCCACAACAGGATTTAGTTAAAGGATGGGACATGGTAAGGGGTGAAGCGAGGAAATGGACAATAAGTAAAGTTGGCCCTTGAACAGCAGAGGCTTGAACTGTGTGGGTCCACTTATACTTACTGTTTTCAATGAATTTGATACAGTATTGTAAATATATTTTCCCTTCCTTATGATTTTCTTAATAACATTTTCTTTTCTCTAACTTACTTTATTTAAGAATATAGCATATTATACATACAGCATACCAAATGTATGTTAGTCAACTGTTTATGTTATTGGTAAGGCTTTTGGTCAACGGTAGGCAGTTGATAAAGTTTTAGGGGAGTCAAAGTTAATCTGTGGATTTTTTTTTTTAAGATTTTATTCATTTATTTGAGAGAGAGAGAGAGCATGCATGTGCGCAAGCAGGGCGAGCAGCCGAGGGAGAAGCAGACTCCCCGCCAAGCAGGGAGCCCGACACGGGACTTGATCCCAGAACTCTGGGACCATGAACTGAGCCAAAGGCAGACACTTAGCCCACTGAGCCACCCAGGCGCCCCTAATCCATGAATTTTTGACTGCACATTTGGGTCGGTGCTTCTAAACCCTATGTTGTTCAAGGGTTCATTGTACATGTCAAGTGGAAATGTTATAAAGAAGAATAAAGCTGGGTGAAATTACAGGATGGGATGAAGGAGGGCTATTTTACATAGTACGAGCAAGGAAGGGCACCTAGATAAAGTGAAAGCTGAACCTGTAGGAAGTAAGGGATCTGTGCTTGAGGGCATTTGGTGCAGGAAGGTATTTCTGATGGAGGAAAATGCTTCTGTGACAGGGAGGCAGGAGGGTCCCTGCTGTATTTGGAAAACAGCCAGGGGGACAGTGCAGTTGAAACCCATTGGATAAAAAGGGGAGGTGGATGGTGAATGGCCACTTGATTTTATTACAGGTGAGAAGGGGTGTCGTTGTAGGGTTTTGAGAAGTGCAGTGATGGGACTTGCCTTGCCTTCAGAAGGAGGAACAATCTGATTGCTCGAATAGAGTGGAAACAGGGAAAGCGTCCTAGGTCATGTAGGATGAGCAAAGGGTGAGTCAAACCTGCATATATGTGTTGCCACACTCATGGCAGACCTCATAAATCAATTACAGAGCCCCTTCCCAGTGGTCTGAATGTTGACTGGGATGAATTCCCAACACAGTGTGCAGCCAGAACTGAGGTGGTAGATGGTGCAGATCTCTTTCTGTCAGTCCCAACAGTTCATATGTCACCTGGCTTTCCAGGGCCTTATCTGCCCTTACAAGAGGGCTGGGTATCTGCTCCAGATTCATTCAGTCATCAACAATATATATTGTGCATTGTGAGGCAAACGGTAAAAGTCCATAAGTAAATGAACTTGATAGTTTCAGATCATAAGGGCTGTGAAGAAAAATGAAGCGATTGAGACCTGGAAAACGAGGGGTTGGCCATTTCAGTAACAGGGGCAGGGCATTCCAAGCAGAGGGACGGCAGGTATAAGGTCCCTGCAGGAAGACAGACTGCAGGGAGTGTGTCCAGGGCCCATTTCCTGTCTTGTCTTAGTTCACACGCATCTTTACAAGTCCATGCAGAGTGGGGGCTCTGCAGTGCTCTCTCTAGGACACCACTGGCAAATCTCCGCATTGCTTGATGGGGGTGATGCCGGAATTAGTACTGGGTTTTCCCTTAACACTCTCCCACCCTACATAACTCTCTTCTTCTGTACTCATTCCATCTTGTCTTCCTTTCCCTAAGGCAGTTGTCTCTCATCCACCTGTTTTCATTTCACCTGTTACCTTTTTGACTTTTTTTTAAAGATTTTATTTATTTATTTGAAAGAGAGAGAATGAGAGAGAGAGAGCACATGAGATGGGGGAGGGTCCGAGGGAGAAGCAGACTCCCCGCCGAGCAGGGAGCCTGATGCGGGACTTGATCCCGGGACTCCAGGATCATGACCCGAGCCGAAGGCAGTCGCCCAACCGACTGAGCCACCCAGGCGCCCTCACCTGTTACCTTTTTGAAGAGGATTATTTAGGGGAATATATTATGAGCATGGATTTCACATGGCATTTATGTATTAATAAGCTTATTAGTTTGGGGAACTTCTTCCTTCCCTCTTTCACTCCATAGTTATTTTTTTTGTAATAAATGTCCATCTAATTTGCCGGATTTCTCTTTGAGCACAGGCAGCCTTCTATACAACAGAAATTTCTCATTTGGAACCCTGATATAGTGGTTGCTAGAATATACACACATAAGAAAAAAATCGCTCCATAGGAAAAATAAAACATACAGGAAACCAATTATTTTATCTGTTCAGAGAGTTATCCGGCCGCAGGAGTGAGTAGTAATTGCAGTCTTTTGTCATGGAAGTCTTTGGTTGTAAATAATAGATTTTCTGCTTTTGCCTACACTTGTTTTATTGCCCATTAGAGGGCCTTGCTTTGAGCAGTGCAGCTGAGGGTTAGTCCCAGGAGCTGGTGTTAGGGTACCGTGTCAGGGCAGCTGTATATGTAGCGGCGGAGTTTCCAGATGGGGGTGAGCAAGAGCAGAAGGCTCAGCCGGCATCAACAGTCGATGCTGTCAACATCTGTGTTGATCCAGGGACTTGACAGTGAGTCCTTTCCGCTCTCCCGCCCCTGAGGATGGTTCAGCAAGCTTTGGTTTACGTGTCTGTAAAATGAGTTGATTGAACCTACCTTTCGCTTTGAGGATGAACCCGGGGTAGTGGTGATGAGAGCAGTTGCCACGTTGAGCATTTACTACCTGCCAGGCATTTTCTGGAAGCGCTGTACACATACCCTTTCAGTAAATCCTCACTGTAGCTGGTGAGGTAGACACTGCTGGCCTTGAGGAAACCGTGACATGGGAAGGTGGTCTGCTCAAGAACACACAGTATGTGTTGATATCAAGGGAATGACTGCAGTTGCTGTCGTTCAAATTAAAAAGAAATCAAGATCGTTTGAATATATTACAGAGTATAGGAGATCAGATTCTTAATATCTCTTGTTTTCTGTTTGCTTAGTTTTCTGGTTTCATTTCACAGCACTAATTATATCTTTATTGTTTTTCTGATGATAAAAAAAATTGTTAAACAATTTTTTAACCCATTTTCCCCTCCTGTAGATGCTCTGAATAGGAACATCCTGTCAAAACACAGTATCTGTTGGTCTTCTTGGATCAGGTCTTCCTTGGGCCCTCCAGGAAGATTCCCCTTGATTTCCCTTTGATGACAGGGAGTCAACATTTCAAATAACTCAACAAATCCTCCAGAAATTATGATGGGAATTCCCCCACCTTTCTTCTCATTTTTAGTGTCTTCAGAATCTTACTTGGCTTTCTTGAAAACATGGCCAATCCGTGTGCTATTTTTTATGTTCCAGGTGCCTAAGGTCCATGTCTTAGCTCTGTATTTAAGGGTTGCCTGATCTTAGGCAAGTCTCAACGTTTTAGGTTCTTAGCCCCCATATCTACAAAATGAGCCCGATGATGATGATGATGATGATGATGATGATGGAGATGATGATACTTATCTTATAGGGTTATATGGATTATATAAAACTATGTTGCTGAAGTCAAGACCACTGTAGGTTTTAATTTTTTCTCTCAAATAATATACTGCATTTTCTATGTGTTCTACTTTTCCCTCAATATCTAGTTTTCTTCACAGGGTTCCTACCCTCACCTCAGTCTCCATTCTTTCCATCCTTCCATCTGTCCCAATAGTCCATCCATCCACCCATCTATCAACCTTTCCTTCCTTCCTTCCTTCCTTCCTTCCTTCCTGCCTTCCTTCCTTCCTTCCTTCCATCTACTCATCCTTCTTTCCATCTACCTATTTTCCCTTCCATCCATCTACCTATCTCTCCACCTGTCCATCCACCCTTCCTTCCCTTCCTCCCTCCCCTTAACCAAATGCCCCTTTGAAGTGTGGGCCCCAAACAGTGAACAAAAACAGACACAGTCTTTGCCTTCATAGAGATTACTTTTTTTCCCACTTGACCTCCTTATACCTAGTATTTTAAATAAAATTTTCATCCTATAGGTTCAGGGATCAGAATATGGGGATACTGACCCATTTGATGCTTTTCCAAGCAGCTGGATTGAAGATGGAGCTATTTGCCATGGCTCCAACTGAAAGTGCTGAGCTGGTTGCTTGGTTAGCAGGTTGAAGAGAGATGGGAATATTGTTCGAAGAATAACAAACTCAAAAAAAATATTAGAAGAGGGAAGATAGAAAAAAATAGAGACCACAGGCATGCCTATTGACAGAGGGCATTTAAAGTAAAGATAGGAGGGGCGCCTGGGTGGCTCAGTTGGTTAAGTATCTGACTCTTGATTTCGCCTCAGGTCATGATCTCAGGGTCCTGGGACTGGCCCTTGTGGGGCTCCGCTCTCAGTGGGGAGTCTGCTCAGGATTCTCTCTCTCCCCCTCTGCCCCTTCCCACTGTGCGCATGCTCTCTCTCTCAAATAAATAAATCTTTTAAAAAAGTAAATAAAATAAATATAGGATAAGAAAATAGTGCGTACTTTTATGAGATAAAAAGCAGTGAATGTTACAGCAAAAATGTGAAGATCGTTAGGTGCAAGAAAATCAGGGAGCTGGTTTAGAATATTATCAACATTAGGCTGGGGTGCCAAGAAGTAAGATATGCTTGTCACCAGTTACAATGTCATGGCCATGTAGATGTTAATCTAAATCATGATCATCTCTAAATATGTTTATTTTATTTTGTCTATTTTCTGTCTCCTCTCCCCAACCCCCAACTTTTCTCCTTACTACTCTAAGTGCAGCTGTGTCCCCAGTGTCTAGAACAGTGCCCTGAACACATACTTTTGAATAAATGAACCACAACTTAACCTGCAAGCAAATTGAGAAATGGATGATCCTACAGTTTGTGAGAACCTGGTGTTATTTAGTGGTTTTGGCAACACAGAATCACAGGATTGTCCTATGAGAAAATAACCATGAACAGTTTCCAGATTATGGTCTCTGTAGATGTAGGAGTTTCTTATAAGTATGTCCAAATTGATTGGGAGGAGAGAGAAATGCTGAGCTGATGTGACTCGGCCCCACACCCAGCTTCAGCTGGAGTGGCTCTGCTTCTATCTGACTTATGTAGCTTCTACTTAAGATCTGATTTGAAAAATGGTTTCCTCTACTAAAAAGTTGCATGTTAGATTAGGAGATTCTTCAAATGCAGCACTGCCATGACTGTCCCCTATTTTGGTCACTGATCTGACCCCTTTCAGGCATTCTCTGTGTTAGAGCCAGAATGATCTTCCAAGTGTAAACTTGACCATCATGTCACCCTCTACTTTAAACACGGTATATTCTCATCAGTAATAAAACAGTATCTTTATTAAGCATTACTAAATCTGAGCACCATTTAAGTATCTTGTGTGTATTAAACCATTTGATCCACTGTTTTGGTTAGAGACAATGTAATCAATCCCCATTTCATTGATGAGAGAACCAAGGCTTAGAGGCATTAAAAAAACTTACCCAAGTGACACACTAGTAATTCATCTTCAAATAAAAACAAAACAGGGATCTTAAGAGGTCTTAAACTTTTGTGCCTGGACCCTTCATACAGTCTGATAAAACCTATGGAAACTTCTCAGAATATTATTTTTTTAAAGATTTTATTGATTTATTTCAGAGAGAGAGAGAGCATGCACAAGCAGGGGGAACCACAGAGGAAGAGGGAGAAGCAGGCTCCCCGCTAAGCAGGGAGCCTGGTGTGGGGCTTGATCCCAGGATGCTGGGTTCATGACCTGAGCCGAAGACAGATGCTTAACAACTGAGCCACCCAGGCGCTTCTCAGAATACTATTTTTAGCTGCATAAAATACCACAACAAAGGAAACAATTACATTTAAATGTAGTTAGCAAAATATTTTTCATATGTGCTACATGCATCATAGAAGTAATACATGAACTTCTTTAAATGTAACAAAGTATAATAACTTTATAATTTCAAAGTAGTAATGACACAGATAAATTTCATGGTGTCTGCAAAAACCCTTACATGATATGAAAATACTTCTAATTTCGATTGATGAAAAAGTTGCAGATATTACTATAATACTACCAAGATTTGTTGCCAAGTTTCATAATAGATGGTAATGCTGAGTTTTAGTTAAAGGTTAATGAAAATCAGAATGTAATTTTTTCCATCCAGGTTCTCAGACCCTGGGAATATGATTATAATAATAACTCCTCCCTAATCTTGAACAATGTGGCTTGGCCTGTTATTATCTACCAGCCACATATCTCCTGCTGCACCTCTTTCTGCTCGCAGCCATGCTGCTTGCCGTTGGTCCCTCATATTCTCCACAGGGCCTTTGCACATCCTGGTTTTTCTGCTTAGAATGTATGTCCCATCCCCTCTCACTTTGTTATATCCGCTCCTTCCCATCTCAGTTCCGGTACCACTTTCCTGGGGAGGGAAGACCTTCTTGGTCTTCTCTACCAGGTCACTCTCTTCTGTTACAGCTCCTTTTGTTGGATCACACTGCACCAAGTCAGTTACAGGTCTGGGTTTATTTGTGTGATTACTTGATTGAGGTCTGGTTCTTCAAATAGAGTTTAAGCTTTATTTTTTTTTTAAGATTTATTTATTTTAGGGAGAGAGAGGGAGTGTGGGAGCAGGGGGAGGGGCAGAGGAAGAGGGAGAGAGAGAATCCCAGGCAGATTCCCTGCTAAGTACAAAATCCCACTTGGGGCTCGATCTCATGACCCTGAGATCATGACCTGAGCCAAAACCAAGAGTTGGATGCCTAACCTATTGAGCCGCCCAGGTGCCCCTAGAGTTTAAGCTTTATAAATGTATTAGTTTGTTAGGGCTGTCATAACAAAGTATCACAGAGTAGGTGGCTTAACCAACAGAAGTTTATTTTCTCACAATTCTGGAGACTAGAAGTTCAAGGTCAAGGTATCAGCAAGGTTGGTTTCTTCTGAGGCTTCATTCCTTGGCTCGTAGATGGCTGTCTTCTGTCTGTGTCTCCACATGGTCTTGCGTCTGTGAATATCTGAATTTTAATTTTCTTTTCTTATAAGGAAGGACACCAGGTGTATTGGAGTAGGGCTCACCGTGATGACCTGATTTTAACTTAATTACTTCTTTAAAGACCCTATCTCCAAATACAGTCACATTCTGAGGTCCAGGGGTTGAGGATTTCAGCATATGAATTTGCAGGGGTGGATGTGGGAACACAGTTCAGCCAGTGACCTGAGAGAGAGAAAGAGTCTGATTTTGCTCGCTACTTTTCTCCCCATCAGCTAACATGGCACTCAGCCCAGAGTAGGCCATCAGTAAATATCTATTAAATAAATGAATATGCGTAAAGTATGAATGAATGATACCATACTTTGTTGACCATCAAAACATTTAAAACATGCATTTGTATCACCTGTTCTGACATTGAGCTTATTCTTTGAGTTCCATTTTTTGCTGTTTCTAAGTTGGCATATGTGATCTAGGAATGCCCAGATCACATTAAAAAAAATTCTTCTCTGCCTATACTTGTCTGCTTGATTCAGCTCAACTAATGTTAGGGTCATGTGATTAACTCACAAATACAGAATTTTAAATTGCAGCTCTGGAGTCGTTAGCTGTAGACTCCAACCTGAATTTTATTCTGTTCAGAAATGTAGCACTTGGACTCTGATGATTAAATCAAATACTCTTTGGTCCTTTTATAAAGCAGAGTTTTAGCTTCTACCAGAAAGTAATTAAGTTGGAATTGGTTTAGGCACCTGTTTTCTGGAGTGATTTCAGTTACGCACACTTTTTTCTTTTTGCTCACACGTAAGCACCAATGGCCACAACAGTCCCCAAAACAAAATTAATAACTGTAACACAGCGCTGACAGTATAATTTCTGGAAGTGTATTATCATGTGATATGCTGAGAGAGGGGGATTTACCCTCTTGTTAGGTTTTGAAAATCAGGATTCTTACATTATACCCATCCAGCAGCAAATTAGCAAGAGCAGGAATAGTGATGGAGCTGATAGGTCCTTGAGTGCAGTGATTTCCTAGTGAAATGTTACTGGCTATTGCTAAAAAGAAATAAAATTATAAGAATAAAAGAAAGGAGGTCAGAGAACACTGGGATTCAGGTTTCTGAAATGCATAACTTCACAGCACCCTTAATATGCTAATAGACACCCTGACTTTACAAGTAGGGAAGATAGTATGCAGACCTGCACCCACGTTTGCCCCCAAACCCTTTTTTTCTGAAGGGACTGGTGTCCTGAGAAACACTCTTTGAGAATGGTCTTTCTAGACAGTCTAAAGTTAGCAGACACATTTTGCTGCTTTGGTAAGGGGGGGGGTATACTTAATCAGCATTTCATCTCTTCCCGTACAGGAATTCCTAGTATTGTATCGTGGGCTTTCATAGGCGTCCTCACAAAGATCAATTTTTAACATAGACCATTATCATGGTTAAAGTTTTATAGATCTGGCCTGAAGTCTTGTTTTGTTTTGTTTTGTTTTCTAAACTCAGCAATTAAAAGAAAACAAAACATGAAGCATTTGTATTTTTTGTTGCAAGTGTCAGAAAGCCAACTCCAACTGCCTTTGGCAAAGAAAAAAAAAAAGGAAAGTGAAAGTGTCTGGAGAGGTGTTTACCAAGAATGTGTATCACAATTCAATGCCTCTCTGTCAGCTAGATTTTCTTTTTCTCGCCAGTCATTTGATTCTTGAGGAAGATCTTTGCCTGTGTGAGCAAATGGACTCCAGTAGGTCTACTCACTTAGCATTAGCAGTGGAAATTGAACTTCTCTTTGCCATTCTTCCAACGAAGTTCTAGATTTAAATCTCATTGGCTTGGTTTGGGTCCTGTGACTCCCTCCCTCCCACCCCCTCTTACTCCTGAGGTAGACAAAGCTGGATAGCATGCTTCTCTTATACCAAGGGGTAGGGTCAACCCAATGGAAATCACATGAACCAAGCCAAGGAAGAGACATGGGATATGCATTCCTAGAAGAAAATGGAAGTACTGTGGCCCAAAGAAGCGGGTATGCCTGGCATATAAAAATAATGGGTATGCCATTTCACCTGCCTTTAGCTTGTTGGCTTGTGAAAACCTCTTTTAGAGTAAGAAAGATTTCAGTTAATTGAGCTTCTAGTTAGTGAAGCTGCAACTGATTATGTTTGTTAGATAATCAGTGCTGATGGAGTAAACAAATGGAAGAGATGCCCCCAAAATAAAATCAACAGCTCCTGACAGTTGAGTCAAGGTGGGAAGCGAGTAAGAAGCGGGATTCACAGATGGCTTTACACATTTCAAATTCTGTGACTAGCCAGTGACATTTCCTTGTCTGTGAGCTTGTCCACCGGGGGACTATCTGTCTTTCATCTTGGGGTCACCAGGGCCTGGCACATAGTTAATTCTCAATGATTTTTTTCATTGTTGAAGAACTAAGAGGTCGGGTTGGTTTCCTTTTGTGTCTGTGTGTGTGTGGTGGGGGGGGTGTCATTAACTGAAATAACAGAGCAAAAGGGAAAAAGTGGGTGGAGGAGAAGACACTTGGTCTGATTTTGAAAGTAAAATCCTCACTTGAGCTGCTGGTGGGACAGTTTGGCAGTTGGAAACATGGAACCTTTGACCGTATCCTGCGACCATCCAATCTTGTTTTTACTTCAGTTCAAAACAAAAGTTTCTCGATAAAAGCGTAGACATATCTCCCTAGGAGAGAGAGCCCTAGCTGTGGACTCCTTTATCAAGTAATAAGACTGTTCAGAAGAAGGGTTTATGGATTATTTGTTTTTCCCTTAAAGGCATTGATGTCTGGATTTCAGAGGGAATATGTTTCCAAATGTTTACATTTGTGAGTGGCAAATTGCACTTGATGCCACATTTTAGTGACATAACACCACATTGCCTCAACAAGGACAATTTGGGGCACAAAAAATCGGTCAAGAAAAATCACATTTGTTTCCTTGGGTAGTCAGCTGCAAGTCAACTGTTTTTCTAGGGCCAGGGCTCACTGTAGAAACACCTGACGACAAACAGAGCAGGTAGTATGTAACTGATTTCTTACGCAGGACTTCTCAACTCAGTGACTCCCTGTCTTATAATAAATATTTTTAGTGTTCCCTTTATTATCCTAAAATGAAGTTAATGGATAATACATCCTTTAATATATCCAATTCTTTAAGTCCTGTAGTGACCTAACTATAGAAAGTAAAAATCAAAGGGAAGCATTTATAATAAATGATGCTTATTGCGGTACATGTAACATATGCGTTGGTGCAAGTTCACCAGAGCCCTGCTTCTCTTGGCAGTCTTGTTAAAATGCAGATTCTGATTGACAGGTCTGGTGAGAGACCTGAGGTTCTGCATTTCTAGCAAACTCCCCAGTGAGGCCAGTACCACTGGTCTGAGACCCCACTTTGAATAGCAGGGCTCCAGAGGGCGTAAGGAAGTATCAGGTGCTTGTCCTTACACATGGAATCCCTGTGAATGCTTCAGCTCTAAAACCCCCTGCTACAGATGCATCGAATGGGCTCCTGAAAACTAGAAGCAGCACTGCTGTGGGTGGGGTACAGTTTTCTGAAATGGTTAATGATCCTTAGTAAAGTTCCCACCAAAGCAAAGCAGCATTTTCTTCTCATTCTGTACAATTTTGCATACAGTCTATATTAAAACTGTAAAAAAAAAAATGCTTTGCATTTATGTAAACCAAAGGAAGGTGCTAGGCTCAGATGCTTGGCATTCCATATACTGACCACTGGGGCAGTCCTAAGTTACATGTGCCGTAATACACAACTTTGAGACACCTTGCCCACCCCACCCCAGTTTTGCCCTTCAGTTGCTGTGACAGATCCCTTTGTCTCTGCATTCAGAAAACAGCCCCACAGATATCCAAGATGACCGCTGGGGGGAGGTACCATCCGTCGAGAACTTCTGAACCCAAAGACCAACAAATGGGACTAGGTCACAGGGAGGTTCTTGGATGTGCTGTGACTATCTATAGTTTTGTTTTTTTTTTTTATGTTATGTTAGTCACCATACATTACATCAGTAGTTTTCGATGTAGTGTTCCATGATTCACTGTTTGCTTATAACACCCAGTGCTCCATGCAATACGTGCCCTTCTTAATACCCATCACTGGGCTATCTATAGTTTCTTTATGCAAACTGTCCTACAAGCCGGGGCTCAGAGGAAATAGTCCTAGTCATTGCACACCACGTGACAGCCGCGTGGCACATTCTTTTTGGAGGTGTTTTCTCTGCTGTTCACTTTGTTACCCTAGTAATTGGGGAGAAAGTTGCTAGGGCCATATTTGCAGCTGACAGATTTGTTTTGTACTGTGTTGCGAGAGGGTGTTAAATGCAGGCCGGGGAAGAATCTGAAGCAAATGGAGAGAATTTTGGGGAAAAAAAATATAAGTGAGTCTAACTTCCTACTGTTAAAAAAAACAAAACACAAAAATTCAACGGAGTAAATTTAAAGATCGAATTGGTTTTATTCAGTGATTCATGAATCAGGCAGCATCCCATCTACAGGAAAGGGAAGGTTTTTAAAGACAGAGAGGGAGCGGGAAAAGGAAGTTTATTAGCAAAGAGTGGATTGTGTCAGGCTTAGGTAACCTCCCTATGGGGGATGGAAGGGTTACCATCAGGGATGACCTCACTGTGCTGATCAGGGAAGTCCAGGTTGACTGGTTAAAGGTTCCGTTCCTGGGAGAGGTTGAAACTGCCGTTGTTCGCTATGAAGTCTGGGTTTGCTGACGTGAGGCTGCGTGCACATGACTCCATTGGGTCTCTTGCTTCTTTTTAACACTAGTAACCAGAGGCTGAATTGTTTTTCCAGCTGTTTCTACCTCTCCCAGTGGTCCTATATTTCGAGTGTCAGTCCGGTTGGCCTTCTCCTGACACCAGAAAGTGAGAGAGCTGTTAATGCAGGACTGTGTAATCCCCCGATGGTCTGCATTTGCATCTTATAGTTCTACTGAAGGCCTTCTTTCTAAAACAGAAAAGATGGGATTGGCTGAGTGAAAATATGAATCTGTAGAATGTGTTTCATTCATTGCATCACAAGAGGTGTTTCTGTTCAAGGGATTATCATTTCTAAATTCAACATCCCACCTGACATAATTTCTTAACTTAAAATATTTTAACCCACAGAGAAGCTGTGTTCTTTGATATTGTGCTTGGTGAGAAATATATATTCGCTCTAGATGATTTTTCCCCTTTTGATATCAAGTATTTTTAATGCTACTGGTGCATAAAAACGATATATATGTTATAGACTACTTGAAAAATAAAATAAAAATATAAAAAAAATAAAATGTAAATAACTGTGCATAAAACCAGCACGTAGAAATGACAGCCACTAACAAGTATTTCCTTCAAATCTTTTTTTTTAAAAGATTTTATTTATTTGAGCAAGAGAGAGAGAGTGAGAAGGGGAGGAGCGGAGGGAGAAGGACAAGCTGACTTCATGCTGAGCTTAGAGCCTGACACTGGGCCTGAGACCATGATCTGGCCCGAAACCAAGAGTCAACCAACTGAGCCACCCAGGCGCCCCTCTAACCTTTTTTTTTTTTTAATGTAGAAATACACAAGCACATGCTTACATTTTAACAGAATTAGAATAGTTCCACTAGTTTAATATGCTAGAGTTTTTACTTAATGTTATACTTAATGTTTTACTTAATGTTGTAAAGTATACATTGTAACGATGTTTCCTATTTTAACACTTTTTTATTAATAGAAAATTTCTAGGTAACTGTATATTCACATGTAGTTTCACAGAATAGCACAGGAAGATCCCTTGTACACTTTGCCTGGTTTCTGCTCACAGTAACATTTTGCAGAACTCTAGCATGATATTGCATCCAGGATATTGACATTGACATGGTCTACCAGTCTTATTCAGAATGCTGCACTTTTGCCTGGACTCGTTTGTGTGGCTGTATTATGCATTTACTTCTGTGGAGTTTTATCACCTGCCTAAGTCTGCATGTCCACCTCCACCGTCAAGATCCTGAACAGTTCCAGAATCACAAAATGTGCCCTTTTGTGGCCACGCCCACCTCCCTCTTGCTTCGCTGGCAGTCTGTTCTCCATTTCTAAAATTTTGTCATTTCAAAACTTTTATGTTAATGGAGTAATAAAACCTCTTAACCTTTTGGGGTTGGGATTGACTCTGGAGATTTATCCAGGTTGTTGCCAGTATCAGTGGTCTGTCCCTTTTTCATTGCTGAGTCAGGTATGTCATCACACACACACACACACACACACACACCCAGTGTGCTTTACCACTCACCCACTGAAGGGCGTCTTGGCTGAATTCAGTTTTTGGCTATTACAAATAAAGCTGCTGTGAACATTCGCAAACAGGTTTTTAGTGGTTTTCTTTCCCCTTTCTGAATAAAGATTTTCCCTTTTGGGGAGGATAAATTCACAAGAGTTTAAGTGCTGGTCAAATGTTTAGTTTTATAAGAAACTGACAAACTGTTTTCCAGAGCGGCTGTACCATTTTATATTCTCACCAGCAATTTATGAGCATAATCCAGTTTTGTCATATCCTCACCAGCATATGGTGTTGTCACTATTTTCATTTTCTCTGTTCTGATAGGTGTGAAGTGATCTCACTGTTGTTTAAATTTGCTTTTTCTGAATGCAATAGTGTTGATACAAAATAATACATGCATATATAATAATAATGTTGAGCATCTTTTTTGTGTTTGCCATCTGCACATCCTCTTCAGTCAGATGTCTGTTCAGGTTTTTTGCCCATTTTTTTTTTTAAGATTTTATTTTTAAGTAATCTCCACACCCAATGTGGAGCTCGAACCCACAACCCCAAGATCGAGAGCTACACGCTCCTCCAACTGAGCCAGCCAGGCTCCTCTCTTTTGCCTATTTCCTAATTGGATTTTTTAAAATCTTGAGGTTTGAGAGTTCTTTGTATGTTCTGGGTAGTAGTCCTTTGTTACATACGTGATTTGCAATTCTTTTCTCCCAGGCTGTAGGTTGTCTTTCTCATTCTCTCTACGTGGCCTTTCATTGAGCAGAAGTTTTTAATTTTGACAAGGTTCAAATGATCAAGTTTTCCTTCTGTGTGTCATGCCCTTGATGTCAGGCATGGTAACTCTGATAACACTAGCCCTAGCTAGCTCCTAGAGATTTTTCCTGTTTTTTTTTTTCCTTTAAAGTTTTATAGTTTTACATTTTACATTTAAGTTCATGGTCTGTTTTGAATAAGTTTTTATAAGAGGCATGACGTTTAGGTCAATATTCATTTTTTTTTCTCTTGCCTGTGGATGCCCGTTTATTCCAGCACCATTTGTTGAAATGCCTGTCCTTCCTCCATTGAATGCTTTTTGCACCTTTGTCAAAAATCAGGCACGTTTGTGAGGTCTGTTTCTGCGTTCTGTATTTTGTTCCATTGATTTCTCTGTCTCTCTGCCACTACCACACTGTCTTGATTATGGGAGCTATGTAATGAAACGTAACTGGGTAGAGTGACCCCTCCCTCTTTATTCTTCTTTGTCAGGATTGTTTTTGCCAGGCTAGGGCTAGACTACGTGCTACGTTGGGTCTTCTTTTCTGGTTTTGCATGCCTGTCCATGATACTCATTTTCAACCCGGACTCATTTTCCAAGTATCCCTCCAAGAAAATATTTTGTATTACTGTTAAAAAACAAAATTCGACTGAGTAAATGTGAAGATCTAATTGGCTTTATTAAAGGATTCATGAATTGGGCAGCATCCCATCTTGCAAGTAGAGGGGAGCTCTGAGGAGCTGTACAAAATGGAAGGTTTTTATAGGAAAGAGGGTGGGGCAAGAAAGTTTGTAGCAAAAGAAAAGGATTCCCTCCCCCCCCACCCCCCCCCCCCCCCCCCCCCCCCTCTCCCCCCCGTGGCTTTCCCTTAGGGGAAAGAGCAAGAGGTCTTAGCATATAGATTACTTTATCTTCTTTTGGGGATAGAGAGGGCCTGTGGGGCAGATTCATTGGATCTGAAAATTCCTGACTGAGCTATTAAGACTACATTTTGGGGGGACGTTGAAACTGCAATTAGATTAAGCATCAAGCCCCCGTTTGTGGACTCAGCCTAAAGCACGCCATTCCGATGGGGCTTATGGTTTTCTTTTTAACATTTACTGAGGGAACATTTCCCTTTCCCAAGGGATTTTGTCTTTCTTTTTTTTTTCCCTCTAAATTCCCTAAAAATTAAAATTGTGGATGTGAGTGATTGTATTTATGCCCACCTAAACCTGCCAAACTCTTAACACCTTGCCATGGACTTGTTCTCCTTCTACATCATGCACACATGTGGGCATCTACTTTTTAAATTCTTTTCATTTTGTTTGGGTTTATCTACATGATTGTGAATGGAGGTGAGGTACGGAAGTTACTCACTGGCCATCTACCGGTGTTCTCTTCAAGAGCAAGATGGCTTTGCATTGGAGTCTCCATGAACTGGAATATAAATACAAGTGCAGAGGGTCTGCCAGTGTTTATTTAAACAGAAAGTTTTTTGGAGTTATCTTCTTTGGAAAATGTTTCCAAACAATGTGACAGCAAAATGATAGTGTAAATTGTAATGTCTGTCCCAGTTGGGTATATAAATATATGAAGAGTCTTTTTCTTAAAAATGTTTGGGTTGTTCATTTACAGTGAAAACTCTCTATAACTCACATTCAAAAACAAGGGCAGGGTAAAGTAGTCATTTTTATCTTTCAGAGTCATAGTGGTCCTTTGTTACTTTTCAGGGCTTCTGTGGGAATAGCTTGTTTGGGACAGCTGTTTCTAGATTGTGGGCTATGAGTAAGACCAAAGGCTTTGGAAAAGAGAAGGAATAAATTCAGAGACAGTGATTTAGAATTATTCTTGTGTCATAAATAATGGAACGGATGTTCTTAAGTGTCTCTAGTGGTGTTTTAGCCTGTAAGCTAAGGAATACCTAAACTGTGTTCTCAAAGTTCCTGAGACACTTGTGCAGAATGATGAATCAAAGTTTAAGAACATAGATGCTTTGTCCCCAGCCCCACCACCAATTTTGGTTAAGCACAGCTGGACCTACAAATTTGTGAACTCCTTTCCTGAGCCCTGTCAGTGAGCCAAAATTGCTTAGAAAAACCAGTGTAGGCCAAAACCAATCCTTTATCCTTCCCAAAGTTCAAAGTTGAATATCCAATCTTTCCGCTCTATTATGAGAAAACTCGTACCATAATTTCCTGGTTTGCCTGAGACATTTCTAGTATATATGCCTGGTTGTCTCAGTATAATTATTAAAATACTCTCTTGGACCCTCAAGTTTCCCTGTTTGGATGATAAATTATATGGTAACTGTAGTCTTAGCACACTCAGAGACAAATCCAAAAGAAGGAATGAGTGACAGCACAAGGCTTTGCCTTAATGGTTGATGGAGAGCTACCCTAGGCTGCTGCTGTCCACTGGTCTGTCTTGGTCAAGGGGAGTTTGGAGTATCCAAGGGAGATACTTAAGCATTATCCTACCTGATTTCATGAGAGAATAGAAGTGTACAAGGAAGAATGTTGAGGTGTAAGGCGTTTTTCCATAGGATGCCATTCCAGCTTTCTTACCCATATTTAGAAGGGAGAAAACTTTGGGATCAGGGTGGGAACTAGGCTTTGTCTGCCTTCATCACACTTCATCAGGAGAAGAAAGAAGGCCAGAATGTCTCAGTCGTCTGGACCTGCCCTTGTCCTGTAACAGCCTTAACCCTGCTGTATCCCCCAAGAACCTCACTGAAACTAGGGAGATAGGAAAGATCCCACAGCGCCATGGACAAAGACAAGCAGAATGAAACACCACCTGGTTTGGAGACCTCTAACATGCCCTTCACTCTCCCAACCATTATAGTACTCTTCTTTCTGGAGGGTAGAGGAGAGGTGGGAGCAGTGGAGGGTTTTCCTAAAAGCCACACCTATCTCCTGCTCTTGATCGATCGTCCTGGGGCCTGGTCATTCTTCTGCCTCTAAAGAATGTGTGCCATGATGATACATTCCCATGGCAAAAGAAGATTAGGGTAGCATCACCATTTTAAGCTATAAAATTTTTAGCAGTAGTTTTTAATCATCTAAGTAATGATACCAGCAATTTATATATCTCAAAAAATTTCATTTTAGAAGGCAATTAAATTGAGATCTTAAAATATTTCATTAGTGTGTGTTTGTTACTATGGGTTCCAGCATAAATAAGGACTCTGTGGAACATTTGACATTTTAGTTATAAATTCACGCATTTCTCATTTAATTCAAGAAGACCTATTAGAAGGTAGATCTGAACATACCTTTTTAATAAAAATGCCCCCAATTCTTCCCACTTTATAGGAAAAAAAGAAAATAATTTGTAAACCTGAACACTTGATTATTAAGTTTCCTGACATTCTTCCCACTCTTGTGGATAGTCAGTGGGGTTTGAGAACTGCAGATCAAAAATAGAGACATTACTCAGCTGTGGACCTTGAGTCACCTGTACAGGTAGGTCATGTGCAGCCATCTGCAGGAAGCTCTCAGTCTCATCCTGTGCTTTGGATTTGTTCTCTTTTCTTTTCTTTTTTTTTTTTATGTATGTATGTATGTATGTATTTTAGAGCAAGAGCGAGAGTGTGTGTGAGCAGGGGGAGAGGCAGAGGGAGAGAGAGAAAGAGAATCTCAAGCAGATTTTGCACTCAGCTGGATGTGGGGCTTGATCCCACGACCCTGACATCACGACATTAGCTGAAATCAAGAGTCAGATGCTTCACTGACTGAGCCACCCAGGTGCCCCTGTTTTCTTTTCTTTTTGATGAGTTTTCTGACTAGTCCAGGGGAGCCTTTTGTGAGGCTGTGGGAATGCTCATAAAGAAATAATAAGATTTATCAAAGAATCTCCAGGGAAACCTGAACTACAGTTTTTATCACCGTGGATGCCTGTGCAGCATTGGTCCTACGACGAAGTCATCCCTGTAAGTTAGATTTTAAGACCTGGCTCATTCTGTGTAATTTATGTATCAAACTCAGTGCAAGTGCAGAATATTTGAGACAGTTGAGTATACCACCTTCATGTTTTCGAGCTAAAGGATGTTGGCAGGTGAATGGAAACCCTTCAGTGCTGAAATGACACAGTCTAGGGAAGAACCATTTTGTTCGTCCACAGATCTGCTTAGCTGATGAGAAATTAAACAATATGAAACCTGAGCAAGGGAAACATGGACATAAAAAAGAATTCCGTCACCACTGAGGCCATTATTCACTGTGGAAGATTGGAGGGCTCGTAATTATTCACTTGGGTGTCAATGAGGATAGAAAATAACTATCTTAGAAGTAAAAGGGACAAGTTGAGATCTTCTCAAAATTCACAGGATAAGTATGCGTGGAATTTTGCAGATTTTCAGAAGCCTTTGGAGTTTCTGGGTGGGAAAGAGATACTACACCAATTGACAGTTTTCTTGTTCAGAGTGTTAGCACAAGAGGCTAATGAAAATCTGGAAAGCAAAGCAGCGCTGATGAGCAAAAAAGGGAAAAAACCTGAGATGGTCCTGCGCTTCCTCTGGCAGCAAGGCAAGCTGTGGGTCAGCAACAGTGTAACCAAATATGCCACTGTTTCCTGGAGGCTTTATGAAGTCCAAGAACATAGAGTGGACATGAGGACGCATGTGGATTATCCCCTCCCTTTACTTAGGACCAAGGGACTTCTGTATGTTTCCCTTAATCCCACTATGTTGTTACTTGATCATCACTTTTATTTATTTATTTATTTTAAAGATTTTATATATTTATCAGAGCGCAGGCAGAGGGAGAGGCAGGCTCCTTTCTGAGCTAGGAGCCCTATGCGGGACTCAATCCCGGGACCCTGGGATCGTGACCTGAGCCGAAGACAGTCGCTTAACCAACTGAGCCACCCAGGCATCCCAACACCCACTTTTATTTTGTTAGCAAGGAAGACTTTGATTTATTCTCTTGATCTACACGGTGGTTACTTAAAACACAAAAATACGCTCATTTTGCAGTATGTGTAGCTGATGTTTTTAATAGGAAGGAAACACACACAGCCTACCAATGATTAATTGAGTTTTGAGTTTTTGTCCTCATATGTGACACGTTCTCTGATGTCTTGTTCTGTAGTTCACGCCTTTGCAGATTTGGATTAGGCAGAGTTGGGTCACTTGGCATGTGAAGGGTTGTACCTTTTGTCGTGGGTACAAAGAATGAGAGGTACAAAAGAGTAAGGGCACGTGGAGAAGTGACCCCCACACTTTGACACTAACTGCAGAGAGCTGTCAGGTGTAGAAAGGGAAGCGGCAACACCGGTGATTCCCTCTCCTAAGTAATAAATTTGGGTCCCGTTTTGACTTTTTTTTTTTTTTAGTAAGCTTGATACCCAACATAGGACTTGATCTCATGACCCTGAACTCAAGTCTCATGCTCTACCAACTGACTGAGCCAGGCGCCCCCCATTTTGAATTTGTTTTAAAGATTTATTTATTTATTTGAGAGAGAGAGAGAGAGCCAGCGGGGGGGACAGGCAGAGGGAGAGGGAGAGAGAGCATCTGAAGCCAACTCCTCGCTGCACACAGAGCCCCAGTTGGAGCTAGATCCCACAAACCTGAGATCCTGACCTGAGCCAAAATCAAGAGGTGGCCGCTTAACTGACTCAGCCACCCGGGTACCCCAACCCCATTTTGCATTTTGAAACTGCCTTCCTGTTTCGTCCTGACATGGTTTCTTCTCCGTTACCTTAAGCAACCTTCTTGGATCTAACATTTTCCTTCACTCTTTCTGTAATGGAGAGAAACATCTCCTTTTGTTGAAGATGCCCAAACCTTGCTCGTCTGTCATCAAACCAGATCAGGTCATTGATATGCCTGGGCCACTGCTCCCAACCCAGCTGTCCCCACAAGGTGCCCCAGTGACTGCAGAAACTTCTTAGTCTTCCTACATCTGCCTTGCTGTTTGCCCTGGCCCCACTTTCCGGCTCTCCTTTTCAAAGTTTGTTGGACCTTGCTGGCAGATAGTAAATATCAAAAGCTTTTAAAAAAGGAAGGCAAAACAAAATAGTAAGATTTTAAAAAGTCTTGAAAGTTCCCTCTCCTCACCCTGTTTGTCCAAGGCTCAACTCTAAACATGTTGTTCATGCTTCAATAATAATAGTAAAAAACGAGTGCATTCTCCTAATTAATCTTGAAGTACTCTGAATTGTTTATCCCCTTGTTAATCATTTTCTCCCTCACAACCATGATATTTTACATTTCTAAAGGACCCTCCACAGCACATAATAAAATACCAAGTGCATGGGAGACACTGAATTAATGCTTGTTTTTATTAAATTAAATACATGTGGTAGAACGCCTTTGACTAGCTCATTAGTAATGAAGTCTGGTAAGTGTCCGCGTGAAGAACACACTGGGATATGTCACTCTGTATTGTCAGGTGCAGTATCGTCCCTCCAGAAAAATGCTGTTGGTTTTGTGTGATTCATTGACAAATTCAGAAGATGGTGTGACCATCTGTTTTCTATAGCTCCTGAGGAGAGTAGAAAAGGATTGGCCCTCAGCTGAGAATGAGGAGAAGGGCACAGATGAAAGGCATGTTCACCGATGAGGTCGTGTAGCAATTGACTAGATTATCCAGGAACTCTGCCATCTTGTTCCTCAGAGTCTTCATAAAAAGGAGCGTTGTCTTTGATGGAAGTTGTGGACATAGCCTTCCCTAGATGACCTCTCTGGGCTGGTTCTCATTCTGTGTTTTTAATTCAGGTTTTTTTCCCCCCTTCCAGATTTTATATATATACACGTATATACACATATATATGTATGTATAGATATTTATTTAATTATAAAATTAAATACAAAAGAAATATGTTCATTAAAAAAATCTGAGATTTCAGAAATTTATAAACAGTGGAAGCCTCTGCTGTAGTTTCTTTCCCCAGAGCTAACCACATGTAATTGTTCACCGTATGTCTCTCCGTGCTTCCTACTTTAAGTAGAGACATAGGTACATGTATGTGTTGTGGCTTTTACAAAAATGTGACTATAGTTTCCATCCATTTCCTTTAGGGTCCGTTTTCCTCTCATTATTGTGAGTGTGTAAGTCTTGTCCTTTCTAATGGTTATGTAGAATTTCTTTGTATAGATATATTATCATTGTGTAACTCCTCTCACGCAGTTTCCAAAATTCCACTATTAAATATAATGCTATAAATATCGTCATGCTATACTAAAAGTGTGTCGGAAAAAGTGTTTTTCAGACCCCAGGGGATCTTTTTGTTGTACTTTTCTTCACTTTTTGGTTTAAGTACTACTTGGTCCATGGTGGGCTTGGTTTTTGTTTGTTTTGTTTTTAACATGCCATTGAATTCACTGCGTTTCAGTGTTACATGTGTTCACTTGAGTTTCCCTCCGCATATTTTTACACACTCCATAACATGTGACTTTTAAAAATTGAAGTATAATTGATACATCATATCCTATGATTAGTTTCAGGTGTACAAGATGTAACTTTTATATGTGTGCTCTAAGGTGCTATTACTAAACTTTCAAGTAGTATTTTTCTGGCACTTTAGCCCATGTTTTTAAATTGCCTTTTGTGCTTTGACAGAAATTACTTTGAAACTGATGAATTCAGTTTTCTGAACTGGTTTATTCTTACCAAGCATCTTCCATTATCCTTGAAGTTTGGAGGCCATGGGGGTTCCATTTTTCAGGCCAGTATGTTGCTGTTTTAAATTATACTGCAAACCCCAAACATACGGGGTTTTTCATCTATCGTTCAATCACACATGTCCCTGAATATCGTAATTATAATTTTATTTGGCCTCATGAATCTCACTGCCCACACAATGTGATTGAGACTGACAGTGTGGTGGAAGGTTCGTTAGGGAGATCAGAGAGCATTGGGTCAGAATGTTTCCCCCCTCTAATTTCTGATGCTTTTATGAATTATGAGATACAGCAGAGCCGGCTGCTTGAATACTTGGGTAGTGCGGTCTTAGAATATCAATGGAGCTCTCCCCACCCCCCTCCTTATTAGGAACCAGGAGCAAAAGCAAATTGGGAATGCACTTTACAGTGTCTGCAGGAAGTTTGAAGTTTATTTATTAACACTAAATGCATCTGTCAGGCTGCAGTGATGAAATTAATCCTCATTTTTAATATTTGATTTGCAAATGATTAATCGCTCGAAGCTTTTGTGGTAGTACAAATTTAGACTACTGATCTGACTGGGAAGTGTACCAGATTCTGAATTATATAGCAGGATGCGTGGTGGGCAGCCTTCAAACTGGAGGACATCTGGCGCAGGGCCGGAGCGGGAATACTGAACAGGTGAAAGGCACACTGGAATGTTCTTTTTTGTTTTCTGGGTTTTTTTTGGTGGTCACATTAGAGGAAAGGTCGTGTGGAAGCTTGTCTGGAAATGGCTGCTTTAGAACTGAGGAAGCTGAATTGTGTCCGTGAAAGAGAGAAAGAAGGGATTAGTCTGGTGATACACAGTCTCTTCCACTTTGCCCCTTTTCCTGAAAATAGAGTTCCCGTATATCGGGTTTCTTCAGCACCTCGTGGGGCTGGCAGTGTCTGTGATCATAGGGAAGAAATACAAGAACAAGTTCTTGAAAATACATCGGAAGGCTTGCACTCTTCAGTGTTTGCGAGAATGTTAGCGGAAGGCCTCATGCTGATCGGGCTGCGATTGGCTTCTCTGTGCTGGTGCCTTATCTTGCTGGGCTTGTCAGTGTGAAAACTCCCACAGGCTACCAAGTGGGGAGATATAAGCTACTTAACATCTTTTTTCTTTACACACACACACACACACACACACACACACACACACACACACATTTTGAAGAGTTTCCTTTTTTGAACAGTTTTAGGTATACAGCAAAATTAAGAGGAAGATACAGAGTTCCTGTGCCCTCCCTGTCCCCTCGTGTGCAGAGCCTCCCCCAATTCTCAGCATCCTCCACCAGATGGGACGCTTGTTACAATTGATGAACCTACATTGACACGTCATTATCACCAGAGTCCATAGTTTACATGAGGGCTCACTCTTGGTGTTGTACATTCTGTGGATCTGGACAAATGTGTAATGACATACATGCATCATTGTAGTAGTATTTAGAATGTTTTCACTGCCCTAAAAATCCTGTGTGCTCTGCCTGTTCATTCTTCCCTTCTTCACCAACCCCTGACAACCACTGATCCTTTTACTGTCTCCGTAGTTTTGCCTTTTCCAGAATGTCATATGGTTGGAATCATACAGGATGTAGCTTTTCAGATTGATTTCTTTCACTTAGTCCTATTCATTTAAGGTTCCTCAATGGTTTTTCATGGCTTGAGAGCTCATTCCGTTTTGTTTGTTTTATTTTTTGATAGCTCATTCCTTTTTACACTGAGTGATAGTCCATTGTCTGGATGTGCCACAGGTTATTTATCCATCTACCTGCTGCAGGACATCTTGGTTGCTTCTATGATGTGGTGGTTATGAATAAAGCTGTTATAAACATCTGTGTGTAGAGTTTTTGTGTGGACATAACTTTTCAACTCCTTTAGGTAAGTACCAAGGAGTATGATTGCTGGATACTATAGAAACAGTATGTTTAGTTTTGCAAGAGACCTCCAAACTGTCTTCCAAGGTGGCTATACTGCTTTTCATTCCTATCAGCAATGAGTAAGAGTTCCTGTTGCTCCACATCCTTGCCAGCAGTTGATGTTGTCAGTGTTCTGGATTGTGACCATTCTCACAGGTATATAGTGGTGTCTCCTTGTTTTAATTTGCATTTCCATGACAGTATATGACGTGGAGCACCTTTTCATATGCTTATTTGCCATCTGTATATCTGTTTTGCTATCCTGTTGTTAAGATCTTTGGCCCATTTTTAATTGGGTTGTTTTCTTATTGTTGAGTTTTTAGAGTTCTTTCTTTGAGACCTCTTTTGATGTGGTCACTGCTTGAGTCTTTAGCATCAACTCTTGCCCCACCCTTGAGCTCCAAGTCTGTCCTTTAAAAATTTTTTTTTAAGATTTTCTTTTTTTAAGTAATCTCTATACCCAACCTGGGGCTCGAACTCATGACCCCAAGATCAAAAGCTGCACAGTCTTCTGACTGAGCCAGCCAGATATCCCTCTAAGTCGGTCCTTATTGAGTTACAGTGTGTGCCTAAATATGAGGTGACCCCACATGTAAGGCATTTCCCCACTTTGCTAATGAGGAGAGCTTTTATTTTGCCAGCTTGACTCTAAAAGCTTTTAGGAATATATACGAAACAGGGAATGCCTATTTACAATATTGTATTAACTTAATTTTATATTACATAAAATAGTAGAATTATTACATTTTTCTACACCGCATTTTGTAACAGTGTGCACCTGTGACTCGTTAGTAGCGAGAGGAGTCAAGCTTGCCTCTTGCTGGTCTGATGGCCATAGTTGCAGAGGCTACCAGAGCTGGAAGCAGCACAGGAGATCCTGTGCAAAATCCTTACATTACACGGAAGGAAAATGAGGCTCAGCATAGGCACAGAGCAGACTGTGCGGAGCAGAGCTTGAGTTCATGATTGTTTTTCTCAAACTGGGGCAAGAGCACTTCTGGAGGTGGTAAGTATCCAGGATTACCTGAAACCAGGGGCTAAATATGGTACTCTCAGGTGAATCGTCAATTTAACCTGAATATTTGGTGGTAAAACATAACCAGTCAAACGGTAAATACTCTTAAATATTTTTACAGAGTACCAGACATGGATTACTCTAGTGTACAGTGCAAAATTCATACAAAATTTCAAGATAAAATATGAGGCATCAGGAAATTTGAGGCAATTATTTTAGACTTTACCTCCAGATCACTTCAGAGAATTCATTCACTGTCTGGCCATATAAGGGGTAAAAACATGAGGAGAAATATTTAAAAATTTCTGCAGTATACCATTAAGAATAATATAAAGAGGGCACCTGGGTGACTCAGTCAGTTAAGTGTTTGCCTTCAGCTCAGGTCGTGATCCCAGGGTCCTGGGATCAAGTCCCGCATCAGGCTCCCTGCTCAGTGGGGAGCCTGCTTCTCCCTCTGTCTCTCTCTCTCTATCTCTCATGAATAAATGAATAAAATCTTTAAAAAATAGTATAAAGATGTTCTTTCACTTGTAAAACTTCAATTAAGGAACTTTGTGGCTTTTTTTTAAATTTAAATTTTAGTTAACGCACAGTGCAATATTGATTTCTGGAGTAGAATTCGGTGACCTCTTTAGTACCCATCACCCATGTAGCCCATCTCCTACCCACCTCCCTCCATCAACCCTCAGTTTGTTCTCTATCATTAAGAGTCTCTTATGGCTTGTTTCCCTCTCTTGTTTTTTTCTTTTCCCCCTTCGCATATGTTCACCTGTTTTGTTTCTTAAATTTCATATATGAGTGAAATCATGGTATTTGTCTTTCTCAAACTGACTTATTTCACTTAGCATAATACCCTCCAGTTCCATCCATGTTGTTGCAAATACCAAGATTTCATTCTTTTGATGGCTGAGTGATATTCCATTGTGTATATATGCCACATCTTTTTTTACTAACATATAATGTATTATTTGTTTCAGGGGTACAGGTCTATGACTTGTCAGTCCCACACAATTCACAGCGCTCACCACAGCACACACCCTCCCAGTGTCTATCACCCAGCCACCCCATCCCTCCCACCACCCTCCACTCCAGCAACCCTCAGTTTGTTTCCTGAGATTGAGTCTCTTACGGTTTGTCTCCCTCTCTGATTTCATCTTGTTTCATTTTTCCCTCCCTTCCCCTATGATCCTCTGTCTTGTTTCTCAAATTCCTTATATCAGTGAGATCATACGATACTTGTCTTTCTCTGATTGACTTATTTTGCTTAGCATAATACCCTCTAGTTCCATCCACGTCATTGTACATGCCACATCTTTATCCATTCATCAGTCACTGGACATTTGGGCTCTCTCCATAGTTTGGCTGTTGTTGATAATGCTGCTATAAACATCGGGATGCATGTACCCCTTTGAACCTGTATTTTTGTATCCTCTGGGTTAAACACCTAGTAGGGCAATTGCTAGATCCTAGAGTAGTTCTATTTTTAACTGTTTGAGGAACCTCCAAACTGTTCTCTGGAGTGGCTGCCCCAGCTTGCGTTCCCACCAACAGTTCAAGAGGGTTCCCCTTTCTCCACATCCTCACCAACACCTGTTGTTTTCTGTGTTGTTAATTTTAGCCATTCTGACAGGTGTGAGGTGATATCTCATCGTGGTTTTGACTTGTATTTCCCTAATGGATGAAAGACCTAAATGTGAGACAGGAAACCATCAAAATCCTAGAGGAGAACAGAGGCAGAAATCTCTTTGACCTCAGCCATAGCAACTTCTTACTAGACACATCTCTAAAGGCAAAGGAAGGAATAGCAAAGATGAACTGTTGGGACTTTATCAAGATAAAACGCTTCTGCACAGCAAAGGAAACAATCCACAAAACTGAAAGGCAGCCTGCGGAATGGGAGAAGATATTTGCAAATGACATATCTGATAAAGTGTTAGTATCTAGAATCTGTAAAGAGCTTATCAAACTCAACACCAAATACCAAATAACCCAGTTAAGAAATGGGCAGAAGATATGAATAGATACTTTTCCAAAGAAGAAATCCAGATGACTAACAGATATATGAAAAGGTAGATGCTCAATTAAGGAACTTTGATCCAAGGTGAGCAAAGAAGCCTGCAAGCCTAAGTAACAGTGCAATTCTGCTTGCCACCAACAGATGGCGGTAGGAGTCATCTAGGTGATGCCCTATTGGGTTTGGGAACAAGTATTCTTTAGGACTCCCCTTCTCAGAACTTATCTAACACATCAAATGAGAAGCTGTAATAGAAGAAAGCAACTTTTTATTCTTGATCATGGCCTAGTGTCATCTCACTTAAGATCAATAGATCCCCTTCTTCTGTAATTCCATATTCACCCAGGAAGTTGGAATAATTTCTTTAACACTTTAATATTGAATAGCCCTGCCCTTACTACTGTGGTACTGGTAGTACATATTTAAAGGAATGGATTTGAAATTACTTGTAGTGGTAGTACATATTTAAAGGAATGGATTTGAAATTACAACTGTTGATCTGTTTCCTGTGTGATCAGTTTCTAGTAAATTTATTTAGTGTTATCAGATCATCTATTAATTAATTGGTAGCATGCAATTTCTGGGCAGAAGGCTATATCATGGTCTCCTAATCCAGGAAATTTTCCCCTTCCTCTCTGCCACCTACAATACCCTTCTATTCAACATTTTTGCAGGGATATTTTTCCCCCTTTCCTTCTTGAAAAATAGTTATTCCCATTTTTGCTTTGACAATTCCAGACACTTTCCAATGTAACCATTTTCATTTCATTTTTACAAACAGGCATATAAAGTAGAAGTGACCTGAACTGATGTAACCTGCAGATTATTCACAAATTGGTAAAAGCAAAGGAAAATGTCTTCTTTTAAGCTATTGGTTTAGGCCATCAGCAATTTTCTCATTTTGGGCTTAACTAGTATATACAGAGATTGCAATGATGGTTTGATTCTCTAAAGTACTTACTTGTCATGGAATGAATTCTGTCTGGTTGGGAATTGGATCTAGGATTTTCAGACTAAAGCCTACACATCTAGGGTGTAGAAAATTCCCACTTTTTTCTTTTATATTTTATTATATAAATAACGTGAATGCAGTTCATGAATCTGAAAGCATGTACACATTTCCTGGTGTCATTTCACTAGAAATCTAGTGAATACACGTTATGGTGATCCTGATTTGGGGGATTTTTTTTTCCTCATGGATTCCACAAACATTTTGCCTAATGGGGAGATGCATTTCTCATTTGGGATTAAATTTTTACCCTCAGATATGAAGTGGAAATCAGCCTTTTTCTAGCAGTGATTCTGCGCTGGTTTTGTGTCCACAATGAATAGATTGTATTTGTGTTAAGGAATCTGTCCTTGGCCAGATTGTGTCCCAATTATAAAAAGATTGGAGTTGTACGCACTTTTTCCTTTGGGGATTTGACCCACTGTGTGCAGTGTGAAATGGGAGCCTGTCAAGAAGCAAAGCGATGGGTGTCAGGTGATTTCACAGAATGGATTATTAGCTCTGGGGAGGTCTTACATATAGCCTAGCCTTGTCCATTCAATTTATAGGTAAGGGATTTGAGGCACAGAAAGGGCAGGTAATTTCCTAAGATGACGTGACTAATTGGTGTCAGATGTCTCCCCTAATAGTTTTTCCAGGACTATTATGCTGGGCCCCTACAAATTCTGATTTTCTGAATCAGTGGTAGAGTCTGGCATCTGCATTTTTAATCTTATTTTTAAAAGTATCCCCTAGGCATTTCTAATATATAGGCAGATTTCGGAATTCCTCTACTCTATTTCTCTGAATTTTTACAGAAGTAGTTCTCAACCAGGGATGATTTTGGTCTATAGGGGACATTTGGAAAACTCACATGAGTGAGTTTGCTTCTTACTGGAGACACTTAATTGTTACAAATGGGAATTGCTGGGGCGCCTGGGTGGCTCAATCATTTAAGCATCTGATTCTTGGTTTTGGCTCAGGTCGTGATCTGAGCGTCCTGGGATGGAGCCCTGCATCAGGCTGCTTGTTCAGCATAGTCTGCTTGAGATTCTCTCTCTCCCTCTGCCCCTGCCTCCCCGAGTCTTTCTCTCAAATAAATAAATCTTTAAAAAAGGGAGGGAATTGCTCCTGATATCTAGTCGGTAGAGGCCAGAAATGTTGTTAAATATATGTAATGCACAGCATTGCAAAGCAAGGAATCACCTAGCTCCAATTGCCAGGAGTGCAGAGCTGGAGAAGCACCTGACTTACAGCTCTAGAGTTTCTCGAACTCCAGATCGAATTTTAGTTCTCTCCAGCTCTGTGACCCCAGGCAAGTTTCGTAATCTCTTAAAGCTTAGTCTTCGCATCTGTAAAATGGGGAAATTACCAGGATATGTCACAGGGTTATGAGGAGTAATGGAATGTACCAAGAGGAATGTGCATGGCTGATGGTTAATTCTCAACAAACATTAGGTGTTATAATTAGCTATTACTACAGTTCCTGACTTTCAGTTTTGGTACACCATAAGACATGGCTAAAAAGAGTAAATGAGTATCTTCCAAAGGTAGAAAGTTACAAAAAGCACTTTGACACATTCTAGGGGCTCATACAGGCTTGTTGATTTTTATTAATTTGAAAAATGTCAATGTGGGTGTGGCTGGGTTTTTTTGTATATATCTAGTAGGAAGAGATGAGTACCAAATACACACAGCTTCATGGCAATGGCTGTATTTGTCCACCTTAACTATGGAGATAGCCGAAGTTTCTGGGGGCAAGGAGTAAAATCAGACAGGCTCCAGTGGTGCTCACAGTGATCTCGAGGAAAGCAGTGCTCACTGGCTCCTTGGTGTCAGATTCCTACTTGCTCTTCCTTTAATCCTGTGGGAGGTGAATAAGAGGTAAGGGGGCAGGTGAGGTGGGGTGAGTTTGGGTCTTACTTCTGCTCTTATCTTTGCAAAAAAATCCTAGCTAGGTTGTACACTCGTTGGGGGGGGGGGCAACGCCCTTTGCTGTGCTTTTCCTGTAGCCCCTAAAGACTACGTACCTGTGCCACCCTTGTTGCTGGCACTCCGTAAACATTTGCTGTGGGTTGCAATTTGGAGCAACCTCAGAATTTCCATATAATCTGTATCCAAGCCCGGAATTCAAGATTCAGTCTCTTTGGGGGGGGGGGGCATCTGGCTGGCTCAGTGAGTAAAACATCTAGCTCTTGATCTGGGGGCCATGAGTTTGAGCCCCATGTTGGGTGTAGAGTTTATTAAAAAAAAAGATTCAGTCTCTGCTTGAATCACATTTTATAAAATCATAGTAATGATAATAATGATGGCAAACACATTTGTATAGATGCATGCCCATATATGCATGTAGATACCTATACACGTGTGTGTGTGATGTGTTGATAAATGCTTAACACCTGACTCTGGCGAGCAACGGCTGATATCAATGAATATGGAATTGGAAAAGATTTGGCTCTCGTGAGGCAATATGAGGCAGCTCTAGCACACAGCTGTTTAATAGCACTTGCGTGTGCCAAGTGCTGTGCTAAGTGCTTTAAATGCTCATTTAATCTTCATGTCAGTGCTTTTGGGGTAGATGTACTATTAACATCCGCGTTTTGCACATGAGAAAACTGAGGCACAAAGAATTTAAGCAACCAGCCCCAGGTCACACAGCTGGGTGAATGGCAGAATTAGGATGGGGATCCAGGCAGCCTGGGTTCAGAGTTCACGTTCTGCACTTCAGCATATCGTGATTACTTTAAAAACTCTGTTATAGGGGGCACCTGGGTGGCTCAGTCGTTAAGGGGCTGCCTTGGGCTCAGGTCATGATCTTGGAGTCCTGGGATCGAGTCCCGCATCGGGCTCCCTGCTCAGCGGGGAGTCTGCTTCTCCCTCTGACCCTCACCCCACTTGTGCTCTCTCTCTCAAATAAATAAATAAAAATCTTAAAAAAAAAAACCCTGTTATTAATTTAAGTTTTCCATCAGAGTCCGAAATTACTTCTGAAAGGACACTCCTTCCTCCTGGCTCTCTCCTCGCACACATGCCGTCCTTCCTTCCCCAGCTGGTCCCGAGCACACATCAGACTCCTCACGCAAGAATGTCTCCAATGGCCCCGGAAAGTATAATTAAGTTTTATCTTCTGGCTGCTTTTCTCACTGGAATTGGCCACTGTGGAATTCTGATGAATCAAGCTCTTCTCTGTGTTACATTTGTTCATTCTCTTCGAACGGCATCCAAACCTGCCCCTCCTGTCAGCGCACCCGGCACACAGAGGTGCATACCCTGGTCTCGCTTGTCCATTTTGAATTGTTACTCAGAGCCTCAGCCTGTGCTCCCTTCTTCCTGAGAGCCCTCCCAATGTCCGAATAATTGAGATACAGGCCTTTTGAACATGAGAATGTCACAATTTGAAGACATTTCTCCTCTGTTCTCTTTGTAGGGAGAAGGAAGCCATTTTCACTCACTGAACAAACAGGACACAGCTATTTTTATTGTATGAGAACATTCTTTTCTTATGCTTGTCTCCCTCGATGGGATAATTGTAGGTGTTTTTAGAAGGCTTCACCTGGGTCCTCTTATCTCGTTTCAGATGTGTATTGTCATGCAGAAACATGTAGTGAAGCCCAGTGCACATCTCCTCCTAATGGTGGTCCTTATTTGTAGTTCTGTGGCAAATGGGGCAGTTTTTTTTTTTTAAGATTTACTTATTTATTTATTCACTTTTTAAATTTTATTTTATTTATGTTATGTTAGTCACCATACAGTACATCATTAGTTTTTGATGTAGTGTTCCATGATTCATTGTTGGCGTATAACACCCGGTGCTCCATGCAGAACGTGCCCTCTTTCATACCCATCACCAGGCTAACCCATCCCCCCACCCCACCCCCTCTAGAACCCTCAGTTTGTTTCTCAGAGTCCATTGTCTCTCATGGTTTGTCCCAAATGGGGCAGTTTTTGAATTTCTAGGGGGGGGCAAAGCTGTGTGGTGACGGATCTGCAGTGCGTCCTCATACTGAAGAAACGAGAGTGAGGAGGATCTCTCAGTGCACTGAAGGGACCATCAGTGATGAATTGTTATATCTTTCTTTGTCGCCTCTGCCACCAAGATATTCAAACATTTCTCAACATTGTTCCCTGGAATTTAAAGCTGTTTAAAAGAAATCCATTGTCAACTCAGTCAGAGAACTGCTCACTGAAACGTATTTTAGACATGTTTCATTCCTCTCTTCCCTTCCAGGTTTCTCAGAGCTTTTATTACAGTAACATGTGATTGAGTGTCTACAAGGTTTTATCCAGCATTTTCCAGACTCACCTGCCATAGGATTCTTTTTTTTTTTTTTTTAAGCATTTTATATGACCTGTGTTCAGCAGAGCAGCCTCTGGGAATTCTGTATTAGAGATACACGTTGTTGGACATTTGGGGATGACCCTAAGATCCCACCTGGAGCCAGTCCTTGTTCTCTTAGGAAATCACATTTCCAACTCACTACTCATGGTCATATGAGTGTCTCTGGTTATCTTTCAACGCTAGACATTGTTCCAGTTTCTCAGTGCTAGAACATTGCTCTGGTTACCCCTGTAATAGTCTGTGGTAAACTCATACACAAATGGAAAGTTTGAAAGAGGTGGGAGGTTAAAATTTGCGGACAATGCCAGGGAGTGGGTGACTTTTTGAGGTTACTTTTTGAATGACCCTATGAAAGGTGATTGAAATTTTTTATTGCCTAATGGTTTAGGGAAATTGTTGCCTATAAGCAAAAATATAAACCAAATCATTTCACAGCATGAGTCCGGGAGGACTGTGGGCCCCTCTCCATGCCATACAAATCACATTTGATGCCAAAAGTGAGGATGGATAGTTAAGTTTTGTGAGAGAGCATCATGTATCACAGTGATTCATAAACACAGGTCTGTGGATGAGCAGCTTTAAAACATTCAGTTTTCTGGGTTCCCCTGCTGAAAAGTCTAATTCAGGAGCTATGACGTGAAACCTAGAAATATGTGATTTCTAAGAGTGATCCAGGTATAATACTTTTATTCATAGAGTTTCCATGCATGCTGGATTAGCAGATTCTGAGCCATTGTTCTGAGGGGAAATATGGGTTAGGATCTTGTGAGCTTCTGGTGACAACATTTTCATCATTCGCTCAATACATAATCTTGTTTTATTTGTGATTCTGTTTCAGACACTTTATTTAATATATATTCCTTACAAATCACATATATAATATTTCTTTAAAATAAAACAGTAGATGAGAAAGATTTAACATCTTCCTGACCCTGGGTAATGTGACTGTAAATGTCTTTGGCTTTTAGTCACCCAAGAACAGTGACCACTGTGCCATTTTTTATTGGTTGTCATCTCAAGAATCCACAAATTCAGCCACTTTTGTTTGTTTGTTTGTTTGTTTTCCATAGCTTCATCATGCATCCGATGTGTGACCTTTAGTATTTTATGGATTGGCCACATATACAGATGGATGAATTTTCTCTTCCTTTCTCTGGGTGGGCCTTCCTGTTGGTTTATTTACGTCGATGTGTTGGCCAACCACACTTTGCTGCATGCCTGTACGAAGCTTATCTTTTGTGTGTTTTCTGTGCAAGGGAAACATAGCCTTCTTGCACTTAGGAGCACTAGACAGCACTTGAGCACTTGATGGTCATTTAAAATAGAGAAATCAGGGGCGCCTGGGTGGCTCAGTCATTAAGCGTCTGCCTTTGGCTCAGGTCATGATCCCAGGGTCCTGGGATCAAGCCCCGCATTGGGCTCCCTGCTCAGCGGGAAGCCTGCTTCTCCCTCTCCCCCTGCTTGTGTTCCCTCTTTCGCTATCTCTCTCTCTGTCAAATAAATAAATAAATAAAATCTTTAAAAAATAAATCAATAAAATAGAGAAATCGCCCAAAAACACAATGATGTGAAAACACGGCATTAAATAGACCTTAAAAAGGACACTTGTTTATACCTGGAGAGTGAAACGAGAGGCAGAGCATCACCTTGTTTGATCCCTGTGGGTGGTGTGCACGTTGGGTGACCAAAATATCTCACCAATCTCTGCATGTGTGCAAATGACAGCAGAAGGGCAGCGAGTGTTGATTTTGGGGTTACAAACGCATTGTTCTGGAGAGGTGAGTTCACAAATGCACACTCCATGAATAACAAGGATCGACTGTGTTTCTACATGTGAAGCTAGATTAAGGAACCACTGTGGTGTGGTACAATTTAAATCCCTCTTCTTCAGAATGCTACGACCTCGGACAAGTTATTTAGTATCTCTTAACCTCAGTTCTTTGTCTATAAAATGTGGCACTGTTAGATGTGACCTAATAGGACTGTAATGAGCATTAAATGCGATAATGGTCTTAGAATAATAGTTTTTGTATATACGTACTCCGGACATGTTGCCTTTTGTGTTACTGGCAGTGATAACGATATTATTTCTGTTTTCTCTTCCATGCAGTGCAAAATGCAGTAATTCCTTGGCAGGGCTATTGTGAACCTTCCGTGACATACCACAGAGGATGGGATTTGGTCAGTGCTGAAGCCCAACACCATTGGGAACTGTGGAAATGTCAGGGAACAGGATGAAGGCAGTCTCTCATTTTCCTAACAGTCATCACTGTCACTTAGTTGGAATTGATGTTTTAATTACACACATTGTTTTTCTATGAGGGTCTACCACTTTTGACGTCAAGACCCTTCTGCACCACTTGGTGTGTTATAGTTCTTGTTCACCGTAATTATTCTTTGCTCTGGACCAGTGGTTCACAGTGGAAGTCATTTTGGTCCTCAGGGGGCATCGGGCAATATCTGGAGGGCTTTTTTGGTTTTCACAGCTGGGGAAGGTGCTACTAGCATGTAGTGGATAGAAGCCAGGAATGCTGCTAAGCGTACTATACAGTATAGGACAGCACACCTGCCCACAGCAAAGAACTGTCCAGCTCAAAATGTCAGCAGGGCCAGGCTGAAAAATCCTGGACCACCTGAAAGCTCCCTGAGGGCAGACTTACTCTCCCGAGCCCTGACACAGGAACGGGTACCTCCTGGCCCCACAGTAGATCCCTCCCGAATGAAAGAATCTTCAAACGTGCCTCGCCCTTTGGTTGGCATGTCAGCAGATTGTCTCCATGGCCTCCAAATGTTCAGATTCAGTCTTTGATTGATCTCTTCCTTTCTGATTTTATCATTTTAAAAATTTCGGTTGTGCTGTATTTCAAACATAAGAGGGAAGTAACCTCCAGAAAATAGTATACACAGTGCTCAGGGTACAGTCTGAGGATTGGTGCCAGTCTACAAACTGCCATCAGTCCAGAAGAGAAAGTGGAAATAAGAGTTTAGACATTTTTACAGCAATGGCTCAATGCTGTGGTCTTTGCTCTATGTACAAAGTATCAGTCTGCAGCAATGTGGAAATTAAAGACCCTGGCCCTTCAACTTCAGTACTTTGAGAAGCACAGATAACCACCTCAAGACTCCCACTTTCCAGATTTCGCAGATGTTGGTATTTTGCTATCTTAAAGTTATTCACATTCATACCTGTTTCAATCTCATTCTGTTGCCTTAGCTCTTTTTTTTTTTTTTCTTTTAGTAGAGGGGGAGCGAGGGGGGAGCAGAGGGAGAGGGAGACAAAGAACCTTAAACAGGCTCCATGCCCAGCAAGGAGCCCTACGCAGGGACTTGATCTCACAACCCTGAGATCATGATCTGAGCTGAAAATGCTTAACCGCCTGAGCCACCCAGGTGCCCTGTCTCTTTTGAAAAGAAATAAAACATCCCAGATATATGTATTGAGCTCCCACTATGTACTCAGCCCAGGTAGGTGCCCTTCGGAACAGGTTCTTTGTACTCTGCCCCGCACCCACCTCTCTGCTCTGCCATCCATTCCCTGCTCTCAGTTGACAGGGAAAAACAACAAGCAAAAACGTACCTACCATTGGGGTGCCTGGCTGGCTCAGGTGGTGGCACGATCTTGGGGTGACTCTTGATCTTGGGGTCGTGAGTTCAAGCCCCACATTGGGCATAGAGTTTACTTAAAAAAAAAAAAAAGTACCAACCATTCTGACTTCTCAAACTATGTAGATCAGGAATGGGTACACTACCTGTTTCAGTAAAGTTTTATTGGAATACATCCATTCCAGTTCATCTCCACATTGCCCATGGCTGCTTTCATGCTGAACAGCTGAATGGCATAGTTGCTACAAAGTCCGAATGGTCTGCAAAGCCTAAAATAATTACAGTCTGGCCTTTTACAGAAAATGTTTGTTGATCCCTCATTTCGAGGAGTACTTTTTCATGTAAACCCAGGCTGGGCTGTCCATTTGCATGTCAGAGGTAAACTATTTGGCTTCTTCCTGGATTGGTGGAGAGGGAGTGGATCCAGTGTTCTGATTATTTTTATTTTTTTCTCCTTTAATTCACCTTTTTGTTTGTTCTTATTGAGCCTTTATCCTGAATTTGATAGTAGAGTTCTTGGTAATTCCTGTTTTTTTAGGTTGTCAGTGGCCTGCTTTCTTGGTGTCAGCAATAAAGAAATACACAAAGGTGATTATAAGAATGGTGATAATGGGTAACAATTACTAGTGCCAAGTGCCAGGCCATGAACTTTACATGCTTCATGGCACATCCACTGTTCCACTGCCCATCTCCTGTCTTAGAAGGAGCTGTGTGGGGACTGCAGCTCAAATGTCTTGACCTGAGCCCAGTTTTGAGCCTTACGCAACAGGACCTACTGGTTATTGATGTGTTGTTATGGTTTGTGTTGCACTATATATTTTCGAATGTTAATTTTCAAGCTTTTTTCCTGAAAAACCATGATGTCATTTTAAATGGCTGTTTTCCACTGAATTTGTCCTTGTTTAAATATGAAAATGACTTGTGTGTTTAATAAGGTGCCACTTCTTCCAAAACAACATACAGAATTCATTTTGTTGACAGGAAATCATTTATTCTGCAATTTACATATGATAATGAAGGTGTTGTTTGACATTTGCTTTGCTTCCCGCTCATTTGAGATTCTAGACTGGGGATGGGAAAAGGCTGGTTTTACCCCCTGGGGGGATATATACCCACAATTAATCTAGTTGCAAACCATCCTATGAGCAAATGTGCATAAGGGTATGCATTTGGGCTTTTCAATTTGTTTTTTACTTTCTAGAGCTCTAAAATAATGTCCGGAAAGATGACTCTGTGTCATGAAGGGCGCCTAATTTACTTCAGAAAATGAGTATTCATGCTGGAATCCTGGGGTGTAGTTCAGTGTTTTGTTTGAAGGGCCTACGAGGTGCCAGTTTGATGAGTGTATTTTTGTTTGAACTTGATGCTTTTCTCCCTACCAATCTTATTCCCAGAATTAAATTCTAGTAATAATTGGTCCTTTGGCATCGTGTGGATGATTCGAACATGTTGTAATAGCTTATTATGGAAGACGAGACATTGTGGCCTCCCATGGAGATGATGTTCCCTGTTCATCTTGTTTCATTATCACAAAATTTGTTTAATCTGAAAGTGGAAAGATCATTAGAAGACAGATGTCAGGAAACTTTCTGACACTCCAGCTTTCTGTGATTTTAAGCATGGCTTGAAGTAATCATATGATAAGAGTAGAAATCTGGCCCATTTTCCCCTAATGAGATCTGGAAGCTTTTTTCAAAGACAATAATGTTCTTTGTTCCCAATGAATGTGTTGCTATCAGAGCTGTCAAGAGACGTTCACTTTGTATAGCCAATCCCTCCCCAAAAGGTTAATAAACGTGGGTGTTTGAGTATTTATCCTAACCTTGTGTAAGTTTTCTAGGAAGTATTCCTGTGCCCCTAGACTAAGCCAAGTCTCCCCGAGCATCTTGTATTTGATTCTTGTTGCATTCATCACAGTTGTGAATATTTGTGTAATGGCACAATTAATGTCTGTCTCCACTGTTTGGCGGTGAACTCAGAGAGGGTGAAGCCCCTGTTCCACATCTTCCCTTTCATGGCCCTGGTATTCCACAGAGTGGGTAACATGGGGCAGCCACCGAGTGAATATTTGGGGGAATGAATGAATAAAATCAATGAAGTCTTGCATCACCAAAAATACTGAGTTCCATTGGAGGTTGAAACTATGCCTTCTCTTTCTTGTGTTTACCCCACAACACAGAATAGAGGAGTCCTTTTATAAGTACCAGTTAAATTGGAGCGCTGAGGGATTTTGGTGTGGCCAACTTAAAATTTGTGTCTTTTCAGTATTGTTGTGGGCAGGCTGTACACTGCAGGCGGGATCGCACACGTGGAGAGACCGCAACAAACAAACTCTGGTCCCCTGCTTCCTTCACCATCTACTCGTTTGTGGATCCGGGGCTGAGAAATGTGGAACCTGGGGCCGGCATCTCTGACACAGGGAGTGGTTTGGTGCCATTTGTCTCCACAAGCAGGATTGAATATAATTGGAATAATTGTACATCACAGCATAGTGGTTACAAGCATGGGCTTGGGAGTCAGGCAGACTCCGTAATTCCTATCTGGGTGATATTGGGCAAGTTATGTAATCTGGCTGAGCCTCACTTTCCTTTTCTACAAAACAGGGATAAAAATAGGACCTACCTGGTGGTGGTTGGGATCAGGTGTTATAAAGGACTGGCATGAAACACAAAAAGGAAGCAACTATCATTAATCCTTAAAGAAAGGAGGTGTGACTATAAGTTCTGGTTGATTTCTAGTATTATTGTGTCTTCAGCCTGATGGAGTCCTATCAAAAGCACAGGGCAAGAAAGCCCTTAGATTTAGACCCAGCACTTTTTTGTGCTTTGTAGGTATTTTATTTGGTTTTGGCTTTGGAAAGAAATTTCCTCTGAAGTAGGCAGGGAAAAAGTGGCCTGTGAGCTGATTTAAAAAGAAAGAGAGAGAGAGGGCAAGAAAGAAAGAAAAGAAAAGAAAGAGAAAGAAAGAAAATCAAAGTTGGATTTTTAAAGAAGAGAGAGAGAATGTTAGATGACTGTGTCCTATGGCTTTGCTACTCAAAGTGTGGTCCAGGGACCAGCAGCATTGGCATCACCTGGGAGCTTGTTAGAAATGCAGAATTTCAGGGGCGCCTGGGTGGCTCAGTCATTAAATGTCTGCCTTCGGCTCAGGTCATGATCCCAGGGTCCTGGGATCGAGCCCCGCATCAAGCCCCGCTTCGGGCTCCCTGCTCCGCGGGAAGCCTGCTTCTCCCTCTCCCACTCCCCCTGCTTGTGTTCCCTCTCGCTGTGTCTCTCTCTGTCAAATAAATAAATAAAATCTTTAAAAAGAAAAAAAATGCAGAATTTCAGGGCTTACCCCAGTCTTAAGAGAAGCAGAATCAGCATTGTCACTAAAGCCCTAGGTGATTAAGAGATACATTAGCATTTAAGAAGAGTTGTCCAGAGAATTCATTTGTTCAGTACTTTGATTTTGGTTGCTAGCAAGCTGGAATCTTGGTTCTTACAGACAGTATTAGAGGACAGAGAAGGCAAAAATCTTTTAAAATTCAGCTTTAGGCCAAACTATCATTAAATACAGGACAGTTTTTTAAGCAGTGTTCAATTCTAAATCTTATGCCTATAAAATGTTATGAAATATAAAAGAGGCTTATAGAATAAAGGTCACCACCAAGGGTAAAAGGACACTGGAATGTTCTAGTACAAACTTCTTTATTCCAGGGGGGAAAAATGAAGAGGGGCTATCTAACGAAAGATGGGAATACATGAAAGAATATAATGTTCTACTCCAAACACGGGATATATCTGGAGATACCAAACAAGTGGCACAATAACAAATATGATGATAATGAGGCTAAGGATGATGATATCAATAGCTTGTATTTTTGGAATACCTACCCCCTGCCAGGTACTGGGCTAAGAACTTTATATGTCCCTACTTTCAAACCCCACACATCCCTAGGAGGTAAATACTGTTGTTATCACCAGTTTAAGAGAAGGAAACCAAGGCAGTAAGTGTGTGGCTGGGATTCAAACTCAAGAGCCTGTGCTAATAATAGTCCCTCCTGGATAGAACAAATAGAAAATACGCCTTTGGATTAGGAAGAGTGAGGGAAAGTGCCCTCAATCTTGGATATACAGGAGCAAGCAATGTGGAGAGTGGCAGGCAACTAGTTATTTAAAGACTAAACTGCACTCATTCCTCAAGTAATGCCTCTATTCAAGGGAACGCTACGTAGGACCCCTAGTAATTGGGGAATGACTGTGCAGTGAAACCTACCCTACCTACTTCAACGGCCTGGTTGAACTTTGGTTTCTATGAAAATCTCTACTTAGCTACATGCTTCAAAGATGTGTATTCTGTATTTAATGCTGGTTTGGCATATGGGATTGACTCCGTTTGGATCTGAGATGTACTTTGAATACCGCCACCGGGATTTCACCCAATTTCCAATATGAAGCCTTCTGGGAGGCCAACTGGAAGACCCTTGCCATGTCAGTGTCACGTGTAGGTTTAAGGGACCCTAAAATGCATCCAGGCAAAAGGACTTTGAGATGGATGCAACATTTCCTAACTTCTGATTAAGAAGAAGCCATTTTGTCAATATATGGCCTGGAATTTCCTTGCTGATATTGAGGGATTTTTTTTTTTTTTAATTTAGTGCTCCTGAAACTTCATTTCTCTTTCCCTGATGCAGACTTGATGACATTAGAGCATTGCATTTTTATTACAGAACGGAAATCTGGAAAGAAAACAAAGGACAACACATATTTTATTGAGCACACTATAATGTATAGAACACTATAGAATGGTTCGAGAAGAGACCCACATCATTATCCTCAGACAGCTCTAACGTCTTTGACATAGAGCTTTCCGGGTTGAACTCAAGGTAGAACCACGGTTTGAGAAGAGACTCAAAAAAAAAAAAACCCCAAAAAACAAAATACCTAGGAAAATTATTTCTTTGTTAAGAGGACTTTTCTCAAGAGAATGCAGAAGAGCCAGACGCTGGAATTCAGCTGCCCACGTTCCAGTCCCATTCCTGCCTCTTACTAAGCTGTGTGAACTTGGGCAAATTTCTCAAGTTGTCTTGCATCATTTTCTCATTTCTAAGCCATTTCATTTCAAAGAGTGGTGAGGGGGGCGCCTGGGGGACTCATTAGGTTAAGAGTCTGCCTCTGACTCAGGTAGTGGTCCTGGGCTCCTGGGATGGAGTCCCGAGTCAGGCTCCCTGCTCAGCAGGGAGTCTGCTTCTCCCTCTGGTCTCGCTCTCTCTCTCAAATAAATAAATAAATAATCTTAAAAAAAAAAAAGATTGGTGAGGATTGAAGTAAATAATGTGTGCCACCGCCTAGCACAGTCCCATAATAAATCGTGGTCATTGTGTGATCGATGATGACAAGTCAGAATTCTCCTCCACTTGTCCGAGTGAGCAACGTGGAAAAACTCTTTGAATTAATAAATCTGCATGAATTCCATTGTGCCTTCAGTGGAAGGAGGAAGGAAGAGAAAAACTCTCTTTTCTTATCTGTGTTCTGCTGGAGTTTGACCTGGTTCTGTTTCAGAAGTCACAGTTGATTGTGTATGGAATAATCTGTATGATACTTCATGTGGCTGAGTGCAGATTTTGTTTCCCTTTAACCAGTGCATTGCTTTCTGTGTTTTAAGCCTTTCTGGGTTCTCAGTGAGGTGTCTTGTTGTGCTGTCTGAGACTGCAGGCGGTGAGATGCTGTTTTCCCTTCTTCCCTCCCCGTGTTTGTGTTCCCAGTCACACTGCTGGAGTGCCAGGGGGTTGAATGAGACCCCCCCACCCCACTGGCCTACACACTGGTCAGAAATACATTGTGGGTAATAGAGGGCGCTTTTAAAGGCCCCTGTGACTATTGTAACTGGGTCTGCTGTTCCAAGGCAGGAGACAGTTTTCATCTTTTGAAACTGATATGAAAGAAATGGGGTGATACGAGAGGCATTTTCATGTTTAATTTTAAGGTATTTAACAATTGCAAAATGTATATAATCACTCTGTGTGCAATCTATGCTTCAGATTTCACATTTCTAAAACAACCGTGCCATAAAGTCAATGTAGCTTAATACCTGAGGTCTAACACTCAGAAATTTAGGAGTAGAAATGCAGTGGGCAGGAGGCAGTGATCCATGGTCCCTACAGTGATGTTCATCTCATGCCCTAACCAAGATTCGTACTGTGGCTTTTGGGTAAATAGAGTTAAGAGTAGATAAAATTTAGCAGCTTCATATATAACCTTGCCTCTAATGAAAAAGACATTCTTCAGTGCATGAAATAGATAGTCACTACTCATGTTTTACTAGCACACAGAAAGGAATTCAGCAGTGTGTGTTGAATGAACCTGTGAATTTGAAGCTTTTAATATTCATGGAATGTTTAATTTGAAAGTGGTAGGGAAACCTTTCCACTGAATATTATATGGTGGCCATACTTCAAAATTATACTCCTGCCTTTGTTTGCATCCAGGCTGGGTCAGCACTCCACCGAGCTCTCTACACCTTTAACACCGCATATATGCTAACGTTCTCCTGCGACCAGTGAGGGATTGTACTGTACGTTTCTGTGCCCTCAATTTTGTGTATCTTTGTGTGTGTTAAAAACCTTAGAGGTGATTGATTTGGGGGGATAACTTATGAAAGCATCAGATGAAAACAGTTTCCATTCTGTACCCCGTTATCTGGGCACAAAGATCTGTAGCTTTAGAAGAGTAAAGGCAAGTGATAAATCTTTCCATTCTGAAATAATTTGATGCTACCTTTGCCATCTGTTCTATATCTAGGGCTGTATATATATAGTTATTTTTAAAAAGTAACCTTTTAGAGTTTTTATTTTTCTTATTCCATTATTGATAGAGGAAACCACATGGAAGTATTGAGAACCAAATTAATCATTTCTAATCTCACCATCCAGAGATATTCCTGAAATCTGACTGTTTCTTTCTAGTTCGTTTGCCTTGTGTATAATTCTGTGTGTAACAGCCCCCCCTCCTCCCATCCCATGGAAATATAATGGGCACGTGTGTGTATATTTTGAACACAGTTGGAGTTATGCTTTATATAATGGAGTCACATTGTAAATAAGGTAACTTCCCCAATCTCTACTCCTGCCAGATTTATACAACCTTGGCCTGGCTCCCTCTCACTATTTCAGGGAAAGGAAATGCACATAGAAATTCAAAGAGAAACTAGAGAGGTTGATGCTTGGCCTTTGAACTTCCAAAAATCCAGGTCCTGGCAGTTTAGGGGGATTTTTAGATATAATTTGGAGTATCAGTTGTTCCTTAAACTCTTTTAGTACTAAACTCAGAATAAGGTGTGATGTCGTTGCGTGTCACACTGTTTTATGTGTCCCTCCCCTTCCCCTCCTCTAACCTTAAATCCTGGTTCCGGATAACACTGAAACTTGAAAGTGTTTGGATTTCATTGAAGCACATTAGGAAGTCCATGAAGGAGGACAAGCTAGAGAAAGATGATTAGACTTGTGGATTTGAAAGATTGCTTTGTGTCTTATGGAAGAGGTCAAAACTGGAAGGCAGGTGACTGGCTAGAAGGCGCCTGTAGTAGTCCAGCAAGGAGAGGTGTGGTGGGAAGAAGTGGACCTGTTCCAGAGACACACAGGAGGGGAATTGATTGGTGTGATGTGGGGTTATAAAGATGGAGGGAAACTGAGATGACTTTGAGGTCCAAAAAGGTACTCTGTTTTCCTCCCCACCTTGTGAGATTAATGCAAATTTCCACTGGGAAAGAAATAAAATAAAACAAAATGAAATAATGATGTCCAGAGTTGTTTACCCCCATTGAGATTATTTTGAAAACACTGGTGACCTCTGGCTGCCTGCTGGATCAGTTAGCTCACCTGGTGGATTTCTACTCACGTTTGCTGGATTCCAGCAATTTAGATTAACAGGGGTTCATATTTTTTATGGTAACTTAGGCCAGGACTACAACCTGCTTGCCACATTTGTAGGCATAGTGACTTCCTTAGTTATGCTTCATAGTAATTCTGGTCATTGGCTTCAGGCTTCAAAATTATACCTTCAGTCTCTAGAAAACCAGTGAGCAGTTCTCACTATTATTATATACCGGTCCCTCTAAAGCTGAGGGCTCTTCATGCATGGCCTTGTATTGTATGGGATACGTTAGCACTTAGATGATCCCTAAAATGGGGTCACAAGAAGCAGAATGGTGACAGTCATTCTGTTGGGTTGGCAAGCCAAGCCACTAAACCCACAGAGGTGAAGAGTTATTCTCAGGATTCAACTAGGCTGCTGAATGCTTACGTTAAACCAGTGGTTCTCAACTGAGGACACTTTATTCCCCAGGTGACATTTGGCAATGTCTGGAGATGTTTTTTGTTTTCACGACTGGTGGGAAATGAATATTGGCATCTGGCTTCTAGTGGATAGAGACCAGGGATGCTGCCAACCATCCTACAATGCGTAGCACAGGCCCTGCTCCTAACAGCAACAAACAAATATCTGGCGCCATACGTCAATCGTGATAAGATTGAGAGCCCTGAATTAACGTAATATTTTATTTTTTCCAGGTGTTATGGTGTTATGTCTCTCCTCGGTTACTCCCTTTGAATGACTATGAATCTTACTTTCCTCTTGAAATCTTTAAATAATGACAGGTGGCTTCATATTTAGAAGTAAAAACAAATTTTCTTAGAAGAGTTTAAATATGTACCTACCCTTTGATAATTAGAATTTTAAAATATTTAAATGATGACTGCATAGCATGAGTTTGACTAGTATAGAAACAATAATAATAAGACTCATTTAGTTTTCACTTTGGATGACACATATATAAATAATTGTTGAAGTTTGGAAGTAGATATTGTTCAGCCAACTTGGCATTATCTCTTTAATTAAAATGTTTGTTTTCCCTTACCACCACTGTAATAGTTAAAGGAGATAGGTTTTTAGATGTTTACATATAAATATTCCCAGAACACGTTTGAGCTGGAGTACCACATTCTCTAAAGACAGGCTGAAAACGTCATCTAAAATGTCGTCATTTTAAGATGGGGGGAGGGGAAGTTGGCGTTTAGTACAAATCATTTGGAAAATTAACTTGGGGGTTGAGTGAAGCATATTGTTGCTTTCAAATATGTGTAAAAGACTGTCTCTTTGATTCATTGAAAATCTGGTAGTGTTTTCTTGGTGCCATTTACAAGGATGGCATGCCTGGGATGTCTGCCTGCAGAGAGAAAAAGAAAGAAGCAAAGAACTTAAAAAGTTGACTGACTTATGAGCAGTCAAATGATTTCATCGTCCGGCATTGCTTATTTTTTGTGGCTAAAAAAGTGGGCTTAATGTGCAAGTACATAAGCTCCAGTGTCCAGGGAACACAGCTAACCACTATAGGGGCAGAGCCCTGAGCATTTCCAGTGGGCACTGGGCCTTAACTGCCAGATCTATATCCTGGAGCAAATGAGGACCCATAGATCAGGGCATGAAAGGAGACTGACTATACTGCCTCCTTGACCTTACCCTCCACAGTGCGACTGAGCTGCTTTGGGGCTTCTTCAGATGAGAGTCTCTGAACCACTATTTTGCCTTGTCTATGAGAAATATTGGTCTTTCTTTGTTGGTACGTTGCCTTTGTTTTGTGTGGATATGAGAATAATACTAGCTTCGTAAAATAAGTTGGGAAATGTTTGTCTCTTTTCAGTTTTCTGTAAGAGACTGTGTAGAATTGGTATTAATTCTTTGAACATTTGGTAGGATTCTCCAGCAAAACAATGTGAGCTAGGAGATTTCCATTTTGGGCTTTTAATTTGCAAATTCAACTTCTTTAATAGTTCCAGGGTTATCCAAATTATGTATTTCATATTGAGTGAGTTGTGGAGTTCCTGTTTTTCAAGATATTTGTCCACGTAATCTAAATTGCCGTTTATCCCTCTGTAGAGTTGTTCATAGTATTCTCTTATTCTCTGGATGTATGAACGGTCATTAGTGATATCCTCTGTTTATTTCTTGATATGGAAAATTTGTGCCCTTTTTTGTGTGTGGAGGGGGTGAATCTTGCTAGAGATGTATCAGTTGTTTGATTGTTTGATCTCTTCAAAGAAATAGCTCTTTATTTCATTGATTTTTCTGTTATTTTTCTGTTTTTAATTTCACTGATTGCTTGTTCTTTATGTTTTTCCTTCTCTTGGATTTAGTTTTGCTTTTCTTTTTGTAGATTCTTGAGGTAATAATAGATTTTGATTTGAAACTTTTTTTCTAATATAATCCTTTCCTGCTGTAAATTTTCATCTCAGCACTGCTTTAGTTGTGTCCCATGAATTTTGATACATACTGTTTTTATTTATGATCAGTTTAATGTATTTTATTTCCCTTGAGACATTCTCTTTGACCCCTGTGGTGTTTTGGGGGGTTTTTTGTTTGTTTGTTTGTTTATTTTTAAGAAGTATATTGTTAGGGGCGCCTGGGTGGCTCAGTTGGTTAAGCGACTGCCTTCGGCTCAGGTCATGATCCTGGAGTCCTGGGATCGAGTCCCGCATCGGGCTCCCTGCTCGGCAGGGAGTCTGCTTCTCCCTCTGACCCTCTTCCTTCTCGTGCTATCTCTCATTCTCTCTCTCTCAAATAAATAAATAAAATCTTTAAAAAAAAAAAGAAGTATATTGTTAGGAGTGCCTGGGTGGCTCAGTTGTTTAAGTGTCCCACTCTTTTTTTTTTTATTTATGTTATGTTAATCACCATACATTACATCATTAGTTTTGGATGTAGTGTTCCATGATTCATTGTTTGCATATAACACCTAGTGCTCCATGCAGAACGTACCCTCTTTAACACCCATCACCAGGCTAACCCACCCTCCCACCCCCCTCCCCTCTAGAACCCTCAGTTTGTTTTTGATCTCAGCTCAGGTCTTGATCTCAAGAGTTGTGGGTTCAGGCCTCATGTTGGGCTCCATTTTGGGCATGGAACCTACTTAAAAAAAAAAATATATATATATATATACTATATATATCTATAACTATAGATATATATAGTTAGTAAGTTAGTTAGTTTTCAGTGTTTAGAGGTTTTCCTCGATCTTTCTTTTAAAGATTTCGAGTTTGATTCCATTGAGTTAGAGAATACAGTCTGTACAATTTCAGTTATTTAAAATATTTTGAGGTTTGTTTTATCATCCACACAATGGCCTATCATGGTATATGTTCCGTGGACATTTGAAAAGAATGTGCATCCTGCTGTTGTAGGATGTTCTATAAATGCCTGTTGATCCTGTGTTTGAAGGTGAGTTTTTTTGTCTTTGGCTCGTTTTCTGTCTAATTCTATAAATTGTTGAAAGAGGAATGTTGGAGTCTCTGACTGTAATTGTGCTTTTGTTTCTTTCTCCTTTCAGCTCTATCAGTTTTTGCTTTATGTATCCTACAACTTTTGTTTGGTACATGTACATTTAGGATTGTTATGGTGGTTTGACCCCTTTATCATGTTTCTCTCTGTGTTAACTTTCTTTGCTCTGAATTCTATTTTATCTGATATTGATATAACAGCCTTGATTTCTTTTGATTAATGTTTGCATGATATATCTTTTTTCCATCCTTTTACACCCTTTTTACATACCTATGTTATTATATTTGAAGTGAGTTCTTATAGACAGAATATAGGTTATGTTTGTTAATCTGCTCTGCTAACATCTGTCTTTCAATGGATATATTTGGACCATTTACATTTAATGTACTTACTGACATTTTAGAGCTTAAGTCTGACTTCTTAAAAGTTTTATATTTGGAAAAAAAAATTGTATTTGGTCTCTCTCTTGTTTTCTTTTTCCTGCCTTCCTGAGGGTTATCTGAACATTTTTCAGCATTTTATTTTGATTTATCTCTAATGTTTTTAAGTGTATCTCTTTTTATAGGCTTTGGTTGATATATATATATATATATATATATACACACACACACACAAACATGTTTCATATATGTTTGTGAATATATATAAAAATACATAGAATATATATTTTCATATATATGAAATATGTAAATATAAAATACCTCATCACAGTCTACTGTTGTCATTTTACCATTCAAGTGAATGAATTGTTGAAACTTTACCTCCATTTACATTCTTTGTAATAATATTGTCTTAAATTTTTCCTCCACGTACACATAGACCCACATCAGACAGTGTTATACTTTCTTTTAGAAATTCGAGGGGACCAGGAAAATATATTTTATTCACCCATAATTTTGCTTTTTCCATTGTCTTTTCTTCTTTACTCTTATTCTAAACTTTCTCCTTTTATAACTTCTTTTCTGTTTAGAAAACTTCTATAGCCATCCTTTTAGGTTGGGTCTGCTGTCAACACTCTTTACTTTTCCTTTATCTGAGAATGTCTTGATTTCTACTTCATTTCTGAAGTGTATTTTACCTGATAAAGAATTTTGGGTTCTTTTTTCCCAGCACTTGAAAAATGTACCTCTGTCTGGTTTCCATAGTTTCTGATGAAAAATCCACATCGCTCTAATTATTTTTCTCCTCTAGGTAAGGTATTATTTCATTAACTTGTTTTAATATTTTGCTTTTCCTTTAGTATTCAGAAATTTAATTATTATGTGTTTTGGTGTGGATTTTTCAAACTTTATTCTGTTTTTGGGTTTGCTCACCTTCTTGAATCTGTGCATTTATGTGTTTCGCTAAATTGGGGAGATTTTCAGTCATTATTTCATAAGTAAGTTTTAATCCCTGCCCTCTTTCTCCTTTTTGTCAGGACTCCAGTGTTGCAAATGTTAGATTTCTTGTTAGAATCCCACAGGTTCCCTAGGCCCTGTTTATTTTTTTCCAGTCATTTTGTCTCTTTTTCAGATTGGATAATTTCTAATGTTTTACCTTCTAGTTGATTGATTCTTTCCTGTAGCCCTCCTCCATTATGCTGTTGAGTCTATTAATTGATTGTAATTTATACTTTTAAAATTTTTATTTGTCTTACCTTTCTATCTTTTACCAATTTGTTGAGACTTTATAGTTTTTCATTTGACTAAGGTGTATTTGTAATTGGTTCTTGAGTGATTTTTATAATGAATGCTTTTAAATCTTTGTCAGAATCATCTGACATCTCTGTCATCTCAGTGTTGGTGTCTCTATTATCTTTTTCATTCATTTTTTTTTTTAAGAGTTTATTTATTTATTTGACAGAGAGAGAGAGCACAAGCAGGGGGAGTGGCAGAGGGAAGAAAAGCAGCCTCCCTGCCCAGCAGGGGGCTGGATCCTGGGACCCTGGGATCATGACCTGAGCCGAAGGCATAACCGACTGAGCCACCCAGGGGCCCCTATTATCTTTTTCATTCTTACTGAGATTTTTTGGGTGCTTGTTATGATGAGGGATTTTCAATTAAAATCTGGATTTTGGATATTTTGTCATCAGACTCAGAATCTTAACTTAAACTTTCTGTTTCACTTAGTTTGGTTTGATACTGCTTTGGCAGGGGAAATGGGGGTGATACCTTGTTATGGCTGGGCCTGAGTAGAAGTCAAAGGTCTTCATTCTTCTTCCATTGACACTTGATTTGGGGAGTGGCTTTTTATTACTGCTGTGTGGGATAGGAGTTGTGACTTCCCATGGGGTCTCCACATATGGGGGAGGGAGGGAGTAGGGAGGAGAAAGGCTTCATTTTAGCCCAGTGGTGTTGAAAATTCCAGCTCTGTACTCAGTGTTCTCTGGCATAACCCTGGCATAGGGAGGGAAGACTGGGGTCTACCATCACAGAGTAGAGAAGGTACAAGTCTCGGCTTTCACCTTGGACATTTTCGGATTGGGTGTTAGTGGAACCATAGTTTTTTTGTTGTTTTGTTTTCCTGTGATACTTGGCAGGAGTAGAGCACTTATTGTCTAAAAGTTTTCTGTCTTGCTTGTCTACCTCTTTCCTGGTTCTTCAGTTAGAAAGAGCAGGCTTATGTTGGACTTTTTTGTTTGTACCTATTATCACTTACTGGTTGTTGGCTTCTTCAGCTCCAGGTCTGGGATATATGAGGCATAAAGAAAACCTCTGGAACTCATTTCCATGCTAAGGTCAGTCCTGAGGTTCTTAACTGGTCTGCCTTCCTCTGTTTACATTTCAGAGACTTCTTGTTTGTTTTTAGATGACATCCAAGGTCTGTTGTTGTACTTAGTGGGAGGAATAGGGAAACAGACACCTGTCCCATCTTCCCAGAAGAAGTGTTATCCCTTTACTTTTTATAGACAACAGGTGAGGCATTGACTTGGCTCTATGATCCAGAACACTTAATAATGAGAGCTGTTGCGTTGGCATAAGATGTTTGCCATCAGCATGGTTTTAAAGGAGATAATAATTATTAACAAAACTGATTATACGCATTTATCCATTTCTTCTCTTTCCAGCCCTTCTAAGGGACCCTGAACTGTGAAGTCACTAATGGATGGGCAAAGAGGGTGAGGGGCTGAGAAATGAATAACCTACCCCACCATCTGGCCTGCTGTAGTTCAGAGTGTCACACGGCACCACCACGTTAGTTCTTCTCTGTGTTTACTTGAAGTGCCAAATGCTATATTTAAGCCAAGAACTGATTTTGAAAATATTTTTCTACTTCTGTTTTGTCAAACGTATTCCTTGGCATATTATGTTAGGGCTTGTTCTGCTAAAGCTTAGCAGAGCCTTCTGTTTTTTCAAGCTGATTTGGCTTGCACAATTCAAACATTAGACCCTCATTTTGGAACAGAAGGTCTTCTCTAGAGATAGAACAAAGTGTGTTTTAATTTTCAGGCAGGTAATACCTATCAAGTGAGAGATGGAGCTTTAATTCATTGTTATTCTTTTATATATAGGTCTTCTTTTTAAGCTACTTTATGCTCAAGCCTGTTTGACTACATTTTCTCTTTCCAGAATCTTTCTAATTATGGGGAGAAAAGCAAATGTTAAGCTAGTCGTCTTTTAACAAGAAAAAGGAAGGAAAGTGTTATTGCTTTACTTCGGTAACTTGATTTTGAATTTGAACTTTTAAGATAACAGTTCAGTATATATAAATAAAGCCTACATATCAAGGTTATAGATAGGGTAGATGTCCAGGTAAGCCACTCAAGAAACACTTCATGGAATATTCTGGTATCTGAATGAAGACAGGGTTTTCTGCTGGCCTTAACTATTTTCAGTTTGGTGATGGAACATTTTTGAAGCCTTTTCACTCATTCCCTGGGAGTCTTTTGGAGAGAAGGCATGATCGTGGTAGCTCCTGTATCCTTGACCTTGACCAGTGGTGGAATAATATCTCATTAAATGAAATCGGTTATTTCTGTGAGCACTGAAGGGCTTGATCAGGATATGGGAGTGGCTCAAAGTATCAGTTGGTGCTGGTGCTTGAAGAAGCCTTTTAAGGAAGCACATGGTTCAGTGTTAGTTTGAGTGTGGAATCCATCAACAGAATAATTACTCGAGTCACAGCAGTCACATTTGAGTTGTGTTTAATTTGGGGGAGGCTTCTACTTGTTCTTTCATCTCTAGCTCTTTCTAAATGCGTTGGTGCTTTATTCCACTTCAGGAGTCAGTCTGTGCCACTTTGAAGACATCGGTGTGGGAAAGCCGTGCATTTGTGCTGTGAGCACGCCCTTTCTCACCTTGCTCTTTGTCACCCATCACAGCTAGGCGGAAACCTTGGTGCCCCTAGCCCTGTCCCACCCTTTCCATTTGATGTATGTTCTTCAAACTCAATATAAGTAACTCACGACTTCTCTCAAGAATCGGTGTGAAAGCAGAAAGTGTGCTGAGCTGCAGCGAGGGCCATCAAAGTACAGGTCACTGGAGTCCCCTGATCCTTTGAGATGAATTTTCTACCCAGCTAATTTGAGTTTGCTTCATCAGTCAGGGCAGGTAGAAACCCAATTTAAATCCCCAGGGCTGTGACTTTAAGAGGGTGTTAGAGTTTTTTTGTTTGTTTTTTTTTTAAACCTCCCTTTTGCCTTGATATTCTTCCTTCCTTCCCACCCTGCTACTGGCTCAGAGTCTTACATTTCTACTTTGAAGCTCAAGGTGCTTCCTCTTAGGAGATCTGAGAGCATGCCCTATAAACAGAAGGTTCTGCATAGATACTCTCACAATTAGTGAGTCTCCTGAGAATTCAGGATCAGAGAAGTGGGTTAGGTTTCGAACCCTGGCTACACATTGGGATCACTAGGGGAAATGAAAAGTAAATAGCAATGCCTAGTCCCTCCCCACAGATGCTTACTTAATTTGTCTGATGTGGGGGCTGAGCACTGGTATTATTTTAGATGTGTCCCCAAGTGATTCTGACATTCAGCAAGGTTTGAGGCTCTCCTTTTGAAGGAATGTCCGGCGACCACTTAAATTCTGAATAAGCCTGTCTGGTTGCCCGTTATTAAAGAACATCAATGACCCAAGGAGAGTGTGGCTTTCTGCTTTTGCTGTTCGAGCCTTGTGAGGGAATCCCAGCGAACTGAATCCCTTCAGGTTCTCACTCCCATCCCCATTACCTAATCTTTATAGAGGCTTACTATAAAGCAAGAATTCTCAGTGGTCGTTTGGCATCTCTCTAGGGTGTAGGTTCATTTCAAAAGGCATGGCAAAATTAAAGTCACTTTAATTTCTAAAGATAATTTTCCCTCTCCTAAGGACTGATCTGAAATCAAGCAATGAAAAGAGGGTGTCACAGGCTCCCGGAGGCTGAGGTGTTGGGATGGTTCAGTTTGTTCATCTGACAAATGTTGATTCCTCTTCCATGTTTTGGTAACTGTGGCGTGTCAGGAATTTGCTTGCCTGATAGTGGCAGTCAGTAATTAGGGTTATTGGCTCATTTGGCATCTTCATTGCGGTTTTTTAAAATGTTTATCTTAGAAGTGGGTTGAGCATGTCTGTAAGTCATGTGTTTATAGGAGAAACTGAGAGAATTCAGCTGCTAAAACCCCTGTTGTGAGTAAACCCTTGACTTCGGAACTGTTTCGACTCTGTTAGCATTGGCTCCACACAGCGGGGGCAAACAAGCCAGACCGGGTTTGTATGTAGCAGGAGCCTGTTAGAATGACTGCTGAGTTGATTAGCCAGGAGGAAGTTTGGGCACTGTTTCTGAGAGGCTCAGCCAAATTAATTTTGGAGGAGGACACCTAAGAGACAAGGTGTGGCTGGATTAGAAAGGTGGGACGAAGAGAAGTATCAGATTTTTGGAATGGGAAGAGATCTCTGGGATTGTTGAATCCAGCCTCTGCATTTACAGATTTGTGAACTAGGCCAGTTTGTTAGACTTTAGCAACATTTGTTAAAAATCTGTCAAAATGCAACATGCTCTGTTGGAGGTAGAAGAGGTAGATGGTGTGTAGTCAGGGTCCTTTAAAGAACAAAGCCAATAGGGTGTATATATTGGAGAGAGAGAGAGTGATTGACTGATAAGAAATTGGCCTGTGCAGTTATGGTGGCTAACAAGTTCCAAGATCTGCAGTTGACAAGCTGGAGATGCAAGAGGGCTGATAGCGTAGTTCTAGTCAGAATCCAAAGGCTTGACAGCCAGGAGAGCCAATGGTGTAAGTTCCATTCCAGAGGTTAGCTGGCTTCCGACCCAGGAAGAGTCAGTGTTTCCCTTAGAGTCCAAAGGCAAGAAAAAGCTGATGCCCTAGCTCCAGGGCTCAGGCGGGAGGAATTCCCTCTTACTTGTGGAAGGATCAGCTTTGTTTAAAAGTTCAAGCCTTCTCCTGATTGGGTGAGGCCCACCCACATGGGGGAAAGCAATCTGCTCTACTCATTATATCAATTTAAATGTTAAACTCGTCCGAAAGCATTCCCACAGAAACACGCAGGATACTATCTGATGGAATATTTGGGCACCCCAAGAGGCCCCATTGAGTTGACAGGTAAAATTAACTCTCACAAATGACTTTGCCAAACACAAACATGACCCAGATTTAGGTCTCAAATCTGGGTCTCCTGACCCTTGCCCAGAGTTCTCTCTACTTCATCTTGCCATTTCTGACTCACCTATAACAAATGAATAATACAGAAAAAGCTGCATAAAAATGGCTACATTAGACTCCATCAACCATCAAAACTTCAATTCATCAAAAGACATCATCAAGAAAGTGAACAGATGCACCGTAGACTGGGAGAAGATATTTGCAACATCCATTCCTGACAGAAGACTGGTATCCCGGATGTTTCGGGAAGTCTTACAAGTCAATGTCAAGAAGACAACCTAGTAAACAAAAGTGGCAAACAATGTGAATAGAAACTTCAAAATGAAGAGATGTGCCATTAACATATGATGATTAACATCGGTAGCCATCAGGGTAATCCACATTAAAATAATGAATAAACAGTATACTATATATATATGAAAAGCATATAAATAAATGGTGAAATGAAAAATGAACTCCAGATTCCCTAATGTCTGGTGGAGGGCAGCTGTTTGGTACTCCGTTGTCATTCATACCAACCTGGAAGTCACACACCTTCAGCCCTACAATGTGCTATGTACAGAAGGGGGAGTGTGCAAGCAATCTGGGGATAACACATAGGTTTTAATTAGTTTGCAGTCTAGCAAGATGGGAAGGCTGGCTTGTTCCACTGGTTTGTTTTATGCATTTAGTTGTAATCATGAATCTTAAAAAAATTTCTCTCCTTGAGAACAAACAGAATTACATGAAAGGTGTTTTTGAAATATGTCCCTTTCAAGTCAGTTGATGATGGGAAGGGTAGCTAACATTTATGGAGCATTATGTTGCGTGTTCTCATGTATTCCTCAGGATGGCCCTGTTTGGCTAGATGCTCTCATTATCCCCACTTTCTTGATGAGGAAACTGAGACTGAGTGATTTAGGAAGTTGCCCAAGAACACAGAGGTAACTAATATCAAAGTCAAAATGGGAGCGTCTGTCTGCCTGGGTCTGGTTTAGCTACCACTTGTGTAATTTTAATGAGTATTATCCTTCATCTTTTAATTAAGTTAGTCACTGCATCTCCAAAGGTGCTAAGTCGATGATAACTCCTCTTCTAAGCTGAGATGGGCTTAGCTCTCAGAGGAAACTCATGGTGGGGGAGGCAAAAGATAATAAAGAAAAAGGAAAATAAGTCATTTCAAGGAAAGATATGTATATGAGTGCAATAAAGCAAAGCAGTGGGAGAGACACTGATGGAGGGCTCCTATAGTGACAGTTGTCAGAGAGGCCTCTGCTGAGCCCGGCTGAAGATGAGCTCAAACCTCTGATTGCAGCACTGAGCTCTGCTGCCACTTGGTGAGCAGCCCTATCCTAGAAGACATGTATATTTACTATCCTAGAAGATATGTATATTTACTATCCTAGAAGACATGTATGTTTACTATCCTGGAAGACATGTATGTTTACTATCCTAGAAGATATGTATGTTTAGTATCCTGGAAGACATGTATGTTTACTATCCTAGAAGACATGTATGTTTATGTAAGCATGTGCATATAGCACAGATAATCTTAGCAGTTTGCAACCATCCCCAATATGGGCCCTTTTACAATATTCTTTTCTAATCTGCTCTTGGATCTAAATGGAAAAAAATTCCACATTAAGCATGAACTAACTGTTCCTGATTGCTATTCATTTACCTATTCTCCCTGGGGTGGGACTGTCCTACCTGGGGTGGTACAGTGACTGGGGAAAACTTCATGTATTTATCTGTGAACTGCCAAGAACAGGGATGCTGATGTCCAGAGGGCAAACCCCACCAACAAAAAATTGTGTTGGCCACGATGCTAGTGGTACTCCTGTTCAGGAACATTTGATGAATACTAAATAGGCTGAAGCTTGTGTACTATATGAGTTATGTCTTATGAGTTGAGTGGATGAGATTTGGTTGGCTAAGTCTTTTGTCCCTGGATTTCATTAGGTCTTTTGCATTCTATGACAATGGCCGAGACTTTGACCCGATCTAGTTTGTGTTCTGTGCTTTCCCCCCTGTTCTCTGGATGTTTGAAATGGCAAGGCAGGAAATGGTTTATTGAGTTTGTTTTTCTATAAAACTTAAAACTCTCAAAAACTTTGGCTTGTCAGTCTGTTTTCTAGTCAAGAAAAAGATGGCCATTAAGAGCAACATTGATGTGCGACCAGAGAGGCCGGCAGATGTGATGGGCTTGCCTTACATAAATCACCTTCCGTTGTCGAGGGGGGCATATGGCCAGTGAGTGTCCTAATTAGTGAATGGCTTTTATAGCCCCATTATTTATAATCACTTTTGAATAACAGCTGAAAGACTACAGTGAGATGGAATGAAAATAGTCGAGTGTGAAAGTGCTCATTGCTTATGGAATTATGGAGATTAAAAATCTCTGACAACCAGCCCGTGAAGTAAAAATGTTTCCAAATACTTTTTAGCCAGGTCTGCTATGTACCACGTTCTGAAAATGGGAGCTGTGGTTAACCCAGAGACGGAAGTCTCTGTAAAAATTCTTACCTTAGTGGATTTGCAACATAAAATAGCCAAGAGCCATGCACATAGCCACATTCATAATGGTCTATTGTATACGTTTTTAATAAATAAACTCCATTTTGGAATATTTTAGATGCAAAAAGTTTGCAAAGATAGTACAGAGAGTTCCTGAATCTCATGGAATTTTCCCTAAGGCTAATATCTTGTATAACCATGGTCCATTTGTCAAAAATAAGTTAACATTGGTACATTACCATTAACTCCAGTTTTAACTCAGATTTCACCAGTTTGCTTTTTTTTTTTTTACCCCCCACGAGTGTCCTTTATGACCCTGAATCCTGTGCAGGATATTATGTTACCTTTAGTTGCCATGTCTTAGACTCCTCTAGTCTGTGCCAGGTTCTTAATCTTTCGTTGTTTTTCCATGGCCTTGACAGTTGACAGTTGTGAAGAATACCAGAGAGCGCGTGCATCGGGGCGGGGCTGGGGTGTGGGTGGGAGGCAGAGGGAGAAGAATGAGCAGACTCCCTGCTGAACACAGAGCCTGACTCAGGGCTGCGTCTCAGGACCCTGTGATCATGACCTGAGCCGAAATCAAGAGTCAGATGCTTAACCGACTGAGCCACCCAGGCACCTCTCAGTATACAGTTCTAATAAAACAAAGTTTCACTCTTTGTGAAATGAGTGAATGAGCTCATTTCATTCATTTCCCGGATGGGAAATGTGTATGAATGCTCATGTCCCGGATGAGCACCTTGTTTAGAGTCACAAAGGTGGAGAGGGGAAAGTGTAGAACTTTGGCATTAGAACATCTGGTTCTAATCCTGCACCAGAAGTCTTTCCTCGTGTGTGTGTGGTTTTTTTTTTAAAGATTTTATTTATTTATTTGAGAGAGAGACTGAGATAGAGAGAGCATGAGAGGGGGGAGGGTCAGAGGGAGAAGCAGACTCCCTGCCGAGCAGGGAGCCCGATGCGGGACTCGATCCTGGGACTCCAGGATCATGACCTGAGCCGAAGGCAGTCGCTTAACCAACTGACCCACCCGGCGCCCCTCCTCATGTGTTTTAAAGTGGGAATGATACCACCTTTCCCACTGGCTTGTATAAGGATTGAATGAGATAATGTTCAGAAAAGTAATTTAGGATAAGCCATGAAACTTACAATCATCAAAGGGAAATCTGTGTTTATAATACATGCATTTTTCTATCCTGTATATTTGTATAAACTGGAGATTGATGCCAGTAACAGATTTTATCCCAGGAGTCACTTGATAAATTTCTCTGAAGGCTAGCCAGGTCTTTAAACATGTGCAATTAATTCTACTTTATAGAGGATGTGGGGATGGATATTTTTCACCTGTTGAGTATTTTTGTGAAAGCCCCATCAGTGGCAGACCTGTGGCTTACCTTCCTGCTCCTTTTCTAAGGGAACAGTTCACACACCCAGAGCTACCTGCACACACTCAGGTGCATAAATCTGTACACCTCTGACAATCTTAGAGAATATAACATGTTTTATGAGAGAGACATAATCTTCTTGAAGAGGGAGTGGCAAACTACAGCTATGGGCCAAATCTAGCCCGCCGCTTGTTTTTGTAATGAAGCTTTATTAGAACACAGCTATGCAGTCCTTTACTTATTGTCTAGCACTGATATCCTACTAAAAAAGCAGAGGAGTTGGAGTATAGGCCTTACAACCTGCAAAGCCTGAAATAGTTACTATCTGACCCTAGAGAAAAATTTTGCCTACCTCTATGCTAAAATCCTAGTGATGCCTGACATGTTTTCCTTTCCATTCTCACCTGTCTCAGGCCATATACTGGTGATTCTCTCTTTTGTCTGCAGCTTTGAAAAATATTTAAAGAGGGATGCTATGCAAAGAATAGTCATATAGATGCTTTGCTTATGAGAAATGGTCTCACCTTTTTCAGATCCATCAAATGACAGGATGTTGCTGGTCTCTGTTCTCATGATCCCACAGAAATTGGAGTGGCATGCTCAACTGTAATCCTGTTTCTATGAGATTTCTTAATATATAGGGCAGAACCCCTGGAACTCTGGCCCCAGCCTACTGTTGCATGAATGATGCCAGTGTATATTAGGATATAGTCTGTGCCCCAGATTGTCCATTCCTGTCTGAGACTAAATTGGGCCAAGGCTTGCAGGGTAGGGGCACAGCTGTGTTAATTATGATGGGTGTCCCAGGCTGTGGGATGCCAATGGGATCTCAGTTTGCATTTGCATAAAAGCATTTAAAATACCTCACTTGTCAACAGTGTCCTAAGAGGCAGGAGGACAGGTGCTGGTTCCTGGGAAGGAACTTTGCTCCAGGAACTTTGCTCCGACTCCCTGGAAGTCAGTGCTGTTCAGATGTCACTTTCTTGGTTCCTACACACTGCTGATGCTGTTAAACATCGAGAGGGTGTTGGGACAACTGTACTATGTGACTGTTCAGATGGGAAGTCAGTCTTTGGTTTTTAGATTGAGATTCACATAAATGTCTTCTAGTGGCATGGTGCGTATAACTGCTTTAAACATAATCATTTTATTTTACTCTTTTTTTGTTTTGGAAAATATCAAACCCAAATTGCCATTGAATAAACAGCATAAGGTATGCCATGATTGACCATAACCCACCAGCTGTTAACATCTTGCGTTTCTATTTCATCTCTCTACATTTACATATATTTCCTTTGTGCCTAATTACCTGAGTGATGGGGCGGTCTGGGAACCTCAGTTTATTCTCCTGTAAAATGGGATTGGAGAAAGAACCAACCTCGCTGGGTTGGGGCGAGGATTGTAAAGTTATGACTTAGCACTGTATCTGGCCTGCTGAAAGTGATCAATAAATGCTCGCTGTCATCACTGGAGTCCAGTGGGTCCACTGGAAGAGAGTTCTGTTAGATCTCAGTGGGGTGTCTTTTTAAGAATTTAGTGTCTTCTTGGGGCGCCTGGCTGGCTCAGTGGGTTAAGCGTCTGCCTTTGGCTCGGGTCATGATCCCGGGGCCCTGGGACGGAGTCCCGTGTCAGGTGCTCAGCAGGGGTCCTCCTCCCTCTCCTTCTGCTCCGCTGCTCCTGCTCTCTCGCTCACTCTCTCTATCTCAAATAAATAAATAAAAATCTTAAAAAAAAAAAAACTTTAAAAAGAATTTAGTGTCCTCTTGGGGTGCCCGGCTGGCTCTGTCAGAAGAGCGTGCGACTCTTGATCCTTGATCTGGGGTCATGAGTTCGAGTTGCAAATTGGGTGTAGAGATGACTTAAAAATAAAATCTTAAAAAAAAAGAATTTAGTGTCTTCGTGAAGGACACACGCGTGTCTTCAGGTTCCACTCAAGGTTCTGAGTATAGAGACATCTGACTTTAGCCTTGTTGTTGAGTACAGTGGGCCGTAAGCTCCTATCAGCTCCATGACTTTGCCAACAGAGCAATATTGTCTTTTGCCTTTCCCTGTGTAAACCGTTATTTTTTTTTTCCTGAACAGATGTTATCCTACTACATGAGTTGAACTGAAAAAAAAATATATATATAAGAAGCACAAAAGGCTGGAAATAATGAAAAAATAGAGATGATGGAATTTAAACCGTGCTTTTCTTTCCATGCTTAATTCAAGTCTCTTCTCACTGTGGGATGAAATTTGTTATAATAAGATTCACCAGGAGAAAAAGAAGACAGAAGACAGGCAGGAAATAATAATAAAGTGCATGCCCTGAAGTGTGAGCAAAATGTTTTGTGCTCATCCATGTGGGGAATTACATGTAAATAGTAGTTTATAGAGCTTCATCAGCATACATAAATCTATCCTGCAGCCTCTTTTTTCCTTTTCTTTCCTTTCCTTTCATTTATTTATTTATTTATTTATTTATTATTATTATTATTATTATTATTTTTTTTTACATTCTACAGAAACGTGACTGAAAGAACAACTGTCTTTGTGCCACTAGGGGGATGGATTCCATCTCTGCATGTCTGATGACGTCCCACCTGCCTGGAGTCATTTGCGCTGCGCTTGTTATTATAAGGCGTTATTATTAGCCCAGGAGGACTGGCAGCACTTGGCAGTTTGCAGAGAGATGGGGACGATTGGTGACAAATAGGGAAATAGGCTCATTTTCAGAGCCTAGTTCCCCACGCTTTCTTAGGGGGGGGCTTTGCTTTGGCTTAGTGACCATTCGGTCACAAATGTCAGCATGTCTTAGAATCACCTGGAAGGTTTGTTAAAACATAGATTCAACTGGACCCTTAGAGTTTCTAATTCAGTAAGTTTTGGGTGGAGCCCAGAAATTCAGGTTTCTGGGTAATGCAGCTTGGAGACAATGAATACCCTCTACCTTAAGAATTATATAAGGAGACTTGCTCACCTGGACAGTAGGGCCAGCATCTAGGTGAGGAGTTAGCAGACTGTGGTCAGTGGGCCACATGTGCCGCCTTTTTTTGTAAATAAAGTTTTATTGGAAAAAAACCTTCTTTACATATAATCTATGGCTGCTTTTATACTATAGAGGCAAACTTGAGCAGTTGGACAGAGTCTGGAGGTGCTCCTAAAGGTGGAAAATATGTACTCTCTGACTCTTGGCACTCTATAGAAAAATTTTGCTGATCCTCGATTGTGACCAATGCTTGCATGTCATTTGGGAGAAGCAGGCTTGGAAGTAATTCTGTGAGAACTGGCACACAGAGTGTTCTCAGTCTCTGTGTGTTTAGAAGCAAAGGCTTTTGTTTATTTCTTCATTTTACTTAAATATATATGATAATGAAATTCATCCATTATTTCACCACAGGCCATTCTCCACATAAATTTTCTCATTGCAACCAATAGTTTCTCAAAATGAAAAGAAACATTTTTTGCCATCCATGTTGCTTGTATAATATAGCGTTGGCATTTGTTTAAATTATGGGTGGAAAATTTTTGAAAATGTGTACTTAAAGATGTCTGGCTAGTTCAGTCAATAGAGCATGTGACTCTTGATCTCAGGGCTGTGAGTTCGAGCCCCAAGTAGGGCATGGAGATTATTTAAAAAACAACAACAACAACAAAAACAAAAACCCATTCTTAAAAGGGGAAAAGTGATCTTCATTTTGACACTGTAATTGTCAGATGAGTGATATGGTACTTCATCTAGACTTGAGTAAAAGCCTTTATAGCGGTTTGTCAGTATGTATGAAGAATCTTTAAAGTAATGTTCATGCTCATTATTCTAGTAATTCTGCTTCTAGTAGATTCAGCAAACATACATATTCAAGATTTTCCATTACAGCATTGTTTATAATCATTTTTTTAAAAGGAAAGACATCCCAATGTCTGATAACATGAAACTGGTAATATGATGATGAATTCACTTTGCTACTTTGGAGCCATTTAAAATGAAGCTAGATAAAGGGAAGCTGCTAAGTCTTTTGGGCGAGAATTTGTATCATTTGTAAGCTTTTTGTCCTAGTATTTCCACTGTAAGGATTGTGAGAAAATAATCAAATACAGATAGATCTTATCCAAGAAGGATAATCATAGTAGAAACAATTCATATGCTTACTAATTGGTAATAGTTAATAGGTTGTGATGGAATGAGACGATGAAATATTATGTATTATTAAAACTTTTTGAGCACTGCTCGTATATTGGAGATGCTTATGAATTATCTGTTAGAACATTTGGATATAAATCCACATATAGGGCACAATACTCTGCATCTCATATTTAACAGGTATCTGATGGAATTTGTATTCTACTCTAACATGGTCATCAGCAGGTAAACCCAGATGCTGCAGTCACTTTTGAGTCCTCTCTGCATGTGGTTATCTTCCTCCATCACTCGAATAAGCCCTGTCAGTTCCAGCTTTAAATCACATCTCCTTCCCCCGGCCCTGCTCCTCCCCCCCCGCCCCCCGGCCCTTCATCTTCTCATCCATTTCCTTTGTCCAGGCCACTTCTGGTCTTGTGTGATCAGCAACATTGGCTGCACCCAGTCACCGCTCTCTGTCCTGACCCACTACACAGCTGTAAAAGGAATCTTAAAATTTACACTAGGCCTTCTTTACCTCCCTGACTGACATCCCTTCAGTGCATGCCTACTGAGCTTAGAATAAAATGCAAACTCCTTATCATGGCCTGCAAGGCACAGAATGATCTGCCCCAGCTTCTCTTTTTAGCCTCACTGTGTGCCACCCCTGTCCAAGCTCCATGCTCTTTCTCTAACACGCCAGCCTTTTTGATTTCCAGACATTGGCACCTGTGGTGTCCTCTGCCTAGAATGCTGGTTACCCCACACTTTGCAGAGCCTACTTGCTTCTTGTCTTCCTTTACTTCTCATCTTAACAGTGACCTCTGCCTAGGGGCCAGCCCTGTTCATTTTTCCTAAAACATGCATGTCAGTTCCTGTTCAGGAGCTCTGTGTTGTCAGGCTGTCTCTTCAGGGCACACAGATTTCCTGGCTCCTCAAACGTGTGGATGTATTATAAGTGTATCTGTGTGTATATGTACGTGTGTGTACACAGGCACACAGCACCAGCATGTTAATGGTGATACCAATGAAGTTATAGCTTATTTTTAATTTTCTTTGTTGTACTTTTGTGTATTTTTCAAATCTTGTAATTAATCTATATGACCCTTCTTATTGTGGTAAAATATGTATAACATAAAATTTATCATTTTAAGCATGTTAAGTGCACAGTTCAGTGGTATTAAGTATATTCACACTGTTATGCAACCATCATCACCATCCACCTCCAGAACCTCTTCATCTTCTCCAGCGGAAACTCTGGACCCATTAAATACTATCTCCCCCATAAGTTAGATTATTTGTACAGTAAAAAAAGTGTTAGGAAAACTGTATTAGAACGAAACAAATAGCAAAATCTTTTTCAGACAAAACTCATTAAATATATTTCAGATTGTAAGTTTAAGTGACAATAAAACTAGCTAATATGTATTTCAATTTATAATTTTGTGTTTTTTTTAACAAAAAGCCCTATCCTTTATAAATGCAAACTGCTGAAAAGACACAGATCTTTTTGCTGTAATAGCTCACTGCAGTACAAACCATTTGTGTTGCCTTAATAAATGTATCTTTCCTACAACTATAATCATTCCTTGAAGAAATTGTGTGCTAAGGCATTATCACCTGGAAGTGTGATTAGTGTAATATCCTTGTGCAAGTTTTCCTCGGCATTGAAAATTTGAAACGTATTAAAATCTAAATTCTAGTTGTAATGAAACGCTATTCTTCTACCTTCTAGAGGTAGATGTTCTGGAGCTTATGCGACACAGAGAGAGTTACGTTTTGCCTCCTTAGTTAGAAATGGATGAATCAAGAGGACTCAAAAGTGATATCTCTGGAAACCTAGTTCTTGACTGTGAAGATTATTTCTGTTGACTAGGGTTCTCCCTTAGGATCTGTACGCTAGGAGATAGAGATCAGACCAAGCAGAGTCCTCTCATAACCCATCACTTTGAAAATGATGCTTCTAGTTGAATTGGCAGAAAACTGTCTAGCATGTGAGTGGGAGAGTTTGGAAAAACTATACAATTATGTTTAAGGGATCATTTCATGTTTCAGGAATAACAAGCAAAATTTGCAACTTAAGTAACTGATAAAGGAATCATATCCAGAATATATAAAGAACATCTTTCCAAAAATAACAAGATGGCCCACTAGGGAAATGCACAATGAATATATGAGTACGAATAGGCAAGTTACAGAAGAGGAAACGTAAAAGAAAAAATAAGTGTAAGAGACACATATGAAATATATATTTGAGATGTGTGTATATTATATATATATATATATATATATAATAGAATGCTCACTGTTACTAGTACTGTAGTCCCCCCTTATCTGTGGGGGATACGTTCCAAGACTAGCCCTAGTGATGCCTGGAATGATGCCTGGAACTATGGGTAGTACGGAACCACATATATACTATGTTTTTTCCTGTACATATACACATTTGAAAAGAAAAAAATTACAATGGCATTTATTATAGCATTATTCTGTTGACTACATTGGAAATAGCCTGATTTTTTACAAGGGATACATAAGTATTGTATTTTTTAAATGGAATATTATACCACATTTAAAATAATTACGAAAGGTTACATCAGTTGACATGGTTAAATTTCTATAAACTAATGTGAATGGAAAAAGCAGAGATACATTGTTGTAAATTTAAAACCGACAGTTTTGGATACATTGATATGAAAATATAATGGCAAATCCAGGACAGAGAGTCAGCTCCATTTTTGTCACTGAAATTATAAAATTATCTTAAAATAAACTCTGAATCCTTTTCTAGGAAAAAGTTCAATGTATTTCTGACCTATGTTTTCTTTTCCATTTGCAAAATAAATCTTGGATTTCAAAGAAAGCGAGGATGCTATGACAAACTCTCTCTCTAGCAATTTATTATTTCATTGGCTCACTGCCTTGACAATTAGGAGAAGATTTATAGACATATCCCCTGAATAATTGGCAATTAATTTGAGATTAGATGCCAAAAAGTACAGTATTCTTAATGTAATGGGAAGGTTGAGGCTTTTCGCTTACAAATGTCACGGAACACAGAGTAAATGTTAACCACCAGCATCGTTAACCCTGCCCTTTTGCACATCTGCAGTTTTAGTTCGATGATCATAAACTTTAGCTAGCTTGGCTAGTTTCACGGTAAAGCTCAAGTGTAAACCAAGAGTGTCTATATGTCTTAAGAATGCCTTCCAATCTATAAGCCCTTGGTTTATCTTGATAGGTACCTGCTGGTGATCCATAGGAATGTGTAAACCTGGGATGCCTGGGTCGCTCAGTCAGTTAAGAGTCTGCTTTCGGCTCAGGTCTTGATCCCACCAGGGTCCTGGGATCGAGAGCCCCATGTTGGGCTCCTTGCTCAGGCGGGAGCCTGCTTCTCCCTCTCCCTCTGTCTGCAGCTCCCCCTACTTGTGCTCTCTCTCTCTCTGTCAAATAAATAAATAAAATCTTAAAAAAAAAAAAAGAATGTGTAAACCTGCGTTCTATATAGGAAAAAGAGATACTGTATCCTGAATCTTCTTTGGGATTTTCTTTTGACTCAAACAGTACATTTGGATCCCATAACATCTTTTCTACTCATGGCTCAGTGTCTTTCTAATTTCTGCAGGTGTGGTCTCCTAAGGGGTATATAAACTCTAGGTCCTAAACAATGAAGATTTTGCTGGTAAACATTGTTATCCTTTTGGTCAAATTCCAGGGTACCTTATACCTAGAGATAGAGTTGACAGGGGTGGCTATTAAGTATCAGTGATTTACCAGTTGGTTTCATTTCAACTCCAGCACAGTGCCAAAAATATATTAAGGATGCACTAAATGCTAACCAATTTATGTATGTCCAGATAATTTTAGAACAAGTAGAGCTTTTTTTTTTTTAAGATTTTATTTATTTATTTGATAGAGTGAGCTAGCAAGAGAGCAGAAGCAGGGGGAGCTGCAGGGGGAGGAGTAGAGGGAGAGGGGGAAGCAGACTCCCCACTGAGCAGGGAGCTGGACCTGGGGACCCCAGGATCATGTCCTGAGCCAAAGGTGGACACTTAACTGACTGAGCCACCCAGGTGCCCCCCACAAGTAGAATTTTATTCCTTTCCAGAAACCCTAGAAATATCCTTTAATCCAAATTTCCCTATGCCTGTATTTTGTTTATAGCTATTTCTAAGTAATAGACTGGGTTTTATGTTTTGTGCATTTTAAAAAAGAGTAACAGCCCATCTTTGAACTAACCTCAGCTCTTTCCCTCTCACCTCAACAGTTGTCCCCTCTGCATTGTCATGACAATTCCCATCTTTCATTGGGTGCTTTCTCTGTGCCAGGCACCGTTGGAACCTCATTTAATCCTCTTGACAATTTTGTAGCAGAGTTACTGTGTTTGCAGTGCTCTATTTTTGCAGATAAGGTTCAGAGATTAAGCAACATGCTTGGGTTCGCCAGCTAATAAATAGTGGAGTCAGGCTTTAAACCCAAAGCCTTGGTCTTAACTACCAAGATTTACTCTATTTTTCTTTCTGTTATCTCTCCAAGGGGAATTTGAGAATTAAGCATTTAGAACAGTGCCTATCACATAATCATTCAGTAATTATGTGTACATTCTTAAACCTTTGAAATCAATTTTATAAGTGTAATATACATACTATAAATTGCATACCCATACACACAGTTCCATAAGTTTTGATAAATGTATAAACCACTATTGTCACTGTCACAATTAAGATTTTCTATATTGGCATCCACTTCACAAACTTCCCTTGTGCTCCCCTTTTTAAGAAATGTTTTATGTTGGGGCGCCTGGGTGGCTCAGTTGGTTAAGCGACTGCCTTCGGCTCAGGTCATGATCCTGGAGTCCCGGGATCGAGTCCCACATCGGGCTTCCTGCTCAGCAGGGAGTCTGCTTCTCCCTCTGACCCTCTTCCCTCTCGTGCTTTCTATCTCTCGTTCTCTCTCTCTCTCAAATAAATAAATCTTTAAAAAAAAAAAGAAATGTTTTATGTTGAAATCATTTTAGACTCTCAAGAAGGTGTAAAAAATAGTACAAAGATCCCCTGTACCCTTCACCCAGTTTCCCCTCAATGATAACCCGTTACATAAGTATAGTACAGTTGCAAAGCCAGAAAATTGACATGGGTACTCGCCATAGATCCTATTCCCTTGTGCACCTTGCAGTTAGTCTCTGCCTAATCCCAGCCCCAGGTAACCATGGAACTGCTATTTCTCACTATAGTTTAGATTGTTCTAAAACTCTCTATATAAATGGAATCATACAGAATGTTGCCTTTTGTGTCTAGCTTCTTTTGCTCAGCATTATGTGTTTTAGATGCATAAATATTACTGTATGTATTAGTAGTTTGTTCCCGTTAATTGTTGTGTTGCATCCTATTTGAATATAGTAGTTTGCTTACCCATTTATCTGTTGATGGACATTTGGGTTGTTCCCAAGTTTGGACTATTATATAGTGAATAAAGTTGCTGTGAAGATTCATCTACAGGTTTGTGTGTGTGTATGCACTTATTTTCATTTCTCTTGCATAAATAAGAGTGGAAATGCTGGGCCATTTGGTTAGTGAAGGTTTAACTTTATAAGATACTGCCAAATTCTTTTCCCAAGAGAATGAACCATTTTATATGCCCACTGACAGTGTGTAAGAGTTCCTTTTGTTCTACAATCTTGCTAACACTTGATACTGGCAGTCTTTTAAATTTTGGCCATTCTAGTAGGTATGTAGTGGGATCTCACTGTGGCTTTCATTTGCCTTTCTCTGATAATTAATGATATTGACTATCTTTTTATATGGTTAGTGGCCAATCATATATATTCTTTTGTAAATTATTCAAACTTTATGCCCCTTTGCGGGGGGTCATGAGTGGATAGGTGAATGTTTGTCTTTTTTATTCAACAAATGCTTGGTGAGTAATTGAATATTTATTAAATGACCTAAGCTTGACTCAAATATATGTTTTCCTTGTGATTAATTGAAACCTGAGGTATAATACATCTCAAATAAAATAGTTCAAATTGGGTTTTATTAGTCTATTCTAAAATGATCATCTGTAATAGGGAATCTTGTTTTGAACATAATGTTAAAGTAAGGATCAGTAGTTTCCTGCCCTGCATGGGACATATCATCATCTTAACCATCACTGTCATCCTCATGATTTATTCTTTTTGACCATAGGGAAGTTATCATCCAAAGACATGAATTCTGTGCCTCACATAGATACTGCATTGCTACTTTGTTTCTCTAAGGCTAGAAATGCTCTTACCTAATTTTTTTCTTGTCTAAAAATGGAAAGACGATTTTAGTCTTGTTATTTTTAGCTGTCACTGAACCATCTTTCTCCATTAAGAATAAATGTTAGCTAAGTTGATCTGTAAGCTCTGTGTTGATACTGTAGACTATAATTTGTGTTTGTGATTTAAAAAGAACATTTGGTTACCTTCTCCTTTCTATGACATATTTTTATAACAATATTTTTAGCTATTGTTTTGTTTTGTTAATGTAGAGAATTACAAAGAAATACACAGACCCACCCAGGTAACTATTGCTTATACAATAGTTAATGAAAGAATGGTATGTATCTAGTGTTTGGAGATCAACACAGGATCATAAGATCTATATATCTGTATGTGTCTATAGAAAGAAGAGCAACATCTTCTCCCTTATTTCCCAAGCTCATGTCCTTCTGCCCAAAGGAAACTGTTGTTAAAACTTTGTGGTGATTCCTTATAGCAAACAGGATCTCTCTTCTTTATTTCTTTTTACACAAAAGGAATCAGACACGATACACTACTCTACATATTTTCCTTTGACACCAACACCTGCAGATCTAGCTTTCTTGGAGTAGTTACTATATGAATGAACTGTGCTTTACTTAGCTGATCCCTTGTGGTTTTTTTCCAGGTTTTTTGTTTTTCTTTTTATTTATTTGCTGTTACAAAAATGCTGCAATAAACAATACTGGAGATGGTGCAGGCTTTTGCAAGTATACTCATAGGGTACATTTCTACCAATTGGATCCCTGGTCAAAGAACATTGTGTAATTTGTCAGCTATTGCTACATTGTTCTCTTTATGGTTTCAGCCATTTACTCTCTCTTTAATAGTGTCTGCAAGTGTCTATGGCACATATTTTAAATGTAATAGCATAGTTTAAATTCTTTGTTATTTGAGCCTTCTAGTATTATGTGAAATGGGACCCCCAAATTAATGCTATTTCAATGCTGTTTTATCTTTATTACATTCTAGCTTGCTTTTTCCTCTGCAAAAGAAAATCTGAAGTCATTCCTCCTAATGACTAAGGTTGGCGGGCTACAGTGGCTTGAGGTGGCATTTCCACACACAACTCTCCAGCTGCTCAGTCTCTAGGAAGGCCTGTTGTTGATGTGTTCTGTCTATTTTATATATTACCTACAGGAGGAAAGCTGAACAAGGACCTGCGACATTTCCTCAATCAGCGGTTCCAGAAAGGGTCTCCTGATCATGAGCTCCAGCAGACCATAAGGGATAACCTTTATCGCCATGCTGTGCCTTGTAAGTAGCTAGTTTAGGGCACCTTACTGCTGGGTGGGTGTGTGGAAAGTTGGTGGAGCCAGAAGAGCTCACCAGGTGGTTCTGGAACACTGGTCAGTCGGCTTGCTCGCATAGTGACTCCCTAAGTCCAGGGAATCATAAGTGACTGTGGGACATAGAGCATAGCGAAAGGTGAATTACTTGACTTTCAGGTTCTGGCTCTGCCACGTACTTGCTTATAATGCCAGGTAAATTAATTGTCCTTTTTGGGGGCCAGTTTTCACATCCGTGGAAAGGACGTCTGAGTCATACTAATTCAATAGGACTATTGGGAAGAGTCCAGGGGATGAGGCACGTAAGTACATTTTGCAAAGTATGGGCATGTTGTAAGCCTCCATAAATGTTAACCATCATTGTTATTAATGGGGTGGACCAGGCCAGAGGCTTTCAGATTGATCTCTGCAGAGATCAGTAAGTTCCTCATGGCCCCTCAGCACAGAGAATGCCTCAGTGGGCTCTCATTTTCCCCAACATGACCCGATTCATAGATCTGCATTTCACGCATAATTTCTCTGAAGAAATAGTTTCCACCAATTAAAAACTCAAATCCCACAAACCCATTAGATCAGACCAAATCTGAGAAAGCAAGACATGGAATATAGGGGCCATGAAAGCAAGGTTTTTATATTGCTTGGGGAGGAAGGAAGGAAAGGAAGGAAGAGGAGGAAGTGGGGGAAGTCAGTCTATGCGGCGGATGAAGTTGTAGTGAACTCTTACCATGTTCTACCATACTGCATTCCTATACAGCTGATTATAAGGTAGGAGTCCTGGGGAGACTTAGAGTGATTTCATTTTATTTAAAATTAAGAAGAAAGAGTGATTTTGGTTTTAGTACTTGAAATTTTTCTCTTCTATTGTTACCCAGTCCTTCAAAGCTTGAAATTTTATTTTTTTAGCAATAACATTTTTTAACCAACAAAAGCAGTAGGAATCATTTGAAGTTGAAGGTACCCTGCTTATTGCTGTGATTTGTTTGCTATAATGGTTTTTCTTTTCTTCTTTCTTTCTTTCTTTCCTTTTTTTCTTAATAGTATTTTTCAAGGGGTGTGCTGGAGTCCTAATGTTTCCTGGCATTACAGCAAAATGATAAACAGAACTTAATGTAAGCCACCATAGATCTGCAGGGACTTAGGCCATTAGTCTAGACTGGGACCTTTAAAGATCAGGTTCTAGAACAGCCCCCTGCTCTTCATTTTACTTATCAATAAAACCAAGCCTCCGAGAGGAAAAGAGGTTGAGTGTAAGGAGCTTGGGTCAGTGCCCCAGGGTTGTCTCTTTCTGCTGAGTGGCAGAGCTACATTTGAAAGAGAAAATGTGGTGATAATGCATTAATCCGAATCTCTGGGCCTCAGTTCTTTTAGTCTTTCAGCATTGGAATTGAATGCTGTAACCTTATATCCTACTAATAATTCTTTACAATTAGATTAGTAGTAATTCCTAATGTTAATCACATGGGTTGTGAAGGGATTATCATTCTTTTTATGGATCAAGAAACCAAGGCACCAAGGTAAGCCAATAAAAAACAAGGCTGAAGTTGACCAGGGATCAAGAAACCAAGGCACCAAGGTAAGCCAATAAAAAACAAGGCTGAAGTTGACCAGGACTTGCGGTCTCCTGAGTCCCCCATTGTCCTGACTCTGCTCTGCGGACCAGTTTTACCCTCGGAATGACTCTTTGATGTTGGGATTTTTACTACCCAGTTTACAGATGAGGAAACAGAGTCATGGGGAGATCAGGTCACTGATAAGTGTCTGATTGGGTCTTCTGGACTCTCACCACCCGGGGCTGTCTTTGTAGCCGTATTATAGCTGCTCTGATGTTCCGGGATGGCAGGCTGAATACCATTTTGCAGAATTCGGTACTTGCAGAATCATGAGTGTTCTCTGTGTAATTTTTCCCCTACTTAGATTCCAATTTAAGAAATGGGGAATGAAGCAAATGAGCACACCATTTCTTGACGCATCTGTGGTGTTACTATGGTTACGTTTTGGCATGCTTTCCCATTTATTTTTTTCCACTGATTTATAGGACCTGACTGTGAGCTAAATGGCTTGATTTTAAGCTTACCACTCTATAGGAATTGGGGCAAAGATGACCTCAGCCTTTTAAAAACAGTGGAAAATCATGTTTTGTCTTTGCGTGTATAAAGCCCTTGGTATTAATGTTTCATTTCTATGAAACCCATGAGTCAGGAATTGGGAAGGTCGAAATGGTCTTTCTACTAAAAGAGAAAAGTACCATGTCATTTTATATTTCCTTCATAAAATGGGAAGGAAATTCAGAAGAGGTCTGTTTCTGGGTCTGGTGCAGCGTGTGTACCTTTGAACATGAGTAGACCAGGGTGACTTGGGATTCTGTTATAGGCTTGGAGAACTCAAGCCACATTTGCATTTATTTTGATTCTTGGTCCATGTGATTGGTAAAGCAGAACTCTCTAACAACCTGTTGTGCCAACGGATTAGGAAGCCGTTCATTTGGAGAATACATCCTCCTGATTATATTGTAACAGTGCCACAGGGAAACAAGCTCATGTGACCTGCGTTTTCCAGAACTTCCTGCTGCTGATATTTTAGTGACTTTCAGTATTTTGAGAAGGGATGACCTCATGAACAGGTGCTTGCGAGTTGGGGTAGACATCTTTTCTTTTTTTTCTCTCTCTCTTTAAATATTTTATTTATTTATTTGACAGAGAGAGAGAGAGAGGCAGGCAGAGGGAGAGGGAGAAGCAGGCTCCCTGCTGAGCAGGGAGCTGGATGCGGGGCTCGATCCTAGGACCCCGGGGCTTGGTCCCAGGACGTCAGGATCATGACCTGAGCCAAAGGCAGACGCTTATCCGACTGAGCCACCCAGGTGCTCCTGGGTAGACGTCTTTTCTTATACATTTTAGGAGGTTCACTTGTCAACTAGAAATTAATAAATAAAGCCCCTTGGTTCTCAAGTTCTTTTTAGTGTCATTATAGCACCACGATGGTTTTACCATTTAAGGCCCCATTTTATCCTAATTCCTTGGCAAAGACAGTGCAGGTAATAGGATCCCTATTTTACAGGTAAGGAAATGGAGCAGCAAATGTGACTTCCTGAAAATCCTACCACTCCTAAATGCCACATTACTCACTTCTCACCCAGTGCTATTTTAATTTTTCTTATTTTTAACAGCTTTATTGAGATACGATTCACAAACCATACAATCCACCCATTTAAAGTGTTCATCCAGTGCTATTTTTGCTACAGTTCTCATCATGCTGCACTCCCCCTTTATTTTGTCTTTATTCAAAAACTTTTATTATTTCCACAGTATGAAAAAGGTCATCATCGTTGAAATTTAATTATATTTACCATTGAAAATCACCACCAAAAAAAAAAAAAAGAAATTAAAACACCCAAACCAGAATTATGACAGAAAAGAGAACTGGATGGTGGAGTGAGTCAGAAGCCCTGGTGTGAAGTCTGAGGGCTTTTCTCTTGCTGTGTAGTCTGCTGCACATCATGTAACCTCTCTGAATCTCATTTACTCTTTTAATATAAAGTGGAAATAGAAACACCCACTTCACACATTGTCTCACCAAATGTCAACAGCGTCCCTAAGAGATGGGCCTATTAGAGGAAACGGAGGCTCAGAGAGGTTAATAACTCGCCGAGGGTCACGAGGGTCACACAGGTTCACAAGTAACATGGTCAGGGTTAACCAGTTCTGACTCCCGTGCCGGGCATCTTTAATAGTGGTGTGAATAGAGCAGTATAACATGGGCCATTGAGATGAGAAGAAGCAGAAAAAAAGTTACTCATTGCTGAATTTTATGGTTTTAGCTATGTAAAATCATGGGGTTTTATGGCAGTGGGGTCTAGTAATTCACTGATAAGTTCAATAGAATTTTCATAGTTCTTTAATGGTGATCCGGCTTTTAAGAAATCACTACAGGATTCTCATGGGATATCTTGGTTTATCTTATTGCTCATTGAATCTCTTCCTTTTTTTTTTTTTTTAAAGATTTTATCTATTTAATATACCTGTGGAAAACCACCTTTAAATAAATAGGTTTGAAATCCAGGTAAACGTCATCTGCATTGCTCACTTCTCTCATTCCTTAGAACCATCTGGATGATAGTCTTGTCTCTGCCCCTCAAATTCCCCTACATGGCCAGCCCCCCTTCGGTGCATCAGTCATGCAAACGTTATCCATAACCCCAAACATACCTGGTGCCTTCTCATGAGTGGGGGCATACTATTTCCTTCTCTTTCCCTACCTTGCCATTTGACCAGCATGCAGCCTTCTTTCATTTTTTTAAAGATTTTATTTATTTGACAGAGAGAGAGAGAGAGAGAGAGAAGCAGGCTCCCCATGGAGCAGGGAGCCCAATGCAGGGCTTGATCCCAGGACCCCTGGATCATGGCTTGAGCCGAAGGCAGGTGCTTAACTGACTGAACCACCCAGGCGCCCCATGCAGCCTTCTTTTAAACTTGAACCTGAATGCCACTTCCTCCACAGATTGGGCCTATTACCATCTTCGCTGCTGCTGGAGCTACGGACTGTGACCCCCTTCCAGCACCCATGCCTGCTTGCATGGTGTGAAGTCTGAGGGCTTCTTTGGTCTGTCTGTCCTATTAGAATCTGACTATTCTGAAGTCAGGGACTGTATCTTCCTCAGCGAACAGCCCATACCTAGCTTTGTGCCTGGACCATAGAATAAATATTTGTTGAATTAATGAGCAAATGAAGAAATGGGTGAAGTTGCTCTTTGTTTTTCTTGTTTTATTTTTTTTCCCCAGTTAAACATTTAGGAGAAACAGCAGGGCTGCTTTTGCCATAAAGTTTTCAGAATAAAATGCAGCTCAGGCTTGAGCCCCGAGATGGCTGATAAGGACTCCACTGATTACTTGGCTGGGAATCCAGACCCAGAGGAAAGAGTCAAGGCTCCTATGCACTTGGAGCTGGAGTGCCCATTCTCAGCTCCTCCTAATTACAGTCTAGATAACAGTATACTTCCCGCATTGATAGCCTTCTGCTTTATGACTTCTTGTCCTGGCTGATGTGACAACATCTGAGATTCTTGCTTTGGAATGGCCACTTTTCCTGTGAAGATAAAGGTGTTACCTGACAGGGTTTGTCATTTACTATACTGCTGCTGTCAAAGCGAGATACAACTCATCCAGTAGTACTGGTCCTCTGGAATGCCGAATGCCACCCCTCCCAGTCTGTCTCCCTTTTCTGGGTGTAACAGTAAGGAGCTCATCTTTCTTTTCAAGCAAAGGTCATCTGAAAGAGGAAAGAATAAGTCAGTTTTGTCCTGTATCTTAACACTGTGTGTTTTTCTTTTTAAAGATTTTTTTTTTTTGAGAGAGAGGTATCAGTTGGGGGGGGGCAGGCAGAGGGACAGGGAGAGAGAATCTCAAGCAGACTCCCTGCTGAGCGTGGAGTCTGAAGCAGGGCTCAGTCCCAGGACCCTGAGATCATGACCTGAGCCGAAATCAAGAGCTGGATGCTCAACCAGCTGAGCCACCCAGGCGCCCCTGTACCTTAACACTTTGTTGATCAAGGCTCTCATTGATACTGAGACCATTGAATCTTGTGTAAGAGGCATTGATCAGTGATTTAAAGGAATTTACAAAGGGATTAAAACTATTTGATCTACAAGACACTTTAAATTTGATGTGGTAAACAGAGGTGACCCTGGTCTTTCTTTGTAGAGGTGCCATATTCAAACAGGCACCTTAGCATCTGCTAACAGTTGGCATCGTTGTTATCTTGAATGTGACTGTGACATCATGGACACAAATTACCTTTGGTATTGTTTGAACCTATGAGTGTCTCTTAAGCACAGCCATCTCCAGTACTTCTTGCCTGGAATCAAACCATTTTGCAATTGAAGCTGATGATAGAAACTAGACCAGTTTATCAGCAAGAGGCCAGGACAAAGACCTGAGTGTTGGAAAATTCCCTGTCTCCTGGAACGTGCATCTCTGTGTTCAGGTTGTGTTTGACACAAGTGGCAAGCTTCAGGTCATAATTCATGAACCAGACAGTTTTGGAAGCCTCCCCAGGACTGATCAGATAAGAGTCACGGGAAACTCTCTCACTATGGTTATTGCCTTTGTCCTATAACAAGAGTAAGTGCTGTCTGAAATAAAAAAGGATTGTTTCAGCCTTTACAAAGCCTGGCCTCTTGCGGAAATTAACCAGTAACACCCGTAGTAGCTCTGTGGTGTGTGGACTCCTGCTACGTACGAGGTGCCCTGCCACGACGCTTACGTGTGTGTTGTCTCTCGTGTTGGCCTCATGGAGGACAGACAGAATGTTATGGATCTGACCTCAAGCCCCCTGGACTGGTAAACCCTGCCTCTTTTCTATTTAATCGCAAAGGTTTGCTGCCTATAATACAATCAGTTATCTGCCCTCATTCCTTCTCCATCTGTTGTCAGCTCTTTCCCTCCCCTTGTGCTTTACTCATTGGTACCGTGTTTTCCCATGTGTCCCCAGGTCTGCAGTCTGGGGACTCCTCCCACTCACTGACTACCCCCTTACTGCCTATACCTGACCTTTCCTTCCTTCTCCATCAAAACTTATTTGTTCTGGGGGTGCCTTGGTTGGCTCAGTTGGTTGAGCGTCTGGCTCTTGGTTTCTCAGGGTCCTGAGATCGAGCCCCATGTCAGGGTCTGCACTCAGTGGGGAGTCTGCTTGAGATTCTCTCTCTCCCTCTTCCTCTGTCCCTCCCCCTGCTCACGTGCACACACTCTCTCTCTAAAATAATAAATAAATCTTAAAAAAAAAAAAAACAACACAACTTATTTGTGCCTGGCTGGCTCAGTCAGTGGAGTGTATGGCTCTTGATCTCATGAGTCATGAGAACTCATTAGGTATCAGGAGTTCAAGCCCCCCGTTTGGTATAGAGCTTACTTAAAAAAAAAAATCAACTGTATGTAATAAAACTTAAAATAAAAAAAATTATTTGTTCTACATTGATTAACTCTTGGGTTGTCCTCAAAGAAGCCAAGAACTGGAATGAAGAAGTGAATGGTTCATATTGTGGCATAGGGTTCTCCATCCTCCATTATATATGTATCTTTTAACAGGTGACTTTAAATGCTGTGCTGCTAGAAATAGCCTATATAACGGGATGTCTGGCAACAAAGCAGGTTCATGGGTAGGGATGGATTCTTATGCTTTTGATGTGTTTTTGTACTTTTTATAGTGGTTAACACAGTGTTCTATGCACAGGAAACTCTTTAAACACAAGAGTATATCAAGGGAATTTTCCCCTCTGCTTGCTGTATCACTTCTCATATACAGTCCTATTCCACCAAGTATAAGCTGGGATAGGATTTGTGTTTCACAAATGCTGTGGTCTAGGCAGAGAGTGCTGTGCCAAATTAAAAAATAATGGGATGAGAAAGAGTACTTTTGGTTAGATGTAATTTGGAGTTAGAATCTGTGCTCAGATAACTATAAACAAATTTTCGCCGAGATGAGTGTCTGGTGGGGTGTTGAAGGGTTGTGAGGGAAGTGGGTATGTTCTTTGTGACTCTCGTGACACCTGCCTGATAAAAGCCAGGTGCACAGCACAGGTTTGCAACAACCCAAAACGAAACACCACTTCTCATTCCTGGAGTGCCTGTCAAGGAGCACTGAAGCCCCTAGTGTGGCATCTGTTCGGCTTCTCCTTGCCACAGGAGAAGAGAGCTCTTCCCTCAGCAAGTTCATGAGAAGGACCTGGTCACTCATGACTTGGACAGTTCTCTTCTCCTCGAGGCTAGAACATTCAGATGGGAGGGGCTTTCAGGAAGGGAAGCTGGCAGGCTCTACCACTAACCACTTCTCTTAACCTGGGCAGGTTACCCAGGCTTTGTGGAGCTCCGTTTTCTCACTACCTTTTTTGATGTTTATGAGAAGTACCTAAGCACCCCGCAGTGAGTATGGCACTTCATAGGGCCTCCAAAGGTCCTCTGTTCCGGACAATCTTCTTTTCTTCCATACCCCTTTCCTTCTCATTTCTAACATGACTTGTCCAGTCCAGCATTCTCCTTTTTTTCTTTGCAGGCTCTCATTAGGCTTTGGGCCTTATTTATTTGATTATCTTTTTAAATGACTGTGATAATTTATGTGATTCTTTTCTGAGGGAAATAAGCTAAGTTTTCAAAAATGATATTCCAGGGGCTCCTGGCTGGCTCAGTCAGTAGAGCATGCAACTCTTGATTTTGGAATTGTAGATCTGAGCTCCACATTGGGTGCAGAGATTACTTAAAAATAAAATCTTAAAAAAAAAAAGATTTTTCCAACATTTGTTGAGTAACAACCCAAAACTGGATGCTAGACAAAAACCTAGTGAAGATTAATAATTGGGTGATTTAGCCGATAATAGGCATGCTTGAAACAGCACATTCTCTGCATATTCCCAGCATCAGCTAATTCCCCAGTGTTCTTTTTCTTTGTATTTCTTATTATATGTTGTTAACCCTAATTGCCATTGTATATTTGCTGAGTGGATGGAGTCATATTGGAGAAAAGAAAGGAAAGAGAAACTACAATCTTAAAAGCTTCTTACACCAGACTTGATTTATATGTGTTGGTTAATAGCCTCATATAAACATGGCTTGACTACTGTTCTTTCTTAAGGTTCTCAGGGGCGTAGAAAAAAAGGAAAGCCATAGGAGTTTAGATTTAAGTTTAATTAGAGTTGATAGAATTGATAATCTTCTTATGAAAATGTGTTAGCCCAGCCTCACTGCTTAATAATAACCTCTACCATTAATCCAGTGTTACTACATATACCAGCCACTATGCTCAGTGATTTACAAGTATTGTCTCTTTTAACCCTCTCCAAACCCTGACGAGTTTAGTGTTTTCATCTTTGTATTATGAGTGTGGCAGTTGAGGTGTGGAGAGCTTAGTGACTCGAGTGTTGGAGGATGCACAGTTTAATAATGATGGAACCTAGATTCATTCCAGTTCCAACTGCTCCCAAGAGTCCAAGCTCTTGGTTTATTTCTCTGGGTGCATCACCTTAAAAACCATATTTTAAATTAACCTATTGAATTTGAAAAAGAGTCTTCTCTTAATACCATATGGATTAGTCCTTGGCTGGGTGTAGGATACTAATATATCTATTTGGCAGACATGTTAATTTATTTAATTGCTTTGTAATTCTGGTTGAGATTTTTCATCAAGATGTGTTACAATTATAAAGCAATTTCCACAGCAATTTATGTAGGTACATGGAAGTTTTCACATTATTTTTGCCATTTATTATTTTAAGAGAAGGTTTTATCAAATTTTGGCTTCCCAAGAATCATGAGTCAAGAAAATGAAGTACAATATATTTTTAAAGAAACCTCCTTGTATCAAGTGTGTTCATAAAAATATGTGCAAATAAATTCTCCAGCTTCTGTAATGGGTTATGTGCATTTATGCCAAGGTCCAAGGAGGGATACTTAACCAGTTATGCTCTGTTCAGCTTACCTAAGTCCATATGAAATGAGCTACCCAAAATGATGACCTTAAATTTAAACAAGAAAATGTCACTTGTATTATTTCAACCATAAAATGAATAAACTAGACTTACTAACTGCTCAATGACATATTTTCCTCTTGCATTTAAAATTAATCAAGTATACAGCCCTATTTTTAGGCAATACACTCTGATGTGTTTAGGGGTAAAGGGCCATGGTGAATGCACCTTAATCTCGAATGGCTACAAAACATTTAAAACTGTTAAAAATATATTATGTGTGGGGAAAGAGAACAGATGACAAGCCAGTGGGTTAAAACATTAATAATGGGGGCGCCTGGGTGGCTCAGTCATTGGGCATCTGCCTTCAGCTCAGGTCATGATCCCGGGATCCTGGGATTGAGCCCCACATTGGGCTCCCTGCTCCGCGGGAAGCCTGCTTCTCCCTCTCCCACTCCCCCTGCTTGTGTTCCCTCTCTCGCTGTCTCTCTCTCTGTCAAATAAATAAATAAAATCTTAAAAAAAAACATTAATAATAGATGAGTCTGGATAAAGGGTATATAGTGTTCTTTGTACTATTCTTATTCTTGCAACTTTCTTTAAATTTGAAATAATTTCCAAATAAAGTATTTTAAAAATAGACCCATGCCAAAAAAAAGTTAAAAAGCAACCAATAGAGTTTTGGGAAAAGGAGACTGATTATGTATGAGTGCTATGTTTTTGGTTTTTTCCCCTTGTAAATGTCAATGTTTTTAGCCCAGAATTGAGATTCCGTTAGTACTTTGTTAGACCTTGTGTATTAAAGTATACAGAGACTAACCTGGAAGACATTGTGCATATACTAAAACAAAAATTTAACACTTCTGGAATACCAAGTATATGTTATGTGTTTTAATTATAGTTTCTCATTTAATCTTTATGGAAATCTTACAAAGGAAGTACTACTATTATTCTCCTTTACAGATTTTTTTTTTTTTTGAGAGAGAGAGAGAGCTAGTTGTGTATGCACCTATGGGGATGGCGGGGGTGGGGGGAGGGGCAGAGGGCGAGGGAAAGAGGGGGAGAGAGAATGTTAAGCAAGCTCCACGCCCAGCGAGGAGCCCTTCATGAGGCTCGATTCCACCACCCTGAGATCATGACCTGAGCCAAAATCAAGGGTCTGGCACTTACCTGACTGAGGCACCCAGGCACCCCAATTCTCCTTTATAGATAAGAAAGCTGAGGCTTAGTAAGGTTAAGTGTCTTCCCTTCCATATGTGAAAAGAGATTGGAACCCACGCTGTGAGGATGGATACTAGAGCTCCTACTAGTAACCACCATATTTTCTTTGCTCAGAGTATGTATGGTACATCTACATGTTTAGATACATATACACATACTGAGTATATTTAGAAAATAAGCTAGGAAAATTATTTTAAATGGATTCCAAATATATGCTAATGGGATTCTAGATCAATACAAAAGTATAATAAAATTATTATTAGTATGAACAGATATTGAGCCACTTGCCATGTGCTAGGGGTTATTCTTTCTTCAAAGTGAAATAAGTTATTTCAACGCATATCAAATGCCATCATGAGCAGGTCACATCATTGTGTTGAGCATTTAGGGGCAAACTGGTTACATTTCCTGTTCTAAGAGAGTTTGTATGTATAGTGGGGAAGACAAACAAGAGGCAACTGTAATAGAGAAAGGTAAATCCCTTGATTCGGTAAGCCCAGAACGATATGACATACAAGGATGGGCACCAGGTTCAGTCTTGAGACCAATGAATCAGTGTGATGAGGAAATGAAATAAATACCAAAGGAGAAACAGAAGAGAAAGCAGAGCATCCTCCTTCCCAGGGAGAATCGGGAAACATCTACCTGTGTGACTGTGGGCAAGTGACTCTACTTAACATCTCTAAGCTTAATTCCTCATTTAAAACAGAATCTGTTTGGGGCGCCTGGGTGGCTCAGTAGGTTAAGCATCAGCCTTTGGCTCAGGTCACGATCCCAGGGTCCTGGGATCGAGCCCCACATCGGGCTCTCTGCTCGGTGGGCTTTCTGCCTGCCACTGCCCTTGCTTGTGCTCGTGCTCTCTGTTAAATAAATAAATAAAATCATTAAAAAAATAAAAAAGAATCTGTTTATTAGGGACAGAATAGACACATTAACCTTCCTAGTCTCCCAGGTCCAGTCCCAAGATAATGTAGTCTTTTGGACAGTGCTTGCTCTTTAGAACCTCTTAAGGATTGAGAGACCACTTGTATTTTTGAGTCTCCTAAAATATGTAAAAACAGCCACAACAACAAAAACCAATACTCCAGCAAAAGTTAGGACATGGTTTTAATGTTTGCATTTAATCAATGCTTTTAACATCCACACAGCAATATGGTGTAATTGTGCTATTCACTAATTACAAGAGGTATAAAACATTAACTTAAGGTACAGTAAGGACAATATAGTCTGGTAATAGACCCCAAGTTTAAATATCTCTCATTCCTTTTAGTGTATCTTTATAACTAGAGACATAACTTTATTTGAAGAGAACAAAAGTCTAGATTTGAGGCCCTTTATGGAGACTTAGGTCAAACGATTTAACCGCTTACATTCCTTGGCGACTTTGATAGGTAAGGAATGTTATGGGATGACGCCTTCCAGATAAAGCCTTGGCTGTTTCAGATGTAGCTTCCATTGCCTGTTAATGGAAGAAGTCTAAGCAGAATAAGTGACATTATCCTAAGCAAGCAAGGTGGGTCCTACTGGAACCCCAGTTTACCAGGGCACAGCTTTCTCGTTGTATTTCTCTTCAACTTCAGTCATTCGAAGGACAACTCTTTATTCTTTGGACCATTTCTTCGGGGTTGCCCTATTTACGGTTGAGGTTTCTCTCCCCTCATGACCTGCCTACTAGAAGTGGAGCCTTATTATTGCCTTATGTGTTTTGCATTGAAAAGTGAGACAAAATTTGGCTATACTAGAAATAAAGTCAGTGTAGTTGTTATAGTCAAATGAATTTGACATTTTTCTCATTTCCCATCTCATAAGATGAGATCATTACAAACAGATCTTGCAGGATTGTTAGGAGTTAGTTGGCACTGTTAATTGATTTGAGGGATGCGTGTTTCTTCTTTCCATCGCTAAATGGTTTTGTAGTCTCAACTTCACTTAATTAGTGATTTGGGGGGGTGGGAAATACCACATCTTTGTCAGTTGAATTTTGAAAAAAAATGTTGCTTAAGCTGTACATAAAATATTCTTTAAATGTATAATATGACTTGAAAATGAGACATCATATAAATCCACCTGAAATTCAGCCTAACGTATGGCAGAGTTGCCTGGGTGACTATTGCAAATGCTGGGAATCTTACATGTTTTCCTCCCAGTGGATAGAAGCTTGTGGCTAAGACAGGTTTGATTGAGTTTCATGTTTGCTGCACAGTCTAGCCCCACTGCCCAACCCGATAGGCCACCTGTGGAAAAGTGGGCATCAGCCTCCTGCATTGTACTCGAGTTAGGCACTCCATGCAAACCTCCTGCACTTTGGAGCCCTGTGCAGGGATTTTGTACCTTCTCAGGTCACTGGAGATGTGAGTCGTTTACACCTTGAGGAGCAAACTGTCAGATATAACTAAAAATTATGGTGTCTCTGAGGAACATTGAGTATTTGAAAAAAAATTACTTGTTGATTTAATACTTGCTGTTTTGTTTTGAATTCGTATTACGTGCTGTAGGGACCTGGCCTGGCAGAGCGCGTAAACCTTCTTTCCCCCTCCCTCTATTCTTTTCTTTCCTCCCGCATAAACAGATCCCTTTCTTGCCCTTGTTCCAGACTCTGGCAGTACCGCATGACAGTTTTGACAGTTACTGGAGACAGGCATATTTGGGTTCTATCAGAGACCTTTTTTTTAAAAAAATTAAGGGATGTCTGGGTGACTCAGTCGGTTAAAGGTCCAACTCTTGATTTCAGCTCAGGTCACGATCTCAGGGTTGTGAGATCAAGCCCTGCGTCAGGCTCCATGGGATTCTCCCTCTCCCTCTCCTTCTGCTCCTCCCCCCACTCTAAAAAATAAAATAAAATAAAATAAAATAAATTAAAATAAAATGACGTAAAGTACATAAAATGTGATGTAAACTTTAAGTGCATACAGAAGCACACACGTGCACCCGCATGTACATACACACACATGCATGCATGTAACCATTACCCAGAACAATATATAGAACACATTAAGCATTCCACCAGGTTCCTTCATGATGCCTCCCATTGAATACTTGTTCTCCCTCCCGAGGTAACTGTGATTCTGACTTATCACCCTAGATTAATTTCACCTGTTCTTAAACATCATGTAAATGGAATCATACAGTATGTATTCTTTTGTTCTTATTCTTTTTGCTAACATTCCTTCTGTGAGATTCATCCATATTATTTGCATGTAGCAGCACTTCGATTTTTTTTTAAATGGCTGTGTATTCTTGCATTGTGTGACTATACCGTGATCTATTTATCCATTCTTCTGCTGATTTGAATTGTCTCCAGTTTCTAGCTACTGCTGGGAACATTCTTATACAAGTGGACATATGTACTCAATTCCCACCTAGGAACAGGATTGCTGGATCAGGATGTAGGCATATGTTGAGCTGCAACAGATATTGCCAAATAGTTTCCAAAGTGTTTGTATCAATTTGCATTCCACACGTGTGAGGGTTCCAGTTGCTCCTCATCCTCACCAACATTTGCTATTGTTGGGCTTCTTGATTTTTCCATCGTGGTCCTGGTGGATGTGCATCAGTATCTCATTGTGATTCTAATTTGCCTTTTCCTGATGTAGAATGATACTGAGCACCTTTTCAAATGAGTGTTGTCTATTTGGATATCCTCTTTTGTGAAGTTCCTACTCAAGTCTTTTCCCATTTTTCTTTTTAGTTGGGCTGTTTGTCTTTTTCTTGCTGATTCATAGAAAGAACTGGGTTTTAAAATCTGACTCTGCTGCTTATTAGCTGTGCTTGGATAGGTAGCCTGACCTTTCTGAGCTTCATCTATAGGAGGGAGCCAGTAATACCTCTTTATAGGTTGTGGTAAGCATGACAAGAGGACGTGTATATTAATCACTAAGCATAGTTCCAAGCACAAAGTAGGCGTGAGTGCCTAGTATCTAAACTGGGGGGAGAGGCAGAATCAATTCTCATTATCATATGAATAGTCCATTAAGATATTCTAATTTTTTTCCTTCACTTTCCCTATGTCCTTTTCTCTTTTTTATATTTGTAGTACAAAAGGAAAAATAGTGGCCATGTGTATAATACACAGTAGGCCAAAGTGACTCATCTCTTAGAAAGGAACACTAGAGGTCATATCTGTTCTCCTAAGAATTTTGTTCTTGCATCTAGGACAAATGAGAACCAGAAGAGAGTTTCTGAAAAGGTGAGAATAAGATAAAATGTAGACATAGGACCCAATGAAAGAAATCTACCTGCCGTGGGTAGTAGTGGTGGGGAGCATGTCTTTTCTTCTTCCTCTCTTGTCAGTTAGCTTCTTGGAGACTTAGTTTCCCCATTTGCAAAGTAGAGGTCTCAAACCTCCCTCACAAGGTTGTTGTGAAGCCGAGCACAGTCATGGTCTTGTGGAAGCACTTCACACATGGAGGGCGCTGGAATGGGTCTTGGTCATGGTGTTAGTGCTGGTGGTGATAGCAGTGCTGGTGAGGATCTTGAAAACACTGAATATAGCCCTTCTGTTTACAGAGCTGTCGCCAGTCCTACTGAGAAAAAGCTTGCTTAGGGGTCAGAGACAGTAGCAGTTTCAGGGAGTAGTGTGACCCGCAGCAGGAAAGGGGAAGTCAGAAAGGAGCAAAGAATGTTCTGTTCTGGGAGAACCGGTGTAGGATGTCCATTTGTACACCAGATTCCTGTATGTTGGGGATGAACTGGACATTACCGTGCTTGAATATATCTCTGAAATACATGGAAATGGGAATGGAGAATAAATCCTAGTGTCACAGGCAGTTCCTGAAACTTGCCCTAAGCATCCATAATGGCATTGTCCAGAACCTGGGTTTCCAGGGAACCGCCCAGAGAGGCAGCCTCTTTCAGCTCTGAGGGCACCGAGAGGCACCGTGTTTTGGTTGCCATGTAAACACGGGCTTGGGGTATGGACAGCACTGGGTTTAACTCCTTGCCCCTGCATTCTGTGGCTTCATGGTTTTGGATAAGTTAGTTCCCTGAGGTTTCCTGATTTATAAAATTGGAACATTAATATCATCCCCATAGGATTGTGGAAGAGGTAAGTGACATAATACATAAGTAGCACCAAGAGAGCCCCCTGCATATAGTAGGTGCTCCAGCTGCAGAAGTATATCCATGTGTCTGATGAGTAGAGATGCACACTCTGCGTTTCTTTCCATGACAACTATTTAGTGAGCAGAATGCCTGACGCAGAGGAGGAAAAAGGGTTCTGTTCAGTGTAAGCACCCTACTACACAGTAGGACTGGCTAGCCCTCACCTCTGTGTTGTTGGTAAAAAAAATGGACTTTATTGCAGTTTGGGCTCTAATTCTGCCACCAAAATACTTGGTATTTATTAGTGCAGTTACAATTCAGGTACGTCTGCTGTATAACTAACCCACCATGTAGGCCAAGTTGGACAATTTATAATTTACTGACAAGGCACACTGATGGGCACATCCAAATGGCAAGTGAATAGTGTAGACTTATTTGTTTTTTTCTCCTCATTAACTGTGATCTGCTGAAAGCCCTTCAGTGTGCTCTAAAGGTAGGACAGGCACCCTAGAAAGGATTTAGCTGGCCTGTAAGTTTTTCCTTATTGCCAGTTTTGGGGCTATCCATCACTGAGTCTTTGTATACCTGCAAAAAGATGAGCACTCCCTGTGGTGGTACGTGGCCCTCAGGAAGCACCACTGCCTTTCACATCACATTCTCTGGCAAGTATCAAATCTGTATTTTATGCCTCCTTTGTTTATTCATTGTGACAGATTTACTCAGCAGCTTGTTTAGCTGGTATAGGAGTGTAGTGAAAGGTTCTATCATGCACAAGGTGAATGTACTGTTGGGAGTCCTCATTGGTGTCCTGCAGCCAGTGAAAGTCACAGACAAAAAGATGATCCGGTAGGTTCAGTGTAAGCTGCACAGTTTTCAGGACAGAGGGATGTGGTATTGTAAAGCAGATCACTTGTAGAGAGATCGAGTCATACAAACTTAAAGAGTCATTTTTGACAACACCCCTTGTGCAATAAAAGTTTGAAGTTCCTGGGACTTTCATCTTTGATAGTACCATGGCAGACCATTTCTCTCGTTAGCTCCCTTAAATTGCATATTTGTACTGCATGAACCATTTTCAGGGATAACCGCTGGAAGCTTGCTTTTTTTCATTTTCTTGGAAAGCCTGTAAAAAGGCTCACTTGGGTCCTATCCAAGAAGGTGGTCATCGTTCACACCTTGAAGAGAAGTAGTGCTAGAAAAGTGACCCTGTAAGAATGTTCTATGTGTGCTGTTTTTCCATTTCCTTTTGAAATTGACAGTCAAAGGAAATCTGTTTATTCCCCATTTGCTTTTTGGTTCCCCAGTTGACTAAAAAAGTCAGAGAATTGTCAGCGGAGTTGTTTCTCCAGAAAGGGGAGACTTCTTCACACTGTCATGGCAAGTCAAATTAAAATTCAGCTGGAAAATAGCATCTCAAGCTGGTCTGTTTTTTGGTTTTTTGTTTTTTTAATGGTAGAAGTCGAAGGTTATTATAAGGAAAATACCCAGAGAGATTTATATACCCAAAGAGAAGTGATTTATCATTTGTCTCTGACATACACAAGTCATCATATTCCATAAGCCACAAAGAAACGTCAACAGTATGAACTGCAATATACTCTTCTGTTATATGTTGATCTTATATTCAGGCCCCTTGGTTAATTTCAAAAGCATCAAATATATTGAGGCACTTTTGTTTTCCTTCCTAACCAACAATATTTTCTTTAATAACCAAAAACCTTTTGTTATTTCTTAAATAATCTTTATAAACTCATGTCAGTGTCACTAAACATCATTTTCCAGGCAGAACTTTGCTGCAAAATCTAAACAATACCCCTTAAAATGTTATCATTTGAAGAGTGTTTTGCATTTTTATCATTGTCTCCCGTGGTCATATAACACCATTATTTCTTGATTCTTAGACAAGTATAAATATCAATCTATGTATCTGCATTTGGGTGTTGTTGAACATAGATGTACATACTTAATATGGTAGGTTTTTTTTCTCCTGACAAGCTATTAATTCATTATAATTGATGATAACTTAGAGCTAAGAACATTTTGGTATTATAAGAATTACAAGGCTATTTCCATTTGTTACTTCTGCTCTAACTTTGTGGTTAGGCTTTTAAGTCCAGCATTTAGAAGACTATAGCTCCAGGGCCCCTGGGTGGCTCATTCAGTTAAGAGTTAAGTGTCCCAACTCTTTTTTTTTTAATTTTTTTATTGTTATGTTAATCACCATACGTTACATCATTAGTTTTGGATGTAGTGTTCCATGATTCATTGTTTGTGCATAACACCCAGTGCTCCACGCAGAACGTGCCCTCTTTAATACCCATCACCAGGCTAACCCATCCCCCCACCCCCTCCCCTCTAGAACCCTCAGTTTGTTTTTCAGAGTCCATCGTCTCTCATGGTTCGTCTCCCCTCCGATTTCCCCCCTTCATTCTTCCCCTCCTGCTATCTTCTTCTTCTTTTTTTTTTCTTAACATATATTGCATATTTGTTTCAGAAGTACAGATCTGTGATTCAACAGTCTTGCACAATTCACAGCGCTCACCATAGCACACACCCTCCCCAATGTCTATCACCCAGCCACCCCATCCCTCCCACCCCCCACCACTCCAGCAACACTCAGTTTCCTGAGATTAAGAATTCCTCATACCAGTGAGGTCATATGATACATGTCTTTCTCTGATTGACTTATTTCACTCAGCATAACACCCTCCAGTTCCATCCACGTCGTTGCAAATAAGTGTCCCAACTCTTGACTTCAACTCAGGTCATGATCTCAGGGTCCTAAGATGGAGCCCCATGCCTGGGTGCAGAGCCTGCTTAAGATGCTCTGTCTCCCTCTCCTTCTGCCCCTCCCCCCTCCTACCCTCCCTCTCTCCTCTTAAAAAAAAAGGACTATAGTTTCTTTTTTTTATAAGTCTTGTTTTATTTTTTATTATTTTTAAGATTTTATTTACTTGTGTGAGAGAGAGAGCATAAGCAGGTGGAGCAGCAAGCAGAGGGAGAAGTAGGCTCCCCGCTGAGCAAGGAGCACTATGTGGGATTTGATCCCAAGACCCTGGGATCATGACCTGATCCACCAACTGAGCTCTCCAGGTGTCCCAGGACTATAGTTTCTTAAGGGTTTGCCTACAGTTAAGATCAGCTGCTGTTAGGTGGTAGTTCTGCCTCCCCTTACCCACCCTCCATGCTTCAGTGAACCAGACAGAAAATTTAATACAGGTCTCCTGGGAGTACCTGAATTTTTTCATGCCAAATAATTGTCAAATTAATTTTTCTCTTATGTAAGCAATACATATAAATCATTTGTTAAAAACAAAAAGCATCACAATAAATTTCATTGTTCTCTTTGACCATCCCGCCCTTATGCTATTTTCTTTCCCCAAAGGTAACCATAGATCATCATTTGAAAATATTCCTCTGAGATCTTTTGCTAATCATTCATAAATATGTATGTACCCATAGAAAATCGATAGAATGTAGTAGAGAGAGAAGATATGTTTAGATTAGCACATAGGGTGCCACACTCTTCTTGAAGACTTGGTAAAATCTGTCCATAAGATATCCTGGGTCTGGACATATTTTTTTCTTCATAGGAACTAGGAAAAGGTGGGAAGAGATAATCCTTTATCTTCAATTCATTTTAGTTACAATCATTGCTCTGTTCAGGAATCCTACTACTTCTTCAGGTAGTTTCATTAATTTATTACCCTAGAAAATGATCCTTCCTTTCTAGATTTTTAAATTAACTGGTATAAAGCTGTACATGGTATTCCCCTTATGCATAAAAATAGATCTCTTGTATATTTGTAATGCCTCCATTTTTGTTCTAAAGTTGAGTATCTGTGATTTCTCCTCCACATGGTCATATTTGCCAGAGGCTTTTCATTTTTCTTACTTTCTTTTTTCTTTTTCTTCTTCTTCTTCTTCTTTTTTTTAGAGAGAGAGCACGAGAAGGGGGCAGTGGTGCAGAGAGAGAGGGAGAGAGAGAATCATAAGCAGGCTTCACGCCCAGTGTGGAGCCCGACTTGGGGCTTGATCTCACAACCCTGAAATCATGACCTGAGCCAAAACCAAGAGTTGGACATTTAACCAACTGAGCCACCCAGGCACCCTAGAGTTTTTCTATTTTATTAGTCCATTCACTGAAACAGTCTCTTCTCTTGTTTCTTTTTTCTTTATTGCCTACAGGTACCGATCTATATTTTTACCTTAGTTTCATTATTCCCTCTTTCTACATTTTTAAAACAACATTATGGTAATATAATTCACATTTTTTAACAGTTGACTGCTTTTTAGTGTATTCACAAGGTTGTACAACTGTCACCACAACCTAATTTTATTTATTTATTTTTAAAGATTTTATTTATTTATTTGACCGAGAGAGACACAGCGAGAGAGGGAACGCAAGCAGGGGGAGTGGGAGAGGGAGAAGCAGGCTTCCCGCCGAGCGGGGAGCCCGATGCGGGGCTCGATCCCAGGACCCTGGGATCATGACCTGAGCCGAAGGCAGACGCCCAACAACTGAGCCACCCAGGCGCCCCTCACCACAACCTAATTTTAGACTGTCTTTATCACTCCAAAAGGAATCCTGTGCCCTAGAACCGTCATGCCTCACTGTGTAAACTTCCATAGCCCTAGGTAGCTAATAATTTACTCTCCGTCTATAAATTTGCCTGTTTTGGTCATTTCACATTAGTTGAAACATGCAGTATGTAGCATTTTGTGTCTGGCTTCTTTAACTGAGCATGATGCTTTCTAGGTGCATTTATGTTGTAGTGGTTTCAATACTTCATTCCTTTTTATTGCCAAATAGTATTCCGCTTTGTGAATATACCACATTTATTGATTCATTTGTTAGTTGATGGACATTTGGATTATTTCTAACCTTTTGCCTATTATGAATAACGCTTTGAGGAATGTTCAGGTACAAGTTTTTGTGTAGATGTACCTTTTCAATTCTCTTGGCTATACACCTAGGAGTAGAATTGCCAAGTCCTCACTAGTCCTTGACTTTTTAACAATAGCTGTCCTAGTGAATATCATCTTGGTTTTGATTTGGATTTCACAAATGAGTAATGATGGTGTAAGTCTTCTCAAATGCTTATTGTCCACCTGTCTTTGGAGAAATGTCTTTTCAAGTCTTTTGCCCATTTTTAATTGGGTTATTTGTGTTTTTTATTGTGAGTTGTAGGGGTTCTTTTTATATTCTAGATACGAGCCTTTCTCAGTTATGTGATTCACAAATATTCTCTCCCATTTTTGTGGATTATCATTTTGCTTTATTGGTTAGTATTGTTGTTAGCACAAAATTTTTTTGACTTTGATACAGTGTAACTGATCTATTCTTCTGTTGCTTGTGCTTTCAGTGTCATTGTCTAACCCAAGGTCATTTCTATGTTTTCTTCTAAGGGTTTTATAGTTTTAAATTTTAAGTATAAGTCTATGATTGATTTTGAGTTAATTTTTGTGCATGGTATCAGGTAAGTTTCCAACCTAGTTCTTTTTTATGTGGATAATTGTCCCAGCACCATTTGTTGAATTTTCTACCTTTCTCCTAATTTTAGCTTATTTCATTTTTTTTCCCTATAGCTTCATGAGTAGGAAGCATAATTCACTTATTTTCTGTCTCTCTTATTCCCTAATAAATGCATTGAAAGTTATAATTTTTCTTCTGTATAGTAATTTGGGTACATCCCACAGATTTTATTTTATTATTATTATTGCTAATTTTTGCCTTCTTTTTTCTATTAATTTCAATTTTTATTGCATTTTACTCAATGAATATGGACTGTGTGATGTCAGTTCAATATAATTTTATCCAAAGGATATTTCTGTTAAAAAATAACTATAAAGCCTTTTTATTCAACCCCGTAGATATATTATTATACCTCTTTATGACATCCAACAGTGCTCTGTACTTGGTATGTGCTCAATAGATATTTGTGGAAAGAGCTAGGCAGAGCAGGCTTTTAGAGGAAATCCGCACTGAAGTGTTAGAAGTGATTGATGTGGCAGTAACAACCAGCACTTACTGAGCACTTTCCTTTGTGCTCGCCCAGTAGGTACTCACTTAGTCTTCATAGCAATCCTGTAAGGCAGGAGCTCTCTATTCCCATTTTACAGTGAGAAAGTGGAGGTAATTGCAAGGTAAAGTCTATTACCCAAAGATTCACACCAAGAAAAAGCCAGAAGTGGGTTTCGAACCCAGCTAGTCTGGCCCCAGATCCCACTCTCCTAACTTCAACCTTTCACCCTCTCCCCCATAGTCACTTTTCCATGACATTTAATTGGTCCTGCTCCTAATCATTTCTCTGATTGCTTTGAACATGTTCAGTGAAGGAAATTCTTGGCCCTTTCCTCAGTTGTTTGTTAAAAATTGCAGTAATGAAGTGTTTGTACCTCATTCTCAAGACACCGAGTAGCTCGGCCTGAAAGTTTAGAAGTCAGGCACTCATGAAGGAAGACTAGCTAGCCAGGACTTATTGGTTTTAACTTTTTGCGTGTGACAAAGAGAATTTAGAAGAAATGCAATGAAACATCTTTCCTGGCTTATGTTGGAGACCACACAAGCTCAGAGGGCTTCAGTTTTTTAGATCAAGTATGTACTCAGATAAAAACCCAGTAGATTTTCATGGAATCTCCTTGTGCTTCATCTATATAGAGAGAAACCTGCTCTTTGGAGCTCCGATTGAAAATAATTTGTTATTGTTAAGGGATATTTCCAAACCAAATGAGGGCTATTTTTCTCCCCCTATTGAAGGTTGGAAAGCTATATCCTTGAATACTTTGTGAATAAAAGTTCTCTCCTTTCTTTCATAAAGAGAATGCCTTTTGTATTTTTGTTCCCTTTGGTGTGGTCTCTGTGCTGCTTCCTCGTGAAAGAGCGGTTTAATTTGTACTGAACGATCATTTTCTTGTGGAAAACTAATAAAATACAAATTCCATTTTTTCACATTAGGTTGTGGCTCAAGGCTTTTGAAAGTTTTATGTAGACTCTGCTTTTCTTTTTCCCTTTTCTTTTTTTGATGATGATTGAGAGGGGAAATGATGTAATGTTCACATGTATTATGGGCATGGTTGATAAAGAAGCTATTCCCTAAAGTTCATTGTTTCTCTCAAACCAAAAATGGAAGCTAATATTTCACAGTCCCCTCTCAAGGCTTTTTTTTTTTTTTGCATTCCTACAAGTAGATGTGAGACAAGAACGAAGCAAACAAATCTGTTTTTCTTCCAAGGCATCCCATTCACTTTTTGTGACAGGTCGAGTGATGTCCAGAGGCACTGGTGTCCACATTCTGCTAATTGAAGCCCTGGGAGCTGTTTCAGTTTGCAGGTCCTGCTGTAGGAGAGGATGGGGGCTTTCATTTTGTGGAGACACTTTACACTGAGAGAAAGTCATAACAATAATGGTAGTAATCATAGGTGACAACTGGTGAGCACCTCTTATTGGCTGGCACTGGTATGTATTAGCCTCACAACAAGTGGGTAGTGTTTGTACCATCTTTTTACATGTGGAGATACAAGCACAGAGTAGACAAGTAGCTTACCCATAGTCACACAGCAGGAAAATGGAAAGATAGCATTAGAACTCCATGAGTCTGACTTGAGAGTTGAGTCTTTTGACCATGGTGAGTGACCAGAAAGAAGGACAAGGAGCATTAGAAATGTAGTCCTTCTACACCGTGGATTGTTCAAGGAACAGACAGGCATACTTGCACACAGTGACAGTTTACTGAGGAGCAAATGTGAAGGAACAAATTTTGTTTTCTCATCTGCTGTGAAATCCAGCTGACAGTGCATTTGAGGGAAAGATCTATTTTGCTTCGTTATTTGAATAGCTCTCCTGCCTTATCACCTTTTCCTCTCCCTTAGACTGCCTTGCCATCACTTGAAATCTGGTCTTCCGCCCATCTTCAGTCTAGGTTCTGCATTACCCTTCTCCTTCCCACCCACCCACCTTTCCTATTTCCTTGTCCTTCTTCACCTCAGCACATGCTCCAGCCCCTCTATTTCCTGCTGCCCGAAGAGTGGTAATGATTTCTTGGAGGCTGGTTGCCCGTGGCTAAGTAACACCTGGGTTAGGGAAAGGCACGCTGTGGACTGACTCTCTTCCTTTGATGGCCTCTGGGCAGAATGCTGTAGGACAAGGAGGGTGTTCAGCAGTTGCTAAGGACTGATCATTCCACAATAAAGAGAGCTCACCTCTGCAAAGCCAAAGGCCCCTCAAAAGTTTTCTCACTAAGGGCGGTGGGGGAGCAGGGGGCAGATGCCTTACCAGAAACAGAGTGGAGATAATGCCACTGGGCTCTTACAGATTCTTTTAAAGAGTGAGTTTGAATGACACAGACATAAGCAGTAAGGAAACAGCTAGACTCTGAACCAGATTCCACCCTTAATTCTTCAAGTGTCTGTTCCTTGAAAGTGGATTCTTCAAATTAATATTCTAAGCCTTTCCATCCAAGGAAAACTATTGTCTTAAACATGAGTTATTATCTTTGAAATCCCCTCCACAGTCGGGGAAGAGACAGAAGGGCAGAAATGCCACCCCCCCCCCCCCCCCCCCCCCCTAAGGTTCTTGGAAGCCTTCTGCCCTTTGCTCTTGGGAAGTCAGGGTTGCATCCCTACTCAAGAAAGAGAGTCACCACGTGCCCCACCTTCACCCACCCATCCACTCAGCCTCCTGCGACTTGCAAGTGGATGAGCCCTATTTCCCGCCTTCCCTTGGCCAGGGGCTCCTCCCAGCACCGCGCGGGCGCAGGGGACCTGACATGCCCGGTGGGAGAGGCAGGCAGTGCCTGCCTCGCTCTGCTGCCGCCCGCTCCGCAGGTGCGGCCCTAATCCCCCTGGCCTAGTTATACGGCAGCCTCTAGGAACCAGGGCTCTGTGATGTAATGCTCTTTTTTCACACTCCCGGCTTAAATACAGATGGAAATTGTTGTCATGTGTTAGAAATGTCGCCAGTAATATAAAAGGCGCAAGCCTGGGCATCTTCTCTCGCTTCTCGCATCGTCAGCTGCTCCTGCCGCCAGCGCCTTCTTCCCTCGCAAAATCGCTCTGTGGTCAGGTGGCCGAGGCGCCCCCAGCTCGCCTAGGAAGGGGTTCGGATCCCACCCCCCCACACACACACCCCCGCCTCTCTTTACAGCCGCTGCAGAGCTGAGGACCAGCGTGGTGGGAGGCTCTTTCAGGCTCACAAAGGGAAGCATTAATCTTGACGATTGGGCTGGGGTTTGCAGGCAAGTACAAGTGGTCCATGATCGGCCCCTCGCCGGCCCCCGCCGCCCCCTGCCCACCTCTGGATTCGAACGCCCGGGCGCTGGAGGAAGCCTGGGGACAGGCAGGCGGCGGCAGAGGCGCCCCGCCGCCCGAGGTTTGCGCTTGGGTTGTGGGAACATCCATGGAGGTGAAGATGCCGTGCGTGGTGTGTGGACCAGGGAGGAGGGGCGGGGAGAAACCGGGCCAGCTTGGGAGGGCCAGATGGCTGCCGCTGCGTTGTAATTCACCGGGCAGGCCCGTTTGGCCGGGCCGGGTGGGAGGGGGAGGGGAGAGGAAAAGAATCAGGGGTCAGTGGGTAGGGAGAGGCAGGGCTCTGGAGCAGATGCCTGGCGAACAATGGGGCTTTTGAAGGGGATGCTGGAGGAAGTGTGGCGCGCGCTTTGTATTGCCTCCTCCGCATTGCAGGTTGGAATCGGGCAGCTAAATTTTAATGAAGTGCATTCCAAAGTGTGCTCGTCAAGCCTGGGCTTTCAGAGCGAGGGGCTTGGCTGAATGGGGACTGGGGGTGGGAGGGGGAGGGGGCCGGCGAAATGAGTTCCTGATGGATGGTAAAGGAGGAGATGAAAGCCTGCTCAGTGTGCAAGGCAGGGGAAGGGAGGGGGGGAAAAATCAATACGTCCCTGTGCATATTAATAGGCTCCAGCAGGTGTTGGTAAATGTATGTTGCTGCATTGTTCCGGCGCCCTGGCGGAGGAAGGCGGGGGAGAGAGAGCTGCTTCTCCCCGGCACGGTGGGCACATGCCTTTGCACTTTGGAGGGTTTTGCAAGCTCCCGGGGAAAATAAAGAAGGAAAGAGCTGCGATCCCCCCCTCCTTCCAATCCCCCCATTTTTAAAAGAAAGACTGTATCTGCAGAAGGCTTTTTAAGTTTGCTTCCTGGAAATTAACATGTGTGTATCAGAGCACTGTCTTATCTAGGTAAGATATGCATGTCTGTGGGTATCCAGAAAATATAAAGCGGAATCTAGAGTCTGGCCTGCCCAGTGCTTGGGAGCGGAAAGGCTAGTCTCACTCTGGTTCTTGTCAGTGAATGGGCCAAGCCAGGAAGGCTGGGGGATTTTTAAAGAGGCAGGAAGCTTATCTCCCCCTTCCCCTTTCCAAGTGCTGAATCTAACTGACCTGGGTACCTGGATGCAAAGCCGCTGCGTGTCTGTGGTGTTGGTACATAGACTTTGTCTTACACACAAAGGGAGTAGACCTGTGCCTGAGCCAGATTATTCCAGGGCATTTGTAGCATATTTATGAAGATTAGGTATGTAGTGTCCTTTTCTCTTTCATAGAGTTTACCTTGCTCAGGGCTCTGTCCATTGAGAATCGTTCAGGAGACTGCTACAACCCTTGGCTGGATTTTGTTGTTGTCGTCTGTTTGCTTGTTTTACTACTTCTCTTGAAGAAGTATTAAGTGCTTTCAAAAGGTGCAGACGTATTTGCTGGGGGTTCAGATAAAACTGGAAGCTTTTGCATGAGGTGATTATGACTTTTTTTTATATGACCAGTATTTAAGTATGTTTAAGTATAAGTATTAAGTATATATACAATGTACATAAACCCATGTATATACACTGGGTAAGCCACAGAATAACATATTGTCTTTCTGGTTCTGGGAAAATAAATGCATCTGTTAGTTGAGAAAAGCTTGTCTTTTGTTGTCTGGAAGGCTATTTCCTTCTGAAATTGGTGTTTTATGATAACTTTGGAAGCCCTCAAGTATTGATTGGATATGCTCTTAGGTTCTTTTTGTGATTTAACTTGCACTGTATCTCGTCAACAAGACGCTGCTCATCACTTGCCAATGAATTTTAGTGCCGTTGAAAGCTTTAGCAGATTAATGGTATCAACAGGGACTTGATTCTTCCATTTCTCAACTGAGCAAACAGAAGCCACCTGCTCTTGGCTCCCAATGCCTTTCCTCATCTGGTTTTAGGAAAAGGAGCTGGGCCAGGAAGAAAGGTACGTCCTGAGGACACTCTTCTCTAATTTCCGATACCCACCCTACCCTGCCCCGCCTAGTTCATAGGGAAGGTTACTCCTTTGCATTCCTATGTAGTTTCTTTTTAAGGCTACATATTTCAATTTGTACTTCTGTGGCGGCATTTGAAACAATGTTTGGATTTTGGTATTTGGATTTTGCTGTGCTTGTAATAAAGAGATGTGGGCTCAATCTGTTGTTCTTTTCACGTAATTATGGCTCTCGAATGGGTCTGTTATTACATTTGGACTTGAGGCTTTCCTGCTGGTCCTTGAGGAGCAAAAGCATGGGCAGTTGTGTTTATTACAGGACCTACCCCAGGGGTGACCAGAGCCTCACTGCCTCTTAAGTTAACTGGCCAGATGAGGCAGTATGTAATGTGGTCCATGGTGTGTCTGCTGGAACTCTGAACCCATTGAACCCAGGTTCTTGAAAAACTTGCAGGTAACAATTTCATTAACAGAAAGGACCTCTTTGAACCATTATATTTTTTCCTGATTCCTAGGACCGTTTTGAGACAAACAACTGTAGGTGTTTGACATTCTTATGATAACAGAAACTATACCCGTGCACTAAAGGCACCATAGAAACAATGAGTATAGCTGATGTTATTAAGACACTCTAGCAGAGGCTTCTGATGAGACACTCCTTCTCTCCCCTTGTTTTCCATTTACTCTTGGCATATGGATGTGGGTAGAGGAGGCGAAAAAGAGGAGAGAATGAGATCTGCATATTCACGAAGGAGCCAACCACTGCCATTAACTGACACCAGTTACAGAAAACTTGCCTTGTAATTTCTGTTTGACCCCATGCCTTGCATATAAAGCAGGTAGTGTGATACCAACTGAGACTGCTGATTTAATGATCCCAATAAGTAGGTAGACCCATGTGTTTTGCTAATGTTGACTTACTAAAGTTGCTGCGGGACAAAGGCTTTGGGACATAGATATAACTAAAGGGAAAAGGATTTCTAAAGGTAAAAGTAAAAATTGGAACAATAGTACTAGAAAAAGCAAAATCAAAAGATTCACCCCCCAATCAAAACACTCCAAAAATGTTTAAAAGATTTTTTTAAGCAGCCTCTACCCCTAACGTGGGACTTGAACTTAAGACCCCAACATCAAAAGAGTCACACACTCTAGGACTGAACCGGCCAGGTGCCCCTCTCCAAATGTTTTTTTTTTCTTTGCCACTGGGTTCTCATGTACAATCCAGATAGTTCGGTAAGTACTATTTTCTCAGCGTGTTTGTTGTTTTTTCTTTTCTTTCGTTTTTTTTTTTTTTTTTTTAAGAAGAAGGCTTATGTTGATAATCAGACCCCAAATATTTCAATGTAAGCACATCCCTTGCAGTCATACTGACACCCTCTGGCACCAGAAAAACTGTTATAGCAATTTTTGAGAAATCTAGTGGGAAGAAAAGGCAACAATGCCAACCATTAATTCAGTAACTCTCCTGATAGTTGGGTCTGTCAGCAGGCGTGCTCTGGATGACTTTTAGGCTTTTAAAGTGTTACAGACACTAAGTACAAAGATCTTGCTGGCCTTCCCTTGCTTACCAGGTCTTGACAAGTTTCTGCTCTTGTTGGCCTCTGGCATATCTCCATGATTAATTTAGGATGCCTGCAGCTAGGAAAATTATGTCCAAACAGTGCCTTCGAATAGTGTGATGTGCATCTTGCATTGGTAAACCTATCTGACATACAGTTCCATATTGATAACAATGGTACTAGATTGGGGCACCTAGCAGGCTCAGTCAGTGGAGCCGCGGACTCTTGATCTCAGGGGATCCTGAGTTCAGGCCCCACACTGGACGCAGATCTTAAAAAACAAAAGAAAACAACAATAACAACAAAAACAATGGCATTAAAGCCATTCACTCCCCAGTAGTCTAGTGAGTTGATGAATGAATACTATCCAGATATGTATATTTTTTTCCTGATACAATCCTTGAGCTGTCTTTGCTGATATTTTAAAAAGATTTATTTATTTGAGAGAGAGAGTCGGGGGAGAGGGAGAGGGATACCAGCAGGCTCACTGCCGCTGAGCCCGATACCCTACCCGGGACTCCATGATCCCAGGACCCAGGGATCATGACCCGAGCCGAAATCAAGAGTTACGCACTCAACTGACTGAGCCACCCAGGCGCCCTGTCTTTCCTGATTTTTACTCCTTCTTCCAATGAGGTGACATCCCTTAAAATTTCAATAGGCTGTCAGACTCGAGTGAAAAAACAGAATTGGGGAAAATATTACCTAACTTCTATAAGATGTTTAAGAAGAACTTAATAGCATCTAGAGCAAAAGGGAGGTCTTGGGCTTGAAAATGAATCAGTGGGCTGAAGGTGCTTAAATAAAAAGATTTTTAAATTTTAACATTTGACGTTTTCTGACCTAAAAGGGCAGCCTAAAAAGCGTAGTGCATTTAACTTTGTGTTGTGAAGCCTCACACTTTTGTTTGTGGAGATTTTTGCTATTTCTCCTATATCCCGGTTCTAAGTACAGTGCTTATTAGCACATAGTGTGTTCAGTAAATACTTGAATATGTGGATGCATCAAGAATTTTGACCATTACCATTAAAAAATGTGAGCTATTTCACTACAGTGAAGTTGCCATTACCAAAATAGAGCAAAAAGTACAGTTCCATGAAAAATCATTTTTTTTTAAGACATTTATTTTTTGAGAGAGAGAGAAAGCATGGAGGGGGGTGAAAAGGGCAGAGGGAGAGAAGTAGATTCCCCTTTGAGCTCAGAGCCCAACACTGGGCTGGATCTCAGGACCCTGAGATGGTGACCTGAGCCAAAATCAAGAGTTGGACACTTAACTGACTCAGCCACCCAGGCAGCCCTTAGAAAAATCATTTTTAAAATGGAAAAAGGAAACAGTTTTCCCTTGTATTTAATAACGCATATTTTTTTCTTCTTTATTTATTAACATATAATGTATTATTTGTTTCAGGGGTATCAGTCTTACACAATTCACAGCACTCACCATAGCACATACCCTCCCCAGTGTCCATCACCCCATCCCTCCCACCCCCCTCCAGTCCAGCAACCCTCAGTGTGTTTCCTGAAATGAAGTCTCTTATGGTTTGTCTCCCTCTCTGGTTTAGTCTTGTTTCATTTTTCCTTCCCTTCCCCTATGATCCTCTGTCTTGTTTCTCAAATTTCTCATATCAGTGAGATCATTTGATACTTGTCTTTCAAGTTTCTGATTGACTTAATTTGCTTATTTGCTTAGCATAATACACTCTAGTTCCATCCACGTTGTCGCAAATGGCAAGATATTTCTTTGATGCTGCATAATAGTCCATTGTGTGTGTGTATATATATATATATCTTCTTTATCCGTTTGTCTGTTGATGGACATCTAGGCTCTTTCCATAGTTTGGCTATTGTGGACATTGTTGCTATAAACATTGGGGTGCCTGTGCCCCTTCGGATCACTACATTTGTATCTTTGGGGTAAATACCCAATAGTGCATTTGCTTAATAACACATATTCTTTGCCAGCAACCAGATAGTGTATCCCATAGTTCTCATGGACATAAGAAAGCATTTAGATTTTTACTCACAGTGTTTTTTTGGGGTTTTTTGTTTGTTTGTTTTAGAGAGGGAGGGGGGGTGAGGGGCAGAGGGAGGAAGAGAGAGAATCTTAAGTTTAGGCTCCACGCCTAGTGCAAGAGCCTAATGCGGGGCTTGATCGCACCACCCCGAGATCACGACCTGAGCTGAAATCAAGAGCCTTTGCTTAACCGACTGAGCCACCCAGGCGCCCCTTTACTCACAGTTTAATTGATCTTAAAAGTAGATGTCATTCTCTTGATTAAGGAATCTCCTTTTTCCACTATCTTTCCCCCTCTGGTGGGCCGTGGGTGTGAGTTATCAGACTGGATATATATACACACACACACACATATATTTTTTTTTTTGCCGCAGTGAAGATTAGATCAGTGGGAATCTACAAATTTGACAGCAGCTATATGAAATAACTTGCCTATAAGACAGTAAATGCCATAATTTTCTAATTAATTGTGGAGCAGTGCCAAAGACAGTTGCTTTAGAAATACATAATGATTGTAAATAGAGACCGAAAAGGGAAGCAAAAAAGTCTACAATGTTTCACTCCTTTTAATGAGGCTTAATACTCCAGCTTATGGAGGCCTTTGCTATTTCTATTTGTAGCTTTTTGCACCCTCTGATTGATTACTTATATTTACCTGGAGATGATCTCATATTAGTATAACTTACTTTATAAATATTTGAGTGCCTGTTGTGTGCCAAGCACTTTTTGTGTATTCAGGATAGGTCAGTGAGCAGAGCAAACACACCTTGCCCTCCTGGAGCTTGTCGTCAAATCCATGTTAATTTAGTCCTAATAAGATCAGCAATTAGGGAATAAGGTTGAAATGATTAGTTAAAATGAAACCTTTCATCTGCAAGAAGTTTGTTCCTAAAAATTACTGTGGTTGGCAAAATTGAAGTTTGCTTGATTGCTTGCATCAAAGTCCAGCACAGTGGAACAATACAGTGGAGAATTACACACCAGCCCTCATTCACCCCTCAATCCCACTCCTCAAAAGTTTTATATATAGATTTAATTTGGTTTTCTCCAAACCTTTCTACATTAATATATATGCATACAGCCCACCTATCTCCATATAGTAAGTAGTCTAGCTTGGTTCTTATTGGTATCCCAATTGGCAGCTTTCCATATCACTCTGGGTATACCGACTTCATTTTTTGTAATAATAACTAGAACCTATTGATTAGTTGGCTGTTTGCTAAGTCTTGCTCATTTTGTTCTCCCCACACTCCAAGACCTGTTTATTCATTCAGCAGATATTTATTTAGCAACCTTTATGTGCTAGGACTGTTCCAGATGCTTATATTATTGGCCACAACAGGTAGAGATCCCTCATGGGGTTTATGTTCTAGTCAGGGAGACAGTAAATAGTAGATGTACTAAATAAGTATATTATTTTGTATATGAGAAGATAGGAAATGATAATGGAGGGGAGCCAAGCGCAGAAATGTGGTCAAGACTGTAGAGATATGGGGAATGTTACAATTTTAAATAGTGTTGTCAGAGTAGATCTCACTGGGAAAGTAGTGTTTTTTTTTTTTTTTAAAGATTTTATTTATTTATTTGAGAGAGAGAGAGAATGAGAGAGAGAGAGCACGAGAGGGAAGAGGGTCAGAGGGAGAAGCAGACTCCCCGCCGAGCAGGGAGCCCGATGCGGGACCCGATCCCGGGACTCCAGGATCATGACCTGAGCCGAAGGCAGTCGCTTAACCAACTGAGCCACCCAGGCGCCCCGGGAAAGTAGTGTTTAAGCAGAAACTTGAATGAGTGTGTATCTGGGTAAAGTAGAAGGGCCCTGTGGCAGAATTACAAAGGACCTGTGTAAAGGCCCTGTGGCAGAAATGGTACCTGCTTTGTCTGAGGAGCAGGAAGCAGTCCAGAGTGGCTGGGAGGAATCAAGAGAGCAATGGCTAGAATTCTGGAAGGAGAGTAAGGGTATAAAGGAACGCAGACAGATCATGCCAAGCATTTTAGACCATTTTAACCACTTTACTCATAGTGAAATGGGAGTCATTGCAGGGTCTTGATTGGGATAATGACACGCCTCAACATTTGAAAAGTCTCACTTTACGTAATGTGTTAAGGACAAATGGAGGAGTGGAAGCAGAGAGCACAGTTAGGAAGCTGTTACTGGAAATCCTGGTGCAAGTTGATGGTGGCTAGACCAGGTGTGGTTGGATATATTCTGGAAGTTTACCCAAAAGAATTGTCTGTTGGATTAGATGAGTGATGTGAGAAAGAGATGTTGAGAATGACTCCTAAGGTTCTTTAAAACCTGAACGGGTAGAAGGATGGAGCTGCCATTTGCTGGATGGGGGAAAAGGGGTTGTGACCTCTTATGGTTTAAGATTTGGTATTTTCATTCTTTTTTTTTTTAAGATTTTATTTATTTATTTGAGGAGGGACTGCAGAGCAAGAGTGCATGAGTGGAGGCGGGTGGGGGCAGGGGCAGAGGCAGAGGGAGAAGAAGGCTCCCCGCTGAGCAGGGAGCCCGGTGCTGGACTCGATCTCAGGACCCCGGGATCATGACCTGAGCCGAAGGCAGACACTCAACTGTCTCAGCCACCCAGGTGCCCCAGGATTTGGTATTTCATTCTTGATTTAGTTTGAGTTGTCTCTTACACATGGAGATGGGCATAGATTGTGGAGTTCATGGAAAACATGGCTGTACCATGAATTTAGTCATTCTTCCCCAGTTTGGGAATGCCAGGGACGATGCTAACAGGAGCATCCTTGCACGTACACCTGGGTGTCCAATTGTGAATCTTTCCATGAGTTAAACTCCTGAAGGTGGCATCACCAAGTTTAAGAATGTGTACATTCTAGCATTCAAAAATACTTCCGCATTACTCTACTAAAAAAAATTGTGTAGTTTACATTCCCATCAGTGTGTACAAGAGTATCCATTTCCCTTCATCTTTATAAAAACTGAGAATAGTCTTTTCAGGTTTTGCCTATTTCATAGATGATAACCATTTTCATCATCTTTCCTTCAAGTTCGTATGTCCTCCGGCCTCAGAGTCCATCCAGCTTCTAGAAGACATAAGGAGTTTTCTGTTCTGTGAAGTTTTGCCCGTTGTGGGTATAATGGTGATGCATATTTGGTAAGGCAAACTAATTGCTTGAGGACTTAGCTCTCTGCAGGAGGATGCAACATATTCAGCACTGTTCAAGCAGCTAATTAGACACTAATGGGGAGACAGCTAAGTAGCAGTTTTAAAGTATATCTCCTTTAAAAGGGGGAAATTTTGAATTATATCATCCTGAGAAAGAACAATTCTTCTGACATTTGGACAACTTTTAATAGCATGTGTTGAATTCAAGTCATTGGCATAACCAAGGTGGTTAGAACCTTGAGTGACTTCCAATGTCTTTAAAGTTAGACAAAGTAAAATGAGCACCAAGTTGGAATTTTTGGTTTGTTTTTTTCTTTTTTACTAATCATCAAGCATAAATAGTTGCTATGACCCAGCTGTGTGCTCTATATCATGCCAGGTCCAGAGGATGCAAAGATGTACAAAACACAGCCTTTACTCTCACAGAGGGTCCGTTGCAGTTGGTGGTGGTGGGAGACACACAGATGGCCAGGGACCGTCCAGTGTCACATGGACTAAAGAAATAGGTAAAGGGGAGCAGAGACACGGGCCTACTTTGTCCAGGATTTAGGTCAGGGAAGAGTTGCGAGGGACAGGCAAGGGGAGACACATAGAGGCCCTTGCCCATCCTGCTAGCTAGCCTGGAATTTGTCCTGAGGGCAATAGGAGTCTTGGAAGAGTTTAGGCAGGATAATAACATGGTTCTTTTTGTATTTTTCAAAAACTACTCTGCTAACCATGGAAGGCAGGGGTCGTTCAACTGTGGTCCCCAGGCCACTGCCTGTTTTTCTTTAAAAAGTTTTTTTTTAATTTTTTATTGTTATGTTAATCACCATATATTACATAATTTGTTTTGGTGTACTGTTCCATGATTCATTGTTTGTTCATAACACCCAGTGCTCCATGCAGAATGTGCCCTCTTTAATACCCATCACCAGGCTAACCCATCCCCCCACCCTCCTCCCCTCCAGAAACCTCAGTTTGTTTTTCAGAGTCCATCATCTCTCCTGGTTCGTCTCCCCCTCTGACTTACTCCCCTTCATTCTTCCTCTCCTGCTATCTTCTTCTTTTTCTTAAAATATGTTGCGTTATTTGTTTCAGAAGTACAGATCTGTGATTCAACAGTCTTACACAATTCACAGCGCTCACCATAGCACATACCCTCCCCAATGTCCATCACCCAGCCACCCCATCCCTCCCACCCCCGACCACTCCAGCAACCCTTTAAAAAGTTTTATTGGGGGGAGCCTGGGTGGCTCAGTCGGTTAGCGTCTGCCTTTGGCTCAGGTCATGATCCCAGGGTTCTGGGATCGAGCCCCGCATTGGGCTCCCTGCTCAGCGGGGAGTCTGCTTCTCCCTCTCCCTCTGCCTCTCCCCCTGCTCATGCTCTCTCTCTGTATCTCTGTGTCTCAAATGAATAAATAAAATCTTTAAAAAAAAAATAAAAAGTTTCATTGGAACACAGACATTTGTTTATGTATTGTTTATGGCTGCTTTTCTGCTACAATGGCGGTATTGAGTCGTTGAGATGGGGACTCTATGGCCTCCAAAGCCTAAACCATTTACTACTTGTCCCTTTACTGAAAAAGTTTGTCAACCCTTGATTGAGGGGATCAAGTGAATGCAGAGGGGCCAAAAGGGAAGCTATGGTCAAAGGAAAAGACTAAGTTAAGGCCAAGGAGGAGGGGAGAAACCCAAGGGGTATCAGGACAGAGTACTTAATGAGTGATGGGAAGGGGGAGATGGGAGGGAGAGGTGGGGTCCTGTGAGAAGAGTGACCAGGTAGACTGGAAGGTCATAAGGGACATCTCAGTGGAGATGTCCAGGACAGTGTGGGATAAATGAGCCTGGGAGTGGCATAAATGTGTGTTCAACATGGCAGGTTCGGACCAGTTTTCAGAGTATCTTGTTAATCCGTAAAAGTCCGGAAGCCCCTCATCCCTCTGCCCCAGCTACTATTGTGTTCTGGAAATGGGTACTCATCTCCACTATTTTTAGTCTTTCTTGACCAGTCAAGCCTGGGCTTCATGTGCACACACTTCAGGAAGCCTTCCCTGCAGACTAACAAGCTGTGCGCTCAGACCGAGCCCGGCTCTGCCCCCTTGTATAGCGTCCTTGGAAACTCTGTACTGCCTACGTGCTTCTTTCCTCAAGGAAACATGTATCTCTTTGTGTAGGACATAAGTTCACAGGTAAGTCCAGTGTCTCATACATTTTTGGTATGCCTGCTGGGTCCACAGTGAAATTACAAATCAGGTGTATACAGTTTTTTTTTTCTTAGTTACGGAACCTGATAGTCGAATGATAGAGCAGAGCAAACTTAGCCTGCCTCTAATGTCATTCATTCAGTCATTCAACTAACATTCATTGAGCTCTTTGTATCTGTCAGGCACTCTGCTAGGTAACAGTGATGCAATGACTTAGTAGAGGAAGACAGACAAGACGCTGGCCTCCGGCTTTTCTAATTCCTGCAACTGTGGAGCATAATATTGCAAGAGAACTCTGGGATTTTATTCCTTCTCAGTTGTCTTATTTTACAGATGTCTAAACTGCATGGAGATAGAATTTGAACTGCCCCTCTCTCCAGTGGAGGTGGGGGGAGGCTTTCATCTGTGTCGTCCAGGTTGAACAATATGCTCTGATTCCCATTCAAGAGCACAGTAGTTCATTGTTCTAATGTGCTTTTAAAGGCAGGGTGTAGCTTGTCATCTTTACTTTGGTGAGCATCAATTCTGAAGTTTTCCTTTTTGCTCTTAATGTAACCTTACCAGCCTTGGCTTTTACTGCAAAAGCTCTGCTTTAATGGGGTCAAATTTAGGGAGGAATGCTTTGCCACCGTCCATGTTCTTTTCTCATCACTGCTATCTGTATTTGTGAAAATTGACAGGGAAAATGAAGGGACACAGAGTCTTTGGCAGCTCTCCGTTTTCCACGTTACAGGAATTGAAAGCATCAATTTTCACTTCATGCACTGAATTGCTTGTAATAGGGGTTTTTTTAATCAAGTCTTTGGTAGGCAGATGAGCGAGAGTCTGGGGGCTGTTCACGAAAGGAGGGTCTAAGGCAAGCAAGAAAACGAGCCCCAGGGAGAGAACCATCTGTGTGCAGGAGAATTAAGATCCAGAAGCATTGCTCCCCCACCACTGCCAAGGTGAGCTTTCCCTCTGGCTTGCCACACACTTCCTAAAATTACTCACTGATTGAGTGCTTCTGTTTGGTTTCTTTGTGTTACAAATGTCATGCAAGGAGGTGGAATCCAGGGCATGGTTAATATTCCATTGATAGTAAAAGGAAGCAAGGTAAGGAGAGATTTTGGGATCCAGGATATCTCACTGGGAATGAAACGTATGTCAGAGGACTTGAAACATGATTTTGAGAGGAAAGCACTTACTTACCCAGCTGTAGATCGGGATGGAAACTACCGGGGCAATTGACCAGGTTATTCTTACGGTGTATCTTCCTTAATGGGAAAACAGCAAGCCTTTGGAAAATTACAGCTTCTGGGAAGTTTCTCCTCTGTAAAGACACACATTAGCTACAGCAGATTTTGTGACTTATTACAGGCTGAGGAGAAACCTGCATCCCCCATCCCAGAAGCTCCCCTGCACCATGTTTGCGTTTTCCAGCACGCAGAGTGAAGGTGTTGGAGCGAAATGTTCTGCTTGCCAACCAGAGAGAAGGTGTTAAAAAAAAAAAAAAAGCCTGTTACTTGCCAGTTTGAAAATATGTATGTTCCAACATTGTGTCATTAAAAAAAACTTCTTATAGATTGAGGTGGCTTTAATCTAGTGAATTTCAAGTATTTTAATGTATCTGTGAGAGGTGTCTAATTTCACGTGTTCAGCTCACCTTTTTTGGAAGTGAATTTTATTCACATTTTGAACTTAAATAAAATTCACTCTTTTTGCTATACATTTCTTTGAGTTTTAACAAATATATACAATCATGTAACCCACCACTTCATTTAAGATACAGAATAGTTTTGTCATACCCCCCACCCAATTCCTTCCGATAGCCATTTTGTTTTCAACCCCTTCCCCAACCCTCAATCATAGATATCTTCTGTTCCTAATAATTTTGGTGTTTTCTGAATATCATCTAAATGGAATCATGCATGTAGTGACTCTTTTGGATTTAGCTTCTTTTGTTTAACAAAATGGATTTCCGATTCATCTAGGTTGTTGCTTGTATCATTAGTTTGTTCCTTTGTATTGCTGCATAGTATTCCATTGTATAAATGTACCACAGTATATTTATTCATTCCTTTGTTGCAGGGCAGTCGGATTGTTTCCAGTTTGGGGGGTGGATTATGAATAAAGTCACTAAAGGAGCTTTCAAAGAGAGGAAGACAATAGGCTCAGCATCCCAGAGAAAGAATCAAATGTGTACTGGAGAGGTTTTGAGTAAACATAGATTTCCATTTTGCTTGAGTCAATAGATAAGAAGGAGATTCTCTGGGTTATGTGTGGAGTATGTTTAACTCTATAAGAAACTGTCAAACTCCTTCCCAAAAGGCTGTACTGTTTCATGTTCTCTGTCAGCAATGTGTAAGCATTCCGGTTGCTCTGCATCTTCAATAGATTAAAAAAGAATTTTTAAGACTCTAGGCTTTCTAACAGGGTAGTGGTATCTCATTGCAATTTTAGCTTTCATTTTCCAAACGATTAAGATGTTGAACCACGTTTTCATGTGCTTTTTTGACATCTGTGTGTCCTCTTGGGTGAACTGTCCTCCATCCGTTTTTCAAACGGGGGATTTTTTTCAATCACAAATCTTAATGAAATGTACAAACTATCACTCAATGCTGCTCACCCTTAGTTTGCCTGATTTAAAAAAAATACCAAGATGGGAAAAAAAACCAAGATGATATTTTCAAACATTATTTATAAACATCTTGTTTTAAACATCAAGCTTATGTTAAGGAGTCAGACAAATCCGGGACAACTTGGCTCTTGTCATTGACTGTCTGGATGATTTTGGCAAGTTATTTGACCTCTATAAGACTCGGTTACTTCATCTGTAAAATGGACTTCATGCCTAATTGTTGATGGTTGTTAGGATTAAATGAGTGCATTGCATAGAACCTAACACATAGCAGGCATTCATTAAATGATAATTCTTATTACAAATATTGTCAGTATTACTGATTCAGGTAAATTTATGTAGGCAGGTCCTGGTCACATTAATTTACCATTTTACCCCCAGTGTCTAGCGTAGTACCCAGTGCACGAAAGGCTTGAATGAATTGGTTGAATGAATACATGAATGAAGGAAAGCATGCATAGTGTTTATGGTTGACCTGCTAAGAATATTACAAATAGAGTTTTGTGATGCACTGTCCTGAATCTAGGAGTATTTGTTGAGTTGTACCTTAGTTATATTTTCCATTTATTTTAGTGCCGTAGTTATCGATACTTTTTTATCTACACACTTCAAAGTTATTTTTAGGGAGGCGTAAGGGCTAAGGATTTGGGATGACGTGTGTTTTCCTTTTTTTTTTCTTTCTGCTTTTATATATTCTTTTTTAAAGGCCAAAAGGGCTGTGAACCATGATTCATTTTTAGGCTTCTCTTCCACTTGAGTGTGATATCTGTAAGTAATTGCAGAGTAAATCATTGGCGTCTCAGCTCTGCCAAACAACCCCATTCTGCTGGAGGTTGCTGCCAATTTTTTCTTGGCTGTTTGTAGGATTGTGGGTGTGTTACAGGCTGGTCTTACCTTTCTCCAAGAAAGAGGGCCTGTATCTGGGTTTCTATGACCTGACCCCAATTTGAAGAAATCTGGGTTTCTATGACCTGACCCCAATTTGAAGAAATCGCTGACTTTGGCAGGGTGCTTTCAGAACCTCGCCAGTTCCAGGATTGGTCTCTTGAAAGCCCTGTTCTGGCTGCTCTCTGCTGAGTCAGCTCTTAGAACTGGGTCAGAACATCTCTTTCAGTAGGCTATGCAATACTTGAAACCAACCTTCCCCTGAAAGGGAGAAAGTTAACTTTAAGCCAGTTTCTTTCTTTCTTTCTTTCTTTTTTTCCTTTCTTTTTTTTTTTTTTTTGCGAAAGTGGCTTTTTGAGGCCATGCGAAATGGAAATAGGAGTTGAGGATGTCAGAGTCTGGGTGCTCTGTGATGTGTTAATTATTTCATGTTCCATCTAGCTAGGAACTTTACACCACTGTCACTGTGGAAAGTTCTCCAAAATGAACTGCTTTTCATATTCTGGTAATCCATTTCACCTTTGAGAGGTTAGTAGAAGCAATAATACCATCTTCAGGGAGAAAACGACAAAGCTCTTCTTGTTACAAACTTTCAAAGCAACTCTCTCACCTGGTGAATTACTACCTAATGTGAATGTGTTTTTAGTTCCTCTTCATTAAAAACTCAGAACAGTCCTTTGAGTCCTTACAGAGTCCTGTTCTCCTTAAACCTCATCTTGGTTATAGGTATAAGAACACTAAGAGCTGGCCTACAGGGCACACTTACCATGAGAAGGTAAATGAGCTTGAACTTTCTCCCGCTTCCAGCCTCCTTTCTGTTGCTTTTCGGTTTGTAATTTTTTTTGAAGTTGTTGTTGGCATGGCTATTAAAAAAAAAAAAAAAATTGCAGTCAGCACACACTTGCCTTGTCATCAATAAGAAACACCACTATAACAAACTTAAAGAAGTCAGTGGAATTCAACAAAATGGGCTCTAGTGAGAGGTCAGAGACAGGCACCTATTATTTCCAAATAACAGAGGCCGGCTGGCTCTGTCCTACTTAGCAGCTCATTAGTATGGTGACATTGCCTCATAGAACTGCCTTGCAAGAATCATGTTTTGAAACTGAGAATAAAGAAAATGATGTCATGATAGGTTAGAAGACATTTTAAAATCAGTTACAAGATCTTTAAATGGTATTGGTCTGAGAGCAAAAAATGCGCATCCTGAATGAGACGGAGCTTAAGATTGAGTCTTGAGCTCTCCAGGACGGAAGCCACCAGCCATGTGTGCTTACTAGAGCGTTTCTTTCTTTCTTTCTTTTTTTTTAAGATTTTATTTATTTATTTTGAGAGAGAGAGTACAAGCAGAGGGAGAGGGAGAAGCAGACTCTCTGCTGAGCAAGGAGCCCGACGCAGGGCTTGATCCCAGGACCCTGGGATCATGACCTGAGCCGAAGGCAGCTGCTTAACCAACAGAGCTACCCAGGTGCCCTACTGGAGCATTTCTAATGTGGCCATTCAGACTGGAGATATGCTGTCGATGTAAAGTATACAGCACATTTTGAAGGCTCAGTATGAAAAAAAGAAGGTAAGATGTCTTATTAGTAACTTTTTATTGATTGCATATTGAAATTATAGTAGTTTGATATGTTTGGTTAGAGTAAATTTAATTAGTTTCTCGTTTTTCTCTACTTGTTTCAATGTCAACATATGTGATTTAAAATTACATATGTGGTTCGCATTATGTCTTTATTAGACAGTGCTGAAAGACTGAGTGTGACCAGGGAACCCATGATCCCAAAGGTTGTGGAAGCTGAAGTCCTATCTCATGGCAGTGGTCACTCGCTTAAAGAGGTGTATCCATGCTTGGAAAATTCTCATTTTTGCAGCGAATCCTGGGGGGAGTTGGGGTAGATCAGAGGGGCTCAGGATAAATGATGGCTAAGGTTTCTTGTCTGGATAATTGGGCTCATGGTGGCCTTGGTGGGAAGTACAGGATAGAGAAATGAGGTAACAAGGTCAGAAAGTGAGGGAGGGATCATCCCAGCAATTTTTCTGGAGAAGCTTGCTTTCCACAGGAGTTTTGTTTGACCTCATTTTCATGCTCAGAATCCTCATGTGTGTCAACATTGGCTGAGCCTCTCTCTGATGTGATGAATCTAATAGGAACTCCAAAAGGCTGCCACCTGAAATTAAGTGCTTTTGTGGCATGTTTAAAATCATCCCTTTTGCTCGTATTCCCAAGAAAATTAGGGAGCCTTGTGAGTAATATTGCCAACTATGTTTTTTGTTTTTTGTTTTTTTTATCTGACCATTAGGAGAGCAGGCTAAACCTCTCATCTGCCTGGTGTTCCTTCTATGTGCTGGGTACAATCAGAAACTCAGAATAAACAAGACCTGTATTTCGTGTCCATAGGGAGCTTACTCATTCACCAAATATTGAGTGCTTACTATGTGCCACATACTGTTGTATGGCCGAGGATACAGCAGCAAGAAAACAGTCTAAAATCCCTGCCTTTAAGGAGTTTACATTCTCTTAGAACCTGTAATATAATTTAAAACACTCATCTGGAATGAATTTGTGAGCCACAAGGCGACTTGAGATTTTTATAGTTCAACCTATTTATTTAATGGAATAACTGTCCTATTAACATGTTGGATCTACCACAGGGGCTTAGTGCAATGCCTTATATGTGGTAGGCATCAATTATGTATCATTTTTGTTTATTTGTTAAAGATCTAGGTACTTTTCTAAGTGCTCTTCTCAAGGAGCTTAGATCCCATCTGCGGGTGGGTAATGGGGAGTCAGACAATGTCCATGAAATATAAGTTGGTGATATGGTATATCTGAAATTGATAAGAACTAAGAAAGGAAAAAGACAAGTAAAGCCAGGTAAGAGGTATTGGAAATATTGCAAATATCTGTGGTGGGATGGGGTGGGGGGAATACATTCCAGGTAAAGGGAACAGCCCGTGCAAAGTCACTAAGGCAGGAGCATTCCTAACTTGTGTCAATGGCAGCAAGGGGGTCCAGTGTGGTTGGACCAAAGTGTATAAAGAGGAAGAAAGACTATCAGAAGATTAAGTCAAAGGGTAATAGGGAATCGGATTTTGTGGGAACTTCACTTTTATTTATTTATTTTTTAAGACTTATTTTATTTGAGAGAGTGTGCGCATGTGACTGGGGGAGGGGCAGAGGGAGAGGAAAAGAATCTTCAAGCAGACTCCCCACTGAGTGAGAAGCCCCGTGTGGGGCTTGATCCCGAGACCCTGAGAGCATGACCTGAGCTGAAATCAAGAGTCAGACGCTTAATGGAATGAGCCACCAAGGCACCCCATGGAAACTTCACTTTCATAATACAGGGTTTGGAGCAGAGAACTTCTGTGGTCTGACTTATATTTTTCGCTGAACTTTTTTAACACACAGTAAAAATCTTCCTTATTGGTGGACAGTTCTCTGAGCTTTAACAAAGACACATGGTCTTATAACCGTCACAATCAAGATACAGAGTCAGTCATTTCCAAAGCCTCCCTCATCCTGCCCCTTTGTTGACTTAACATTTCGAAGGATGATTCTGGATGCCCTGTGGATATTAGACTACAGGGAGGCAGGCTTGGATGCAAGAAGGCTAGTTGGCAGGCTCATGCAGCTATTGAGGTGAGCGGTGATGGAAGCTTGCCCGGGGTGTGCAGGAAATGGTCAGATTCTGGGTCTATGCTAAAGGCTGAGGTTTGATAGGAGGTGTGAGAGAAAGAGAAGAGAGAAGGATGACATCATGACTTTTGCCCTGAGCCACAAGCAAAGCTCGAGTCATCATTTACTGAGATGAGGCAGGTTGCAGGTTTGAAAGGGAGGATTATATTTCAACTTTGGACATTTTGGGTCTCACCGTCTACTAGCTATCCAAGTAGAGATATCGATGGGGAAGTCTGCTGGATTGAAATGCACAATGAATGTTTAGAAACCAGTGTGCACATCTTGAAACAGTTGGAAAAAAAATCTATGATTCTCAGTCTTTAGAATTCAAAGGTGCCTGAGTAATCTGATACTGAAGATTGTTCTCTGCCACATCTTTTTTGTTGTCCTTCAGTGCATCTCTTTATCCATTCTTTGGTAGAAAGATAAATATTCCTTTCTGTTCAGAGAACACCACCAAGTTTAATACTCCTATAATGGTCCTGGTGTTTGCTTGATTCATTAATTAAAAAAAAAAAAATGACCTGTGTTAAGAGTAAGGATGAACTGATTCAGAAGGATTCTTTTTATTCCCCTCAAATTTTAAACTCCAGGAAAAATGTTTGATGTGTGACTTTGGGTCCCTGTGTATCGTTTTGTTCACTTCTGGTGTCTTTAGCTGCCAGTGCACTTGAGTTGGAGAAGAGAGAACGGGAGGGAAGGCTGAAATTAACGATGTATGATGTTAGTTGGCAAAAGCTAGGATACAAAACTCCATATATGGTCTAATCTCAAATTAGATTGAAAACTGGTATGTGCACGTACGGGATACATTCTGAACAGAATATCCCAAAATGTTAACAACCACTCTCTCTGTGTTGTGGGATGATGGGAGAGTTTTGCTTTATTTACATCATCTTACCATGTTTTGGGGATTTTCCTCAATGAACAAACACATTTTTCTTTTTCTTTTTTTTTTTTTATTCAGGAGATGTTTATTCGGTGTTAGATTTAGAGCTGGACAGGGGATAGACTAAGGAACAAGACAGAAAAAGGCTTTGCAGCTTTGAGCTAATAGCCTTGTGAGATCGTTATCGAGTTATAATTAGAAAAAAGATATATTAATTAATGAAGAAAGAATGCAAGTGAACTTGTCTAGCCTCGTTGGCTTTTTTTTATGCGCTAGTACTGAGGGAGGCTTTTATGAATCCCTCTCCATCCACGTTTCTCCCTATTATAGGCTCAGAAGAGTGGGCATTTGTGACCTTGTGACTCCTTGATGTATTTCTGATGCCGCTTGGGTAATGTGCCATATCTTGTCGTGTATCCTCACCATGGGGAGAGACTGTGTAAGGCTGGAACATGTACCAGCCTTGGGCTTAAACAGTCCTCCCACAGGGCCACAGAAAACATCATGATCATCGTGGTTCCTTGGCAGAAGCTTTGGTGGAGGGTCACACCTGCTGTCAGTATGATCTAAGACACATTATTGGGTTTCGCTGAGCCTCTGTTACCTCATCTGGAAAATACCTGGGATGAACTGGTGGGGCCTAAAACTCCAAAATTTCGTGGTGGTCAACGACGCCTGATTGGAATTTAGGGGTACGTTCACCTCGTGGATATTTACACGAGCATAACTATCTAGCCTCCCTTCTGCCTTGAGAGGCCTTGTGCCAAGTCCATATTTTGTATCAGTGACCCAAAAAATAGAGCTGATTTCAGAGAGCTTGCAGGAAATGTCTGTTCTCACTGAGAGACTTGGCCCAGGGAGATTTCATTTTCCCCCATGACTGTTTCTCCATTTAGGCTTAAATATGTTTAATGGAATTGGCATCCAGCTCTCATATTAGTTGGTGACTGGCTAGATGCCACAAGTGGGGACAAAGCAGAATAGAGGTGATTTCACACCTCAAGATTTGGAACCTTCCAGAAACGTCTTTTTGTATCTTCTCTGTACTGGAACTCATAGCTGGTTGAGTTTTACTTTTCTCTCCTTTTTTTTTTTTCCTCCTTTCTTCTTGTGTGAAAATGTTGATATGGTGACTTCCTTCTAATTTTATCAAATACAGTATGTCCAGAAACAAAACAGAACCATGTTTCTGCATGTGATTCCTGGCAGAAGTTGTGCGATTTCATCTCAGGATAAAACTGTGAATTTGTGGAAAGCAACATGGTATGGGTACTTAGGGAAAGCAAAAGAAATACATAGCCTGGCTGCCAGAGTCGCCTTTGTCTTGGCGGCTGGAAGAAATCACTAGTGACTTGTGGGAGCAGAGGCTCCCGAGGATAGTCAGTTGGTCAGCTGTCAGGCATGCTGGCTAGAGCCACGGGGCAGGCCGTAGAGCATTTCCAGAAGAATCCCAATATTTACGCATTCCAATTGTACACATCAAATGTGTGTGTAAGAGAGACCAAGAGACAGAGAGACAGGGAGAGGGAGAGAAAGAACACAGACAAGAACCAGCACATAGAAGAATAGTGCAGTTAGATCCACTGGCTGTGCCTGGAGTCAGGGTGACAGCGGACATGTGATTCCGCTGCTCTCAGTTCCCCGGGAACCTCCCACAGCCTCAGCACCTCCCTGAGCTGAGTGTGACTCTGCTATACTCAAAGGCACATATTGCGTATAGTACGGCTCCCATGACTTCTTCGTCCAGGGTTCATCTGGAGAAATGGGGAGCTGTTCCAACACTGAAGACAGACGGACTGAGTGGAGAGGAAAATATTGTATTTTATTTATATTATATTATATTTTGTAGACAGTCCATGGGACTTTTCAAGGGCAATTTTAACTGTCCTGCAGGGCTGGGATTAGGTGAAGCGAGTGAGGCACTCACTTGGGGAACAAAATTTAAGGGGGTGCTAAAAGTTTAGTAATCAAGAGAAATAATATTTTAGCAATATCTTTTATTTTTTATTCTTTATTTTCTTAAAGATTTTATTTATCAGAGAGAGAGAGAGCATGCACACAAGCAGGGGGAGTGGGAGAGGGAGAAGCAGGCTTCCCGCCAAGCAGGGAGCCCGATGTGGGGCTCGATCCCAGGACCCTGGGACCATGACCTGAGCCGAAGGCAGACACTTAACCAACAGAGCCACCCCGGCGTCCCTGCACTATCTTTTAAAAATCAAAATTATTTTAAATAAAGGTAGGACCGGTGTTATTTATTTATTTATTTATCTATCTATTTATTTATTTTTGCCTCACGCTTTAATATGGCTTAGTATGGCACTTTTAACTGATCTTGTCTTTATTTAAAACTGATGTTTTTGGATAAAGAAGTTTTGAGATTAAACACATGCGCATGTACACACACACATACACACACGTACACACACACACACAGGAATATTACTCAGCTATAAAAAGAAATGGAAGTCTTGCCATTTGCAATGTTGTAGATGGAGCTAGAGAGTATAATGCTAAGTGAAATAAGTCAGTCAGAGAAAGACAAATACCGTATGATTTCATTCACAGTGGAATTTAAGAAACAAAAGAGATGAACATATGGGAAGGGGGAAAAAAGAGAGGCAAACCAGAAAACAGACTCTTAACTATAGAGAACAGACTGAAGGTTGCTGGAGGGAGGTGGGTGGGAGATGGGTTAAATAGGGGATGGGGATTAAGGAGGCACTTGGGTGAGCACCGGGTGTTATATGTAAGTGATGAATTACTAAATTCTACTCGTGAAACTAATATTACACTGGAATTACACTAACTGGAACTTAAATAAAACTTGAAACTACAAAAAAAAATAAAATAAAACTGATGTTTTGTTCATCATGGATTTTTTTTTGCATTAATTTGACTTTTGAAAATATTGTGTGAAAATACTATTTCTCTTGATTACTGAGGTTTTTTGGCACTTCCTTAAAATTCTCACCTCAGGATTGTGCCTCATTTGCTTCATCCATAGTTCAGCTCGGGTTTTGATATTTCCTTTCATTTCTAACTTCAGAAGTCCTGAGTGAGATAGGATTCCAGGAGACTAAAGAGCAGTCAGGGGACAGTCTTCAAGAGGCTCAATTCTTAGAGAATATTAACTGTGTGAACGAATTGAACTCCTTCCCTGCACCATGTTATATGAAAGACTGCTTACATATTTATTTAATAGCTACTTATTGAACACTTACTAAGTGCTTGGCAGGATTCTAGGTGCTTGGGGTTACAGTGATGCACAAATTAGACAAAATCCCAGTGTTTGCAGAGCTTCCTTCCCATACATCATTCTCTAGTCCTCACAACAACGCTGCAGTATAGGTAGCTGTTTTACCATTTTACCAATGAGCAAAGTGGGACTCGGAGAATAACCCTACCAGCAGATAACTAAATACAACATTTTCTAGCACAGAATCTAGTGTTGAAAGGACTCTGAGAAAGTCAAACTTATTATGACACGGGCTTAGTCAATAGGAAGCTTCCTGGAATACATTAGTCCTATATTGGTTTTTTTTTTTTTTGGATTTTATTTATTTATTTGAGAGAGAGAGAGCAGGAGCTGGGGTGGGGGGGGGAAGGGCCAAGGGAGAAGGAGAAGCAGCTCCCCCCACCCCCCTGCGCTGAGCACGGAGCCTGACGGGGCTCTATCCTAGGACCCCGAGCTGAAGGCAGGTGCTTAACCAACTGAGCCATCCAGGCACCCCCCCACCGATATTGGTTCTTAAAGGAGAACATCAGGTAAACATATTTAAGTGCAAGACTAAGAGTAGGGAACAATACAAAACACATTTTCCATGACTTTGGCAATACAGTAAAATGGGACAGAGAAAGCTGGGCAGAAAGATGAAGATAGAAAAATATTTATCTGCCTCAGTTAGCAGCATCCGAATAGACCTCCAGAATGGCAAACAGTGTTGACTTTTTGTACTAGCCAAAGCTGCTGGAACTGGAAGCCCTTTATCCAGACTCAGAAGGGAATACAATGATTGATTAGCAATGTCTGTATGGAATTTCCAGAGATCATCACTGGTTTCGTGCTAGTGTGTCACATCAGTCATGATATTGGTATTGCTATGTTGATTATCCTAGTGCCCTGGAGCTCAATTTCCAGATAACCAGTGTTAGGGTGTTTAAGAAGTATTGTTTAATGGGTTATTAATAATTGTTACATTTTTTGTTGGGAGAGTTTGTTCATTTCCACAAAAAAGTATGGTGGGATTTCGATTGTGATTGCGTTGAAGATATAGATATAGATCACTTTGGGAAGAATTGATATTTAAAATGTATTGACCATGAACAGGTATTGACCATGAATCTTTTTAAATTTCTCACCGTTGGGGCGCCTGGGTGGCTCCGTCGTTAAGAGTCTACCTTCAGCTCAGGTCATGATCCCGGGGTCCTGGGATCAAGCCCCGCATCGGGCTCCCTGCTCCGCGGGAAGCCTGCTTCTCCCTCTCCCACTCCCCCTGCTTGTGTTCCTTCTCTCACTGTGTCTCTCTCTCTGTCAAATAAATAAATAAAATCTTTAAAAATAAATGAATAAATTTCTCACCGTAAATTTTTATAGTTTTTATATAGGTCATTCACATCTTCTAGTTAGATGCATCCTTGAGTATTTCTTATTGTTTTTGGTGCTATTAAAAATGGTATTTAAAATTTTTACTTTGGTTATAAATTGCAAGTATATAGAACTATAATTGATTTTGCATAATATTTTTGAATTCTGCAATGCCTCAAGTTCTCATAGTTTTATCATAGATTTTATCAGACTTTCTACATAGATCAGGAGTCAGAAGCCTTTTCCTTAAAAAGCCATATAGTATATATTTTAGACTTCTGAGTCTTATGGTTTGGCAGTTTCTCAACTTCTCCCCATTGTAGGGGAAAGCAGCCATGGACAATACAGAAGCGAATGGGTGTGACTGTGTTCCAATAAAACTTAATTTACAAAAAACTGTCGCAGTTTCCCGTTCCCTGATTTGAATAATCATGCCATCTGAGAAAAATAGTTTTACATCGTCCTTTTCCAATCTGGATGTTTTTTATGTCCTTTCCTTGCTTTATTGCACTGGCTAGGATGTCTAGTTAAAATGTTGAATAGAAGTGGGTAGAGCACCAGTACAATCTTGTCTTGATGGTTCTGCCATTAAGTATGATGTAGGTTGTAGATTTCTTACAGATTCCTTTACCAGACTGAAGAAGTTCCTTCTTATTTATAGTCAGCCAAGGGTTTTTATCAGGAATTGATGTTAGGGTTTGTCAAATGCTTTCTCTGTGTCTATTGAGATGATCATATAGTTTTTCTTTTGAAGTTGACTAACTATGGCAAATTATTTTGATTTTTTGTTAGACTAGTCTTGCATTCCTAGAATAAGCCCCATTTAGTCATGATTTATTATCCTTTTTATTGTTGGATTTTATTTATTAATATTTTATTTAGAATTGTTATATCAAGTTCATGTGAGATATTCTACCATATATACAGTTTGATTCTATTTTGATGAAAAGAAACATACCCTTTATATATGTGTATTTACATACGTTTATATAGTTTTGTATGAAAGGAGTGACTATAAATACTGGGGTATTTACATTGGTTATTTTAGACATGGCTTGGGGGATACGGATAGGACAGTTAACTTCGCCTTTATGTATCTGCAACGTTTGCTTTTTTTTTTTTTTAACTGTGGAAAAAAACTGTGTAAGCCTACATTTAAATTCATGGGTAGGCTACACTTTTGGGAACTGCATAAGTTGGAGAGAAAGTCTGGTTTTTTGGCAAGAGTTTGATCCTTACTAAAACCCGTTGAACAGATCAAATGGTCAGGTTGCTGAAGGTTGGGAAGGAAAGTAACATAGTGGGCATGGATTTTTGTAACTAGACAGATCTGACTTTGAACCCTAGTCCTGTTAGTGATTACTATGGGCCTTTACCTTTTCTATGTTCAAAACGGACATGATAAGACCTACCGGACAATATTGTTGTAAGGATAAAGGCTAATGTAAGGAAGCTAGCATATAGAACATTTTCAATAAATAGTCATCTCTACTACCGCTACTCCTGCTGGTACTATTTATAGGCTCAAAGAAACTTGAGGTTATCTAGTTTACTTTTATACTCAATGTCTAAGTCCTGTCTTCATCTTTGACAGGTCATTTCTTGCTTCTGCTTAGCCACTTGGAAGGACAGGTGTTCATGACCTTGTATCTTTACTCTTCCACTGGAGTGGTCAGCAAAAACTCCCCCGCTCCTTGTCTAGTTTGCTTTTGTTTTATGCCTCACACCACGCACTAGCAACATTGGCTTTCTTTCTGTCCCTCTAACGTGTTAGCTTGTTCCTAGCTTGTTATGTTTCTATTACCTGTTCTCTTAGCCTGGGATGCAAATCTAGCTGTCCTCACTTAAAGTCATGTGACTTGGACCATTCTTTAACTGCTTTGAGTCTTAATTTACTTATCCGTAAAAATGAGATAATGATGGTGCCCTCCTTATAGACTGACACTGATAAGCTGTTACTTGTAAAGTATTGAGAATGGTGCCTGGCATATGATAAGTGCTCAGTACTCTAAACCAGTTGTATCTGCTTCAGTCTTATTATTCAAAGCTAAATAAAGTTAACTTGTTCCATGTTTTTCACATCACTTCTCTGTTAAAGGATAAGTCCTTCCTGTCTCTTTCTTCTAAATGTTTTCCCCCCATTTGTGCATATGTACTGTATTTTTTTTCTTTTTACCCACCCAAAGAATAGGACTTGTATTTTTTAATCTTTTCTTGTGAGGTTGGGTGTAATTTTCTAAATAGACAAAATGATTTTCAATCTTCGTTTTATGTATCAAATTATTAGCACTGTCTTAGAGCTGTTTTTGATCAGCATGCCATTTGTATTTTCATTTAAGACATGCAAATATCACTGAATAGGATAGTCAAATACAGAGATTGGTGACATTTCTTACAGTTGATTCATCAGTCATTACCTTTTGGGTATGGTTGTCCAGTCACCCATGGATCCTCTTTTTGCAAGGACATTTTTGGAAAATTCTACCAAATGCCTTTTGAAATCCAGGTACCCTTTGCTATATATTTTTTTTACCTATGATGTGCAATAAAGAACCCCAGGAATAAGGTAAAGAAGTTGGTTGGTTATAGTTTTTTCTTGACAAACCCATGCTATGTCCTAGTAATCATGAGGTGCTTTTGAAGGGTATATTTAATAAGTTTGTCAAGTAGAAAGGTCTGTTTAATAAAGTCTTATGAAATTTTTTCAAGATTTTATTTTTAAGTAATCTCTGTACCCCATGTGGGGCTTGACTCATAACCCTGAGAACAAGAGTCACATGGTTCCACCAACTGAGCCAGCCAGGCACTCCGTGTCTTCTGAAGTTTTACTTAGAGGTTCAATCGAAGATCATATTGATGCTTTTATAAATAACACTATGTACCTTTGAGTACCTTTCTTTGATAGGCCCTTCTTGTATATGCATTCATGATTTTCAAAGCCATTTAAAGAACTCTTACTTTCTTCTATATTTCCTTAAATACAAAATTTGAGGGGAAATTCCTATTGTATATTTATATTGCCTTGGTAGAAAGTTACATGAAATAATTTGCATAGACTTGAGTATAAAGAGGGGGAATGCTTCTTAGTTTCAACCACGGCAATTTTTAAAAATGGAATTTTCCAAGCCATTAATCCCTAATGTGGGCAGGTGCATTTGGGTTTTTCATTTGCTAGAACATATTTAATGTTTAAAATTTTAATGAAAAACAATAAAAAGCAAACTGGTTCATAGGTTTCTGGAAAAAGAGATGACCCTTTCTGTTCTCTTTGAAGTAACAAAATTAGTAAATGCATCCAAGTTTTAAAAACACTGAAATCTACTTTATTACAGATATCACTGGCAAAATTGAACTTGTTATTCAGTAGTTGACAGTTTGGTTTGCTTGCTTTTTTTAAGTAGTTCTTTTGAACCATGGAGTTTAAAAGAAATTTAAAACAACTAGACAGCTAGAAATAGAGTGGGGGATGGTAAAAATAGTTGTTTAGTCTCTATTCATTGCTTATTGTGTTTTCTATTTTTTTTCCCAAAGGTTTTACTTTTAAGTAACCTCTACACCCAATGTGGGGCTCACACTTACAACCCCCGATATAAAGAGTTGCATGCTTTACCAACAGAGAGCCAGCCAGGCACCCCTGTGTTTTCTCTTTTTAAATTGATCTGTTTGTTCCCCCTACAGAAGTAGAAAGAGTGGTGTAATAAGTCTTGATATACCCATCGCCTAGTTTTAAAATATCACCTGTTGGCCCGTCTTGTGTCATCTGGACATTCCATTCCATCCATACTTCCTGCCACTGGATTCTTTTGAAGTAAATCCCAGGCATCGGATAATTTTATTTATAAACATTCCACTGTGTTCGATCTGTTTATGAGCCTTACAGATAAAGCATATTTCCTGGATGTTTGGTATTCTTTATTTTTTAGTACAACTTAAAATTTTTAATCAATTTATATTTTTCTTTCATGGTTATATTTTTAATCTGATCTGATAAAACAGGTATTCCTTAAGAAGAATCCTAGAAATGAAAAGTGCTCACCTAGGTGTTGAGAGGGACTACTACTTCTCACCTTCCTTCTGCTACTGCCAATTCCTCCTTGTCTTATCCCAACTGAGTTTTTTTTTTTTTTTAAGATTTATTTATTTATTTTTAGAGAGAAAGTGAGAGAGTGCGAGAGGGTGAGTGCAAGTGATAGGGGAGAGCAGAGGGAGAGAGAGGAGAGAATATGAAGCAGGCTCCCCACTGAGCCCGGAGCCTGATACAGGGCTTGACCCCATGACCCTGAGATCCCGACTGGAGCTGAAACCAAGAGGCGGATGCTTAACTGACTGAGCCACCCAGGGCACCCCCCTACCCCCACAACTGAGTATTTTATGAAAATAGTGTAAGAGTCAACATTCGCCAGATAACGTTTTCTTGAACATTTTTAATCTTAAAGGATCCTTAAAGGATCCTGGGCGGATATAAACCAAAATAACGAGTGTGATTATTTCTGTGTTACAAACGGATTTATATTTTCTTTACTTATCTGCATTTTCGGATTTCCACAATGCACATATTTTCATTTTTATAAATGAGGAAGCCTTTTTTAAGCTTTTTTTTTTATTTTGGTAAAATAATACATGACAAAGTTTACCATTTTAACCATTTTTAAGTGTACAATTTATTTGCATAAAGTGCCTTCACACTGTTGTGTAACCACTGTCTCCAGAACTTTCTCATCTTCCCAAACTGAAACTGTTACATTCATTAAGCAATAATTTCCCATTTCCTTCACCCTCAGAATCAGGGCACCACGTATTTTCTTTCTGTCTTTGTGATTTTGACTCTGCAGGGTACCTCATGGAAGCGGAATCATGTATTTGTCCTTTCTATTTGGCTTATTTCACTTAGCAAAATGCCTTCAAGTTTCATTTTTTGTAGCGTGTGTCAGTGTTTCCTTCTTTATAAAGGCTGAATAACGTTCTCATTATATATAAAATCTCATATTTTTTAATCCATTCATCTGTTGATGAACATTTAGGTTATTTTCACAGATTTTTTTAAAAGTAACCCTTTAAATGTGTCCTTTGCTTTATAGTTACAAAAACTCTCTGATATCCATGTTTTATATGAATCTCCAGAAAACTTTAATAGTGGACAAGGGTCATTGGCCTCACCTAACAGATGTGGAAACAGATTCAGAAAAGTTATCGGCTTGCACGTGAATATAAAGTGTTCATATTTGCAGCCAGGCCTTGGGGCTCCAACTCTGGTATTGTGACATTGGTGCACAAGTTCTGTATCCTTGGTCACATGCTGCATAGCCTGAAGGTGCCAGGTAGCTAACCTAAATCAGTATGTTTTGTTTTGTTAATTTATTTGAAAGAGAGAGAGGGAGTGCGCTAGCGCATGGAGCCGCGTGAGAGGCCGAGGGAGAGGGAGAAGCAGGCTCCCTGCTGAGCAGGGAGCTCAACGTGGAGTTCCATCCCAGGACCCTGAGATCATGACCTGAGCCAAAGTCAGATGCTTAACCAGCTGAACCACACAGGCGCCCCCAGTGTGTTTTTTCTTTAAATTGAGGACCTATTGACCATTTGAGTGGGATGGTTCCATTGTGGGACATCATCCCAAGTATTAGAGATCCTTTGACATCCCTGCCTTTGCACATTAAATGCTGGTAGCACCCAGCCCTCATCATGTGACAGCCAAAATCATATCCACACATTTTGTCCAAGCTTCCTGGTTGGGGTGGAGGTAGGCATTACCCTTCTGTCAAATTGAAATGTCTCAGACCTGTAAAACACTACATTCACTCTCCATGATTAGGCATAAAATAATAGGGAAACTGCCCAGAAGTAACCTTTTCATATGATTTATGGTATTATAGAATGACTCAGTATAGCAAAAGACGCTAGAACACGAAATGACTCTCTGTGTACTAAATCTTCCTGTGGGTGGGATAGCAGGTGATGGGAGGTTATCTCTATAGATCTGTGTCTGTGGTGCTCCATTAGTCACCATGGAGAAGGAGGAGGACCTTCGTATGGCCTGTGGCTACCAAGACCATCTCGTGAGCTGACTCTGATATGAGGACTTCTGGACAGTGTGAGGTCCAGCACCTCAACTCAGAGACTGGCCATTTCAGTGTTGAGAGAGTGGAGGGTTGCATTCACCCCTGCGGTGAGATTGAATGTCATCGAGCTGGGCCAGCTGATGGCTTTTCATCACTGGTGAGTCCCAGTATATGGGGCTTAGTTCTAGCTGTTGGGCGTAGAGCCTGTCTCACTCCCATCCGTCTAGTTTTAGGCTTCATGTATTCAGAAATCAGGCAACCCTAATACACTGGTCGGGATAAGGGGTGGTGTCCTTCTCTTGCCACATCCAGCTCTAATGGCTATTGATAAGGTGCTCTGGCTCGAAATGGGACTAAGAGTCAAAATTCATACCACGAGCGCTCTACATACCCCTGTTGGGAAGTCTGGACATACATAAAGGAAGGGCACTGTGCAGATGGCTGACAGGGGTGGTGGGGACGTGGGAGAGCTGGAGCACACAGAGGGAATATCACCACTCTGTTCTTGCCGTCCATGAGGGGCAGTGGGGCAGGTCCTGTGTTCCCAGGTCTTCTCCGTTTTTGAAGATCAACTGGAAATCGGAAATTTGTTTTCTGTGAATTATCCCAATTTTTACATCATGGTCATTACTTGTTTTTAATTGTGCTTAAACACATAGGACTTAAAATTTATCATCTTAATCATTTTTAAGTGTCCCGATTCGGTCACGTCACATTGACTCTAAATGTAAGGTATTGGGAAGTACATTTACACGGTTGTGCAGCCAATCTCCAGAGCTCTTTTCATCTTGCAAAACCAAAACTCTCTACCTATCAGACATTAAACTGTCTCCCCATTCCCCACCCCTGCGCCAGCCACTGGCAACCATGATTCTACTTTGTGTCTGTGAATTTGAATACTCTAGGTACCTTAGATAAATGGAATCCTGCAATATCCATCTTTTTGTAGCTGGTTTATTTTACTCGGCACAATGTCCTCAAGGTTCAAACACGCTGTAGCATGTGTCAGAATTTCCCTCTTCTTTAAGACTAAATAATATTCCATGATATGTGTATTCAACATTTTGTTTATCCATTCATCCATTGAGGGATACTCGGGTTGCTTGGCAACTAATTTTTTAAAAGCATGGAAAGCAGTGTGTGAGCCAGGCAAAAAACTTCTCAGCTGGGTGTATTTAGCACATGGGCTGCCATTTTGTGTCAGTGGCACTCTATGGATAATAACATTACACATTGACATTATTATTAACTCACTGCTCTAGGTCATAGAAACCTTGAAGTGCAGAGGATAAAGTAACCCTGGAAATCACACTCAGGGGACAGGCCTCTTTCTACTTAAAGGCTTGGCTAATTCTGTAAGTGAAATTTATGGAGCATTATCAGAGACTTTTCAAGACACCTTGCACTTATATTTCATACTCAGTGAGGTTCAGTTCTTAAAGCAAAGTTGGCAGCAGTCCTCCTCCCTTGGACCCAGTGTATAGCACAGAGCTGTGCCCAAAGACGGAGCCAAACAGGTGTAGAATGAACAAATACATTTCCGTCCTGAGTTGTGCATTCCTTTTTATCCAGTACCCTGCTGTAGAAATGAACTCTAATGGCAAGCCAGCCAACGTGAGTGGAACATGGGTGTATCGAGTCAGAGCTCCCTGCTCCTGGACAGTGGCTCTCTGACACGGCATTTCACAAAGACGACTCCACCCTGTGCCCTGATTGGATTACGATAAAGGGTTTACCTGACAAACCGTAACAGGGCATCACCCAGATTGCTCAAAGGGATATAACAAGAGCTCTCGATGCTCCTGTGAACAACCACCAAGGGGAAAAAATGCATGTTTTCCTAGTCAAAAATTACATTATTTTTATTGCTGCCAAGCTTAGGATGTGAATGGGGGAAGAGATGGGCTATAGGTGGGGGAAGGATCCCGGCTTCACTGTCCCCCAAGTGTACTGCCTGTTCTCAGAATTTCTGAGTGGGAAGAATTTCTCAAGTTGGTCTTATGGTGGGTGTTGGGTCCTTCCACGTTCATTCGCATTAATTGCCCCTCTAGTGTCCCCTTTCCCTGGTAAATAGGTTCCCTCGGGACGCTGCACTTAAATGTCTCTCTTTTGGTATTGACATGGATGTTGATACCAGGATTTATAGCCTGGCATCCCTTTGAAGGAAACATTCAGTTCCTAAAGAGATTTGCTAGAGTCCTGTTCAGTGTAAATTAAATGTAAATATCACACGCCAGTGGGATATATTGCAGCAGTCTATGAAGAGTGCTTACTGTTTCCCTTCTTCTCTTCCTTCTTTTCTTCTTTAATTAGTCAGGTTTGATGAAATGGTAAAGGACACAACTGCAAATATTTCCACCAAATGCTTTTAGGAGTAGAACGTTTCAGAAGTTTGTTTATTTATTTGTTTGTTTGTTTATTTATTTATTTATTTTTTGGTAGCTGTCGTGTAGAGGCATTTTCTTCTTGAGAGGGGCCAGGCAATCCATTACATGTTTCCACAGCATCGGGGTGGTTGTGGAGCAACAATGACCTCAAATTTACACCTTTGACGTCATCTACAAATGAAGGGTGACATAGATCCACATAGGTATCTTCAGAAGATTTTAATTAATATATCTAAGATAAGCCACAATGTTTTGTCACCATTCCTGCGCATTTTATACTAGAAGCCTCAAAAATCAAAAGCATCATGGGCCTCTTTTGACATCTCAGAAGCCCTGTCAATTTTGCATGCTTTTAGAGAAGCACTGCTAATTAAAATTGTCTGTATCATACTTTGGGTTGCTTTTTGCCAAATGTCTAAACTCTTGAGCTCCAGCATACCATCCACATCCCCAAACAAACAAGCGAAGATACACCCAGTAACTGACGTGAGAAAACAGACCTCTGAGTTAACATACCAAATTAGCTAAAGCTTTAAGTAACTTTGAAAACAGTTTTCCCCAGGTTAATAGTATATGAAGTATGTACTTTCTGCCTTTGCTACCATTTGGAGTTAATGTAACTATCACAGAGATCATTTGTGTTAACTGTGGGGGAAAATACAGATATGCAAAAGAGGGGGGAAATCACCTTGAAACCCACTCCTTAGTTACTGATCTGATGTTGATATCCTTCCTGTCTTTTTTCTGTGAGTATATAGATGATACATGTAGATATGTAACATGCCTACTTACATTAACCAAAATTGCTTTTTATCCTTTTATTCTACTTAAAATGTTGTGACATTTTTCTCTCCCAGTTCCTGTAATGGCCACATAATTGCTAAGGGCTCCCTCTGAATCTGTTGTGTGATAGATTTTCACGTAACTTCTGCATGCCCCACTTAGGGGCCTGTAGATTGTTCCATAAATGTTTCTTAAGGAGAATACTTTTGCCCAGACTGAACCACATTGTCAAGCCGAACAAGGTGAGGATCCGAGATGTTAAATCAACCCAAACACATTGACCTAAACCGTGAACGCAAATGGCCAGTGCATGATTTTCTTTTTTAAACTATTCCTAAAGCCATGTGAAATATTGGTTGTCCATGCACATTCCTACATAGTTTCTAATTGGTACTGCTTGTGAGATTTGGCTCCATATTAGAGATTAGCAGCAAGGAATATGATAGGCTACTGGTAAAAATATTTATTTTCTATTAGAGTTAGCCTGTATCTAATATAGGCCCAGCATCTGTTAATGAGAACAAAAAAGGGAAAAGTGTCTTAAATCATGCACTTTTTTTTTTTTTTTTTTTTGCTTATCTGTCCCTGGAGATGTGCCTAAGTCTTTAGTGAATTGCTTGTGCACACAGGTTGTGTATGTACATGCATATTTGTACATGTGTGTGGGTTTGTGTTGGTGCCTGTTGGTGAGTATCCAGGTTTGGGAGGAGTAGACAGTCTCCACAAATATCTTGGCACTTGAGCTGGCCTTGACTGAAGGTCTATTGTTTTTATGTTCTCTGGGGAACCAGTACTCTGGATATGGAGCCTTCTGGCTCATCTCTGTCTTTAAGTTGTTGTCTCATTGGTCTGGAACCTTTGGAAACACGTGTGCTTCTGCCATTGATAAGGTGGTTGGCAGTGAGGGACTGGTAAACTTATTCTCTCATAGGCATTTAATGACCATAAAGCATTTTTTAAAATATTTTCTTTATTTATATTAGAGGGGGAGAGAGAGCGAGAGAAGTGCACAAGTGGGGGGAGGAGCAGAGGGAGAGGGAGAAGCAGACTCCCACTGAGCAGGGAGCCTGACACACATGGGGCTCCGTCCCAGGACCCTGGGATCATGACCTGAGCCAAAGGCAGCAGCTTAACCGACTGAGCCCCACAGCCGCCCCATTAAGAGCGTTACTGACAGGTAGTCCCTCCGCTAAAGACCCTGGCTGCAGGTGAGAATACTGTTAGGTCATCAAAATGTGAAAAAATCTTTAGGTTATTATTGAACGTGAGACTGAGATTGTGCCTGTTTTTGAATTTCTCAGGGGATTCCAGCATAGACATTACATGGCCCACAATTTTTTTGTTTGTTTGTTTTGGAGTGGGGGTGGTCTTCATGTTGTTAGTTTTGTAGATGGAATGTCAATTCCCCACAGTTATTTCAAGATTTTTGCAGGGAGTTATTTATAAGGAATCTTTTTTTGTTTTAAATCTCCTTCATTCTTACGCCATCTAATTGTCTTCGCCTTGGCTAGATCTATTCAGCGAACAAGAAAAATCAGAATTAGATGTGGAAGGCGGCCAGATGCAGGGGCAGACTATGGCAGTGGAAATATCAAAATCAGGGCACTTATGAAGCACATTGTGATTGTAAAAGGAAGGAAAGAGTCTTTAAAATAGATTTGTTCTGCCTTTTTTTTTTTTTTTTTGGTCCCCTTAAAAGATTTGTTATTTATTTTTGAAGCCTTGCCTATAGGTGAGGGAGCTGGCCCATGATTCTGGAGGTCACTTGCCAGCCCTGCATTCCATTTCAGCTGTTTTTTCTTTTTTTTAAGATTTTATTTATTTATTTGACAGAGAGAGGCACAGCAAGAGCAGGAACACAAGCAGGGGGAGTGGGAAAAGGAGAAGCAGGCTTCCCGCCGAGCAGGGAGCCCAATATGGGGCTCCATCCCAGGACCCTGGGATCATGACCTGAGCTGAAGGCAGACGCTTAACGACTGAGCCACCCAGGCGCCCCTCAGCTGGTTTTTAATGACCTAGTCAGGAGAGTGGCTTTGATAGGAGGGAAGGAATGGGAAAGGGTAAATGCAGGATGTTGGATGGTCCGCTTGGCCAGTGGGGCCAGGGTCGTGGTGTTCCCTGGGAGCCCAGCCTCTTGTTGTGGGATTGCTTGCTTATATGTGCCGTTCCTAGAGGCTGCATTTATTAAGTACTTCTTGAGTACTGTGCAGTAGTACCTACCTTAGTAGGTGAGAAGATAAGAACAATGAAGGCTTATCACTATAATAATATGAATATAAAGGTTTGGCATAGTGGTCCAATGTAAGTGAGCATTCAGTATCTTCAGTTAGCAATACTTGCACTGAATTCATAACAACTCCTCATGACAGCTCAGTGAGTTGGCACAATTTTACTGATGAAACCATTGAGTCTTAAGGAAGTGTGGCATACCTCACCCAAGGTCACCCATCTAGTAAGTGGCTCACTCTGGGTTCAAACCCAAGTAGAATGATTGCAAACTTAGGCACATAAGCACCGATAATTTTGGTGATCAGTACCATTTGTGTAATGGGTGCATGCTGTTTGCAACTACTTTATAGACCATCTTATTGAATATTTGTGACAACCTGGTGTTGTTGGTCTTATCTGACTTACCCAAGATCACACAGCTTGTAGGAGGTGGGGTTGAGTTTTGAGTTCCTGATGCTACCTTCTTTGCCGTCCTCATGATTTCAGTCCTGGAGGGTGAGGGACTGAAGAGTAAATTCTCTGTGTTTTTACCAAAATTAGGCTCCTAATTTTGAGCTGGATTTTAGCTCTGATTTCCCTCTTCCCTTCTCCCTGCAACCACTCTATTCTTCTTGTACCCGATGAAGTTGGCAGACAGAAGGAATCTAACCATCCCAGAGAGTGAGCCGCTCGAAATCCCCTGCTCTTACCAGTGCCAAAGAGAGAAAGGATAAAGTGAGAAGCATCCATGCATCAGCTGCCCCTCCTTAATGTGTTGTAGAAAAAATGGGTACCCCAAAGGCAGGCTGGCTATGCGTAATACAGTATATTCAGGACACATGAGAACCATGGCTTCTGTTTTTGTTATTGTCAATCAAATAACCAGCCTTGCCCTTCTGTGAATTTTGAGGTCTTAAAAGCCTGCTTCACCTAATACATGCTCATAAAATACATTAGCCTACTGTTATTTTTCACAGAATGGATTTATTTAGCTAAGTCTTGACCATGGGATTTAAATAGAATGTCAATAGTTTCTGCTAACTGATTTTTTTTTAACATACAAAGAAGGATTGGATTGAGTATTTTACAGTGTAGGTGTTTTCTGGATCCTTTTTTCCATGCTTCTTCTGCCCCTTGTTTTGTTTGGTTCTGAAACAGATTTCGTATGGGCTTCTGAGACCCACTGTTTGGAGCCTGACAATTCCAAGGCTGATCACTCCTTGATGTAGACCTTTGAAGGTGCAATGGAGTAGAAGAAGATAGGAAAGCAAATGGGACTCAGGTTCTTTGCTGGAATCCACAGCAGGTGTTGAAGTGGGATGTCTGGTTGGAGGTTTGCCCTCAGGAAGGCTGCACGTACAAGGGTGTGTTTGGTCTCACCATGTCCCTTTTTCTTCCCAATTTCCATTTGTGTATAGAGCTTATTCATCTTTAACCCAACCCTGTTGCTTTGCTGGTGCCATTAACTCCCTCTCTTAATTCATGACTCATCTTTGGTTTAGTACCTAACTGGGGAGTCTACGGCCATACCACCCTGAACGTGCCCGATCTCGTCTGATCTCAGAAGCTAAGCAGGGTCAGGCCTGGTTAGTACTTGGATGGGAGTACCTAACTGGGGAATTAGGAACGGCAACATAGCCTCACATACAAAAGGATATTTGGTAGCCTCCAGTAGTATAGAAATCCAGATAACCTCTATGACGGAACCTCCACTTAACCAACTTGTTCATTCTGAAAGGTACCATCAGCCTGCTCACTGCCCACATTGGCTAGCTATATTTGAATATGTGACAAACCATCCCAAATTAGTAAACATGTGTTAACTCTTACAGTTTCTGTAGATCGGGAATCTGGGAGTGGCTTAGCTGGGTGGTGGTGGGCTAGGGTCCCTCATGAGATTGCAGTAGAGATGTCAGCCTAGGTTGCTATAGCCTTCTAAAGGCTTGCCTAGGACTGGATGATCCACTTCCCCGGTGTCTCACTCACACACCTGGATACTTCATGCTGGTTGTTGGCACGAGGCCACGTGGACTTCTCCATAGGGTTGCTTGAGTGACTTCCTGACATGGTGGCTGGCTTTCCATGAATAAGCAACCAAGGAGAGAACAAGTGGGAAGCTGTAATGTCTTTTACCACCTCATCTCAGAAATCACCCTCCGTTGCTGCAGTATCTCGTCAGCCCTATTCGATGTGGGAGGGAACTACACAGGAGCTTGAATACCTGGAGGCAAGCATCGGTGGGTGCCACCTTGGAAGCTGGTGTATATTTGTACACTTCACTTGCCACGTATGATGTTCCAGCAGTCTGTTGTTTATTCCCAAACCTGATTGTGCCTGTTCTATTGTTACTCTTGATAATATAATTTAATTAAATATTACTTAAACCAATGAAATAGAAGTGTGGAAAAAGAGAGTTGCTGTTTCCTTGAGAACTTGTGTGAATCCTTTAGAAAGACTCGATAAAAGTTTGGTTGCTTAAAAACTGCTATTAAAGTAGGTGTAGGTAAGGACTATAAAATTTAAAGAGAAGTCGTAAAAAATCTAATGCATTCACATTGCTTTGCAAGTATCTTTACATTATCACTCCATTTCAAATGAACCTAAATTGAAAATTATAGATGCTAAATTATAAGTATAGTTTATAGCAAGAAAGATCCTATAGGATCCTAAACCAGGAACATAGGTTTAAAAAAATTTCTTTTCAATCTACTTTAAAAGATAGATGAAAATATGAACACTGTGTGTGTTAAAATAAGATACTTTAAGTATGTATGAATAATTTTGCATGATTTCTTCTTTTGTGCAACTCTTGATTAACTCATCCTATGCTGGTTTCTGAAGTGTCAGAAAGAGGGCTTTTCATGTATGAGATGTTCCATGGGCTCTTTCTTACCTGTTAATTATTACAAAAGGAAGTTTACTACATTCTGTTCTTCCAAGAGCCATATAAATCAACACATTACTTTTTGGCAGTATTGCTTTTCATCAGTTCTAAAGTGTGTAGTTTTTCACATTTTCACATTTCAGATATTGAAATGCATTCTACCATCAATGGCATATTGTGATTTAATTGGAAGTATTTTTTCAGCCTTATTGCTTCATGAATTATAATTGTTACCTTAAATTTGATTAAACATGGTATGTTTTATGATTTTATTTTCTAAGAAATACGTTAGATGCACGTGATAGCTTGTTAAAGCTGAGGTGGGTGTATCTGTTCAGCTGTGGTTTGGCCAATGGAGTCTGTCTAAATGTATCAATCAAGTTTTATAAGGCAGTGGCTTGATTTAGAAAGTGAAAAACTCATGTTAGCTTCTTTAAGTGAAGGTAGTAAACATCACATCTGTGTGTCTCAGTTTTTGCGTGTGTAAAATGAGAAACTTGACATATTATATCTAAAGGCCCTGTCAGCTTGAACATCCTAAGAATCTTTTCTTTTTAAAGATTTTATTTATTTTTTTTATTTGAGAGAGGAACAGGGGTCGGGGGTGGGAGAGGGAAGAATCTCCAGTAGACTCTGCACTGAGCCCAACACAGCACTCAATCTTATGACTCTGAGATCATGACCTGAGCCGAAATCAAGAATGGATGCTTAACCGACTGAGCCACCCAGGTGCCCTGAACATCCAGAGTCTGAGGAAACTAGAAATCCTTTCTAGAGGAAACCAGAACTAAATTCCTTTTTGATCGGGGGATGTCAGATGTATTTTATAGTAGGATGAAATCCATCAACCCTCTCAAACAAAGAATACCCAGGAGGCCATATTCCCACAGTTTGCCTATGATTTTATGGGGTTAATGGATCCTCCAAAACCAGTTCCTAAAACTTGACAGTCCTTTGGCCTCAAGCTATGCTAAGCACATCCTTGAATTTTGCTTTTGGAGTTTGGATTTTTCTGTATGGTGGTTTTTTCTTTGTAAAAATGTGTAGAGTAGAACTTTTTGAATTTTTTATAGATTCTTCCTTAAGGCTCAAATTTTTGCTAGTACCCTCCACCTTAGTCCGGTTGGAGTCCCTCCTTTTCACTTCCCCCAGCCATAGATAATCTGAGTGCCCTGCTACTGAAGATAAGAGAGTTGAATACAAATAGGGAAGGGAAAAAAGTTCTCAAAATACTTTCAAAAAACGATCTCTATAACTCAAAGCTCTGCCAAATAGGGGAGAGTTGTTGATAGAAAAAAAAAAATCATTGTTATACTTTCCAAGTTTTCTTAGTAGTGTTTGAAGATTTATAAAAGCTTTTTCTACCTGGAGGTATAAAGTCTTGATAAAACCCTCGGATATAGAGTCCATTCAAGAAATAGGGAAAGTCCCAGGTCTAACACTGAAGTGCCCTGAACAGCTTATTTTTGTCTTTTCCCTACATATCTGCCATACTTGTATGGTATCCATAAGAATTAGTACAGGAAGGGTGCACTGGCTTGAATATTTTTAAAACGTGGGCTTCGTTTGTACTAATGCAAAAATTTATCTCTATGGTCACCTACTTCGATGTTCAAATCAGTGACTTTAAATAGTTTCTATCTGGATTAATCACCAAGCAGTCTTCATCCCAGACTTCCTGAGTACTTAGAGATTTATTACATGTCTCTCTGGATCTTTAGAGGGTACCATAACCTGCCCCACATAGGCAAACCTCATTATTCTGGCTTTGTATGAGATAGGTTTCATTTGGTGGCTTTAATTTTTCCTTTGTGGTACTCTTTCTTGCAGGCGTCCATCTTTCTGTGTCTGGTAATGTAGGGGAGGACACAGTTCACATTTCCTTTAATCCCATTAAATTAATTGCAGGTGGCTGGCTCCTTTAGAATCCAGAACTGTCTTTAGAACTTGGTCTAGCAGTTGGGGCAACTGGGTGGCTCAGGCGGTTAAGTGTCGACTCTTGATTTCAGCTCAGGTCATGATCTCAGGGTTGTGAAATTGAGCCCCATGTTGGGCTCCGTGTTCGGCATGGAACCTGCTTAAGATTCTCTCTCTCCCTCTCCTTTTGCCCCTCTCCCCCCAGCCCTGTTCTGCTTGCTGGTTCTGTGTGTGTGACCGTTTTAGATTCTACATACAGAGGAGATTCTGTAATATTTGTCTTTTGCTGTCTGGCTTATTTCACGGAGCATAATGTTCTCCAGGTTCATCCGTGTCGTAACATATGGAGTACTGGAATATTCTATTATGGAATATTATTCAGCCATAAAAAGAAGGAAATTCTGCTATATAACTATATACATACATGCCACATTTTCTTTATTGATTCATCCATGATGGACACTTAAGTTTTTTCCATATCTTGGCTATTGTGAATAATGCTACAATGAACATGGGTGTGCGGATACCTTTTTTGAGATACTGATTTCATTTCCTTTGGATATATACCCAGGAATGGGATTGCTGGAACATTCAGAGTTGATTTAAATCTTGGTTCATCACCCATGAGCCATGTGAACTTAGACAAGTGTTGTAAACTCTCTGAGCCTTTTCTGATCTATAAAAAGGAAAAATCCCTCTTTTGTGGGGCTTTGGGGCAGATTAAAAGAAGTACTGGATTAAATCGCAGCACCAGACATACACTAAGCAAGCACCATAGGAATCTTAGAGATAAATACATTTCAACAGAAACAAACGGGAAAAGAAATTAAAGTCAATTTAAGGTTGTATGTAGGTAAATTTTTTCATGTAGATCATTTGTATTTTGAAAGCTGAAAATAATGCAGAATCAGCCAGTCACATAGAAATATACCTCAAAATTTCAGGTAGGTTTATTTAAAGTAGGCTGGAAGTAGGGACCAAAGATAGCTTCTTCATCATGACCCCTGAGAAGATAAGAAATAGTGGCAAAGAAAGTGTAAAGAATATGCAGTCCTCTACTTTGGAACACTATATTTTATAATGATAAGTGACATTAAAAAAAAAAAAAAAAAACCTTCCTGGCCATTTCCTCAAATGCTTACCTTCTGAAGGAGATATTTTTGAGGAGATATTAAAGTTGGTTCCTTATCTGTGAGTTCACTAAGGAAAGTGAACTCCAAGAAGAGTACTGTTATTTTTATTGCTATATGACTTTTTTTTGTTTGTTTGTTTGTTTTAGCCCTCATTGATTATGAAAAGGATTTGAGCTGTCTAGTCTGTGGTACGTGTATAATTTGTTCCTTTCGGTTCTTTGAGAAGCATAATCTGGTAGTACTTGAAAATGAAGTTCCCACTGTTTTTTGCTTGAGAAGGTTCATTGTTTTCCTCTGCTTTCTGTCACTTGTATTAGAGCAAATGTATGCATTTGGGAGACCCTAGCTCATTACAGTGGAAGTGATTTTAGGTCACATGTGGGTCTGGTAATATAGTCCACTTCAGAAGTTACTGGTTAAAATGCATATTCCTAGCCTCCTCTACTGGAAATCCTGACTGAATATATCAGGATGGGATTCTAAATTTGATTTTTTTTTTTTTTTAAAGCAAGCACCCCAGTTGAAAATGTATATTGAAGCAAGGCTGGACAATTGTTGCCTCTACAGTCAAATCTACTGGAAGCAATGGCTAAACCCTTGTTGTTGTTGTTTTTTGTTTTAATTTTTTATTGTTATGTTAATCACCATGCATTACATCATTAGTTTTTGATGTAGTGTTCCATGATTCATTGTTTGTGCATAACACCCAGTGCTCCACACAGAATGTGCCCTCTTTAATACCCATCACTAGGCTAACCCATCCCCCCACCTTCCTCCCCTCTAGAACCCTCAGTTTGTTTTTCAGAGTCCATCGTCTCTCATGGTTTGTCGCCCCCTCCGACTTACTCCCCTTCATTCTTCCCCTCCTGCTATCTTCTTCTTTTTCTTTTTTCTTAACATATTAAACCCTTGTTTTTCTTGGAGTGAAATGGCTTTCTCTATCCGCAAGACCTGAATTTGGGGAACCGGTTGAGAGGGAACGGGGAAAGGAGAAAATAAAATCTATCACCAGCTTTGGTTCAACACTGCATGTTAATGGCCTGCATATATCCTTGGGGTGCTACTGGCTGTATTTCACTTAGAAAATGATTCCATTTGTGACCCACACTCTGAATGTTACAGAAGGGAGGCCAGCAAAGTGGTTGTCATTTGTGTGGAATGAAAATCAACCAGATAAAAATAAAAACTGTGAAACACAGGGGCCCTTAGCCCCCTGGTTGGGCACTGATAGCATCTACCTCTAGTTTTTAGGAAGACATTGTACTTAATGTGGAGAATGGTTGATAATTATCCTTCAAGGGTGAGAAAGCCTCTCAGTGCCCTGGACTTTCATAGGTCTGCAAGACAGTGAGGGGAGAGACTGCAATCTGGCCAGACCCGGATCAGATGCTGTTTTATCGTTACTGATAGTCTCTTGGGTGGAAGGCAGTTTGGCAGCAAGTCTTCCCAACTGAAGATATGCTGCCTAGTGACATTAATGGCGCATGAGGTTGTGGTTGGGGGACTTGTCTATATGGATAGCTCACACTAATGACTGACTAATTTTGTATGGTGACTCCCCACCAAAAGGTAACTTAGCAACGTGAGTAAGTGAAGGAAAGTCTTCTATGGGTCAGACTATGACAATCCAATTACCTAGCATTTTTCAGGGTCCACTTTGTGCCTGATGTAGAGTTCTGGAAATGCTATGGTGAGATGGAGAGACAAAACCTATGAAGAGACCAACATTAATCAATTTACTTCATTAAATATATAATTACCAAATGGGATATGCATGAGGAAGGAGAAGAATAAGGCTCTGCGAGAGGGTATGACAGTGACATCTAACCAAGTGTATTTGTTATTGACTGTGTGAATAATTACCCTCAAAATCACTCCCCAAACTTAGCAATTTAAAACAACAAACATGTAATCTCACACAGTTTCTGAGGGTCAGGAATCCAGGAGTGGTGTAACTGAGTGGTTCTGTCTCAAGGATTCTCATGAAGACACAGCCAAGCTATTGGGTGGGGCTGCAGCCATCTGAAAACTTGACTGGGGGTAAAGGATGTACTTTGAAGATCACTTACATGGCTCTGGGCAGGAGGCTTCAGTTCTGGGCTGTTTACAACATAAGAGCTGACTCCCCCCGGAGCAAATAGAGTAAGAAGAAGACAGCCAAGATGGAAGTGGTAGTGCCTTATAACCTAACCTTGGAGGTGACACATTCCATCACTTCTCCTACCTTCTGATGGCCACACAGACCAACCCTGTACACCGTGGGTGAATACAGAAGAGTCTGAATACCCAAAATAGGCACCATTAAGGGCTATCTTGGAGGTCACCCAGCTCACTGAGTCTGGGGAATTGTTGGCAGGCTTTTCTGAGAAGGTGCTGCTCAAGCTGAGATACAAAGGATGAGTAGGTGGAGTGCAGGTGATTGGGTAGTGAGCCTTTCTTGGGCAGTCAGAGCATGGTATGCTTTGAAACAGTGAATGATGGCCAGTGTGGATAGAGCAGGAAGAGCTGGGAATCATATACTAAAAGATGGTGCTGAAGAGGTTGGCAGGGACCAGACCATACATGTCCTTTTAGGTCAAATTAAGGATTTTGTTCTTCGGAGACATAAGCTGTTGAAAGACATAATCAGATTTCCTTCCCACACACTCCCCACCTTTGAAGGTCTCCTGCCTGCTGTGAGCCGAATGGATTATAGGTAGGGAAGCCAGTTTGGAAGCTATTATAGTTGTCCAGGCTAAAGATCATGGTGGATGAGAGCACTGGCAGTAGAGATAATAGTAGATGGACATGAAATGTATTTAGGAGGGAAATTTGTTAGAACTTAGAGGTACAGTGAAGTGGTTATTCAGGATAATTGCTGAGGCTCTGGCTTCTAGAATGGGATGCCTGGAGGTGACATTCACTAATAGAGTGATCCCTTGAAGAGGACCAGGTGCATGGAATACATGACAGAAAGGACTTTCAACTCAGAGATATCATTGCATGCAATGAGGAAGTATGTCACATAGTTCAGGTACAGGGACGGGCAGGGAAGTCTTTACCAAGAAAAATGTAGTTCCACTCTGATTCCCAAAAGTGTGCTGCATTTTTAGAACCATATGACAGGTTTTGTTTTTTGTTTTAATTTATGTGTCAATAGCTAAAGTCTAGCAAAGTATGACAGGGAATTCTTGGTGTTTCTCTTTTGATTATCATTCTTGTCATCTAGAGCAAGTTGTTGAAATCTTTTAAATCCCAGCTTAATTAGTTTTTGAAGTGTGAGGATGTATTGGTTCAGGTCTCTATTCCTCCTTCCCACTACCTCCAAACTCTCACACAATCTCTTTCTTCAACACACACACAAACACACATATACTTTTATTTGTCCATATGACATGTCATAAAGTTAAAAGATTTAGGAGTCTTAAGGGGACCAACAGCTGATCACTCTTGTATTGTAGACAATAAATATGTTGACTGAACACCGACTTTGTTCTAGGCTCTGTGTCAGGGCTTTCATATTTTTAAAAATGGCACCTACTCTCACCTGTCAAAAGATCTGGTACCCAGCACTGTAGGCATGTGTTACAAGCCAGACAAGAGACTTAAGAGCTCTCTTCTCCCATTCACTCCCCCGGGTGAAAGGTAGAGGATAAGAGCTATACCCTGCCCATAAACCACTTACACCCCCACTATGGAGACATGTGTATTCACACTCCCACCATGTGGCATGGCAGTAGTAGACAAGATAAGTCCCATAGGTATTCTGAGGAGGAGAGAAATACCTAGAAAATAATATTGTCTACCATGTTAGAGATTTTTGTCTTGTTTGGTTCATTGCCAATATCCAAGCCATTGGAAGGATCTAGCATGGGGTAGGTCTTCAGGACACACTTACTGCAAAAATGAGTGAGCAAGTCGCCACTATTTTTAAACTTTTTGTTTTGAGGTAATTTAGACTTGGAGAAGAGTTGCAAAAAACAGTATGGGGAGTATCACCATATATCATCCATCCAGCTTCCACTGATGTTAACATCTTACATAACCATGGTACAATGATCAAAGGCAAAAAATTAACATTGGAACAATACTCTTAACTAAACTCAGGACTATTTGAATTTCACCATTTTTTCCCCACTAATGTCTTTTTCTGTTTCAGGATCCAATCTAGGATCCCGGATTGTCATATCTCCTCCAATTTGGGATGGTTCCTCAGTCTTCCCTTGTCTTTTATGAACTTGACACTTTTGAAGAACTGTGGGCAGTTATTTTGTAGAATGTCCTTCAGTCTAGGTTTGTCTGGTGACTAAGGGCTGCTAAGGACTTCAGGAAGGGGGACGCCTGGGTGGCTTAGTCGGTTAAGTGTCTGCTCAGGTCATGATCCCAGGGTCTTGGGATCGAGTTCCGCATGGGGCTCCTTGCACAGCCAGGAGCCTGCTTCTCCCTCTCACTGCCACTCCCCTTACCTGTGCTCTCTCACTCACTCTCTCTCTTTCTCTCTGACAAATAAATAAAATCTTAAAAAAAAAAAAAAGGGCTTCAGAAAGTAAGAGCAGCTTTTGGTGGGCTTGGTGGAACATGAGACCTGGAGGGACAGAAGTGAAGATTTTTCAGGCGAGGAGACCTGCGTGCAAACATGTGGATCCTGGAGGACTTGGGTGTTGGAAGTGATGGGTACCCTTACCTGACCATAAAGAATTGTCATCACTCTGTGTCCCGCTGTCCTGCTGCTTTGGGTCTTGCCTTTCTCCCAATAGCAAGGTCATCTTCTTGATTCGTGTCCAACCCCAGCCTCCAGATGCTCAGGCTTTAGCTTCCTGGGTGTCAGAGTTGATGTGCCCCAGGCCATCATTTTACCGGACTTAACGTCCTTCTCTAGTTTGGAGACGTGGCGTCTTATGTTTATTTTATTTTTCATACTATGACTTTTGTATTTGCTAATATTTAACAAGCACTAGGTGTCAGGCTCTGGGCCATGCTTTCTCAGTGAGGAGCGATATCGTACCTAAAGGGCAAATGCTAGCTCTTGGCAGGGGGTGGGTCTTACTCTTTTTAGGTACTGTAGGCATATCAGTACTTTATACATAAACAGATATGTAGGATGTCTGTGGTATTTAAATTTCAAGGGAAGGGGAGTTGATTGGGGGAGAAAAATCTTTTTAAAAAGCTCACTGGTGGGAGCAGTAATGAAAAAAAGTTTGAGAAACACTGACCTAGACCAGATGACGTCCCTATATTATCTCATTTAATTTTATTATCCTCATTTTATTGTCCCTATTAAAAAACACAAATGAGTTGGGGCACCTGGGTGGCTCAGTCGTTAGGCGTCTGCCTTCGGCTCCGGTGGTGATCCCGGGGTCCTGGGATCGAGCCCCGCGTCGGGCTCCCTGCTCGGCGGGAAGCCTGCTTCTCCCTCTCCCACTCCCCCTGCTGGTGTTCCCTCTCTCGCTGTGTCTCTCTCTGTCAAATAAATAAAATCTTTAAAAAAAGAAACAATACACAAATGAGTTAACTGAGAATTAGTGGGATTGAGTAACTTGCCCATGGTCACAGTGAGGACTGGGGATATCCATCCAGGATGTGTAAAGTTCGAAGTCCAAGATCTAAACAGTGAACATCCCTGTCAATGTGTAGCCTCATATTAAAAACCAATTAGTGAGTCAGTAGAAACAAATTCATAGCCTATTCTAAAACTAGGGAACACTTTTCTAGGTTTATTCATTGGAATTTCCTGATACAGTATCTCATTATTAGGATTATTAATTGTGGGTCAGCTCTGAATACGTTTGTAATACTGAATGTTAGGATTCTAGTCAGGTACAGGTCTATAACCACATGAAGACAGGGCCTTTTGTCTATTTACTATTGCCATTTCCAGTGCCCAGAATAATGAATACACCTAGGAAGCGCTCTAAAAATATGTGTTGAATGAATAAAAGAGAGAAGGATGTTGTATTTCACCAAAAAGATTTCAAAGCCAAAATGAATTAATTCTGTTTGATGTTAGAGCCATGATGTTTGCACTTAAAAAAATAAACACCAGCCGCACAAAATGTAGGACAAGGCTTATACCTACCACAGAGAAAATGAGTTCTGGGTGGCCAGTTGAGTTTAATGTAGAAACAGCCTCTAGCTACGCAAACCCTAAATGTATGACTTAATATTGTTATAGCAGGCATAGCTGATAGATTAAATCAGACCTAGTTTTTCCATCCATTTTGAGGGGCTCAGAAAAAAAAGAAACAACACCTCATATTATTGTTTGAGATAGAATGGTGATAATGCAATTGAGCAAAATATAATGAAGGTGCCTCTCTTTTCTTTTCTCTTCCAACTGAGTGTCAAGAACAGCTGTTTATGTCTGAGGCGGGGGACTAAACCTACCTGAGATGTATTGTTGCACTGGATGGATGAGCAAAAACCCCAAGTTGTATGAGGATGTAGTTTCCTGTCCCTAAGAGATTTGCATTTACCATTTGTAAACAGGAATCTTAAATTGGTCAGCATATTACTCAAAATGTATTAATTCATCTCATAATCCTTGCCAAGCCCTAACATGTGCATCTGGTTGAGATTTAAGAGTGGCTACAGAATTGATTTCGATTTGCCAGACTACCTCTACGGGCAAATGCAAATTTCAGTTTTCACGGGCCCTTCCCAAAGTAAGCAATTCAGGGGCTCAGGACTCAAGAAAGGATAGATTGCCTCCAAAGAAGCCCATTTTCATATATATGAGCAGAGATAGACAAAAGGATGGTGACGTCACCACTGTGTCCTCATTTTCTTGTTCCCAGTGGCATTTACCGGCAGCGTTGAGAGGGCTTTTAAGAAAATCTACCACAAGTGCAAAGGAAATGAAAAGTTGTGTAGCTCCGAATCTGAGCGTGGTTAGGAATTTTGCTGGCTGCCTCAAAGGACAAGCCACTTTTCCACCCCCATGTTAGACGCAAGCTTCCTTTGGATGTGGGCTCAAATATTTCTTTCTGTAAATCACATTTTTTAGAGTCCTATAAAGTGGCGTTTTTTTGTTTCCCTTTGCTTTTAATTCTTCTTTTTCCCATCCCCTTTGAACCTTTAAAACTTGGCATAGTTAAATGGTAATGTTGGGAAGTAGGGACACTCCACTGCTGCTCCCACACTCAGAGCCCTATTACCTAGGCAAGCTGTTCTCCAGTCTTCTTCATGGAGAGGTGGGGGCTTCATGGCTTCTAATTACAGGCTTTCTGCCTCCTAACACTGAGCCTTTGAGAACCCTCTCAGCAGGAACGCCGTGTACTACAGACACTCCATTCCACACATTGAATGACCTAATATAATTATTCAGAATTGAAAATCACTTTCACTTCAACAGGAGTATTTCAACCACCCCCGCCACTCCCACCTTTTTGGAGTTACTAACTTAGACGTTCCTTTTCAGCATCTTATCAGAAGCAGGCTTATCTAGTTCTCCGGTGAGCTAGGCATAAGGAAATTGTACCAGTTTAGCTTTGAGGAACCCCTCAAGTCAAATTCCCACCCCCCACCCCTTGGCCGCTTTAAAAAAGACAAAAAAAAGAAGAAGAAGAAGAAGAAACTAGCAAATGTTACTTGCTCATTTGCCCAGTGCAGCTCCACACCCTTGAGGTCTGCTTCAGACCTACATTGTGGATTTTATTGTCCTCTGCTTCTATGATTCATATGGAAAAAAATCACTCTGATATTATGTAAAGTATATCATATAATTGCTTTTTGGCTTCCGTGGGAGAAGATTTGCTGTCCCAGGCAGTGATGTGAGCATGCCAGGGGCCTATCCAAAGGTAGTCAAACTGATTATTTTTCGTGATGCCTAGCTTACTGCTGCATGGTCCACCTGAAATTAGAACTAAAATTCTATAAAAAGGAAGAGCTCATCTGAGGTGATAGGTTCAAAGGGGGCGCTACAGGATTTTTTTTGGCCAAGGGAATCCAATTTTTTTTTTTCAGATTTTATCCTTGCCAAAGAAGAGGTGAAATATCTTCCAAAATTAAAAAAGCATGCCATCTTGGCCTTAAAAAGTTTACAAAAGGCAATAGCATGAGGAGACCAAGATCCAGGACTTTGTGAACTTGGACTGACTTGGGACATTGCCCCAAGCACTTCTTAGCTGAGCGACTTTTGGCAGTTGCTTAACATCTCTGAGCCAGGTCCTTCTTATCTTTCAAAGGGAAGACACAATTTCCCCTCTCTAGGGTTGCCTGAGGGTGACATGCATCAGCTTTTAGACTGCAGGGTAGGGCCAGGATAGATTTTTTTTTTATTTAATTTATTTAATTATGTTTATGTTAATCACCATACATTACATCATTAGTTTTTGATGTAGTGATCCACGATTCATTGTTTGCGTATAACACCCAGTGCTCCATTCCATACGTGCCCTCTTTAATACCCATCACCAGGCTAACCCATCCCCCCACCCCCCTCCCCTCTAAAACCCTCAGTTTGTTTCTCAGAGTCCAGAGTCTCTCATGGTTCGTCTCCCCCTCTGATTCCCCCCCTTCATTTTTCCCTTCCTACTATCTTCTTTTTTTTAACATATAACGTATTATTTGTTTCAGAGGTACAGATCTATGATTCAACAGTCTTGGACAATTCACAGCGCTCACCATAGCACATAACCCTCCCCAATGTCTATCACCCAGCCACTCCATCCCTCCCACGCCCCACCACTCCAGCAACCCTCAGTTTGTTTCCTGAGATTAAGAATTCCTCGTATCAGTGAGATCATATGATATGTCTTTCTCTGACTGACTTATTTCGCTTAGCATAATACCCTCTAGTTCCATCCATGTTGTGGCAAATGGCAAGATTTAATTTTTTTTGATGGCTGCATAATATTCCATTGTATATATAGACCACATCTTCTTTATCCATTCATCTGTCCATGGACATCTTGGCTCTTTCTACAGTTTGGCTATTGTGGACATTGCTGCTGTAAACATCGGGGTGCACGTACCCCTTCGGATCTCTACATTTGTATCTTTGGGGTAAATACCCAGTAGTGCAATTGCTGGGTCGTAGGGCAGCTCTATTTTCAGCTTTTTGAGGAACCTCCATACTGTTTTCCAGAGTGGCTGCACCAGCTTGCATTCTCACCAACCGTGTAGGAGGGTTCCCCTTTCGGACCAGGATAGATTTTTAAGGCATCTTGAAGGCTAAGCTAAGCTTTTATTCTGTGGATTAGCACCAATATAGATTTCCAAGGGAGTGAAGATATACTTTGGATTTGTGTTAACCGAAGTGGGGATGGTAGACTGAAATACCAGCACAATGCTTTCAAAATGGTGTACACGGGTAGCGTATATTTTGGCTCCTAAGAATCACTTAGTAAAATGGCAGGTGCTCTTTGATAATTGTTATTATAAGTGGAATAGTAATGATGGTGATGGTAATGATGATGGAAAGCTCAGCTTTACTCCTGCTATATTTTAAAGTAAACCCCACTCTCCTGTTGGACCTGCCTCTCCACACCCTTTGCCAAGGTGGTAGCAACTCATAGTGGGCCCATATTGCCCGGGCTACCCTGGGTCGGGACCACGTGACCCCTCCCCCGCTGGGTGCCATGAAAGCCGACGTTAGCTCATCCGCACCCCCACCCCACCCCCGTCAAGGCCTCATGGACCCGGGCGGGAGGCCGCGCACTCCCGGAGGACCCAGCAGCGGCCCCCAAGAGTGAATAGAGCGCATTGACGCCGCCGCTGCCCGAGCGAGCCGGCTGGGGACGCCGAGCGGTGCCTCCGCTGCCGGCCCCATAAAAGGTGCAGCTGCTGCCGGGCCGCTCAGACGCGCGGGGATGAGGCGGGCGGCGGCCGAGCGCGCGCTTGGGCGCCGGTGACCGAGGCGGACCTTGGGGCCGCTCGGGGCCCGCAGGTAACCGCGCGCCGGCCGGCCGGCGGGCGGGCGGGTTTTGTCCTTGGGGTTGGAAGTGACAGCGGCGGCAGCAGCAGGGGAGGGGCGGGGGTCAGGGAGGCTGGAAGGAGTTTGGGCGGCGACGAGGAAGGGGGAAGCGGGGAAGACGGAAAAGAGGAGCAAAGGGAAGGGAGGGAGGGAGGAAGGAGCCACGCCAGAGAGCGGCTGGAACGCGCTGCACTTGCCTCCAGCCCTGGCGTTCAAGTTCCCCACCTCCGACCTCTCGCGGCCGAAGGCGGCCGCATCCCCCCGGAAAGGCTCCCGTGCCGCGCGCCCGCGGATGCTCCAGCCAGCCATGTTTTCCGGGCCAGCATCGCGGGCCGCCCTGCTGAGCTTCGAGGCCGGCGCGCGGGGACCGCTTTGGCCGGCGCCCGGGGGCAGGTGGAGGGAGACCCGGCGGCCAGGCTCCACCTGGCTCGCCTGCCCGGGGGGAGGGGGGGTGGGGGGGCAGGGGGTCCGCGGGAGGATGCTGCACTTCACCTCCACTGGCTTCAGGTCCAAGGTCCCTTCCCCCTCTCTGCTTCCATTCCCGCCGTCCCCACTTCACTGGTCTACTGCCACTTAATGAACTGTTGCCCCCCCGCCGCCCCCCCTCCGCCCATCCCTCTGGTAGCCTGGATTTCGAGCTTCTTTAAGAGTGTTGTTTGCGTAAAACTGGGCTCAGCCTGAGAATGTGGAGAAGGACTGAAAAGGAGACCCTTTTGTGTAGCGCCCCATTGTAGAGCCATCTTTCTCCCCCCACCCCTTAGCCTATGGAGGTCCCCAGCACAGAAGGAGGGATGGTAGGGCACCCCAGATCTCCTGGGCTAGCCTCCTCCCCTCCCCTACTGGGATTCCTCCTCTGTGAGCAAAAGGTTGCTCCGAAGCCGGGAGGGCTCCATTTCACCTGGGATGTCCCCACATACCCCAGGCCTCTAGTTTCCATGGCTTCCCTGCCCGCTCACAGGAAATGCAACTCTTGGCAATCATGCCTGTCGCCATGAGCAGTTTCTTACAACGGACCAAAGCAGATAGGCATCAGCCTGGGTTGGGGGATTGAGACTTTGCTTGAGATGCTCTTGGGTAAGAAAGAGTTTGGGAGTTCCTCATTTATTACGCTTACTCTTCAGCTGAGCCTTGTCCTTAATTTTCTCCTAATAATGAAGCTTCATAGTGGGCCTTTTCTACACTATGTGGTGTATTTCAACCTGAGGCTGTGCAGTGAGTTGGTCTTGTGGTGGTTTGTACATGGAATAGAACATATATGAAGATAGCTCTGTTATAAAATGAGTAATGTGAGCTATAAGGAGTGCCTAAGTGCCGACCAGGTGCCTGTTCTCAGCTCTTTTCATATATTATGCTCTTCAGTACATACAGCCACCGAGAATCCCCATTTAACATAAATAGAAGCATGGAGAGGTTAATTTGTCCCGTGTCCACAGCAACTGCTAGGCAATATTCCTCCAGAGCTACTCTTAACCCTGCCTCTTGGCAGAAGGTGGGCAGTAAAACTTCTCCATGACATCATTCGGGGGCACCATGAGGTGGATGGAAGAACACTAACTGTGGAGTGAGATAGATTTGGGTTGAATCTTGGAACCAGCATTTACAGAATTTGTGAGTTAAGCTGTATAAATCCTATACAGTATGCTACGTAGTGATGAATATAAAATGCCTAGCACATAATTTATAAATAGCTCTTAGTAGATGTCTTTTGGAGTTGCAATAGCCTAGTGTCCCAACCAGTCACAGATTTTAAAACAGAGGCTGTCTGCATTCATAGTCAACTTTAGCCCCTAGGGGCTGAATGAAGTTGACAAAATGCCTGAACCTGGATAAGCCTCAGTTTTCACATCTGTGAAGTGGGTTGTTCTGCAGCCAAATGAGAAATGTGTTTAAAATAGCACAAGGGCTGACACACATAGTGTTCAGGAAATGTTGCTGCTGGGCTTAATTCTTTGTAAATCAATATAGGCTCCTGTATTGGGCTTGTTTTTATTTTGTAATATCTGAATTAGTGTGGTTCAGCATTGTTCCTTGGGCTGCAGTGCATCATAAATCTTCTGCAAATCTTAGCTTAAAGAGTTTGCTTGCACACTTGTATACCTACATTCAAGTTCATGTGTGCATGCGCTTACCTATGTGCACCCCCCCCCCACGCACACACAGCTCATACCACCTACATTTGAAATGATAAGAACTTAGTGAATTCTTACTTATTCAGTCAGAGTCCTGTTTCTCTTGGCAAAGCAATCACTCTGACTTTTAAGGGTTAGGGAAACTTCAAATTTAATTTTAAAACTGTCTGAAAACCAGCTGGAAGAATTAGCACTACACCTAACAGTTACAACCGGAATAAAATGGATTGACTATGACATTTACTCTCTTCATAGGCTCTAAAAAACTGCAACTTTTGTTAAACTCTTATGAACAATCGACTGGAATCTTAGTTAACTAACAACTAAGTTTAAGAATAATTAACTTCTCCAGTGTGGTTTTATAGATGTTGGTAAGTGGAAAGAAATCACTGAATGAAACATTTTCAAAATACAGTGTTGACATGGATTTAACATGTTTTAAACAGCTGTTTAGAGTTTGGCCAAAATATTTGTTTATAAATGGAAAGGATGTTGTAAGCCCAGTGTTTATTAAAAAAAGAAATGTGTTAACTGGACAACTACCTAAATGCCCACCAATAGAAGTGAAAGAAATTATAGCATATATTTACAATAGGGTGAAAGTATAGTTCCTGAAATTATGAGGTGGTGTTTATGCTGATATGCAGAACTTTATTTTAATCATCTTTTTAGCACCTCCTACAACAGTGCTTGCTACTTAATAATTGTTGCTCAATAAATAATTGCATGAATGAGTGAATACTGTTTAGTGAGACAAAGGTATTGAACAGTATCTCTAGTTCAATGTCGTGTATGTTTTCTTTTAAATGAGTGAATATGTGTATGTGTATGTGTATGTGTACAGAAAGCAATGGCTGTCTCCGAGGAGAAATTGGAGGACTGGGGGTAGGAGGGGGTTTTGGGTGGGTGGGTTGTTGTTTGGTTGGTTGGTTGGGTGATTTTTTTTTGTACCATACCCCCACTATGTGCATGTGCTAATTAAAAAAGTTTAGAGGACCCGATTCTCCTGAATTTGGATTTAGTTTTTCTTATATGCAACTCAGCTTCCCATCACCCTTTACTATGGGCTGTTGAATTTCTTTGTCTTGTTAAAATACCTGCAACCCTTTGATATGGTGATGAGCATAAATCTGTTTCGGAGGGGAGGAGAGTGTCAACTAGATGGAATTCCTATATGATAAGTGGTGTGTCGTCCTGCCTGTGAGATTGTTCATTAGGAAGACCTTATTCCCATCTTTTGGAGCAGTCTTCATGGACCTCCCACGCCCTCAACAGAGTACGGTCCCTCTCAGGAACTCCCTAGATAATTTTAAATGAATGGATGGGTAGAGTATGACTCATCCAAGAATTTATAATTTTGTAGCAATAAGGGCATGTCTCCAAGTAAGCAGTTTTTGCTTTGAGACGGGTACTTCCTCGTCTTTGAGAAGCATACATATTACATGCCCTTCCAGAATTCTGACCTCTTGTATAGGTCCGTGAGGCAGGTGGTCTCCAAAGTGCAAGATGGCCCATGAGAATACAGGAAGAAGCTATTAGGAATTCTCTGTCAATACATTTTGAAAATGTTATCTTTTTAATGTCATGTATATCCCAGATGTTAATCGTGCATGGAATTTGCTTTGTCTTTTGTTTTGTTTTGGCCAAACCACTGAAAGTTAGTTGCCCACCTTATGCCATCGCTGTCTCACCTTTGCCTACGTTTTCCTTCAATTTATGTTTCTTTGAAGTTACTGTATTCTGCGATAGGTGTCACACTTTTTTAAATGGATTTTTAAAGAGTGACAAAGTTAAAGTTTGTAAGAATGATGTAATTAAAATTTGTGTCTAGAATTTTTAGTGTGTGTCCATTTCTAAGATTTGGGTCTCATTTTCTGCCATCCTTGACCGTCTTGGGGAATTAAAACTTAACGCACTAGTTTCTGTTGCAGCCCTCCAAAAAGATACCAACTCTTTTTTTTTTTTAAGTTTTATTTATTTAAGAAATCTGTACACCCCACATGGGGCTTGAACTCACAACCCTGAGATCAAACAATCGCATGCACTTCTGACTGCGCCAGCCAAGCACCCCAAGATACCAACTCTTTTGACCTGGAAGAGACTGATACATGGACAGGGATAGTGAGGATGTTAGCTGCATATTCACGTGTGTGGCAATTAGAAACTTATACGTCACACTTACATGTATTACTTAACTCACAAACTAACATCATCAGGTTTGCGTTATGGTTGTTATCAGAGATAACACTAATCACACTTTTTTTTTTCTTCATATTTCTGACACCATATGTATTCCTTGACATTCTGGAGCTGGCTTGCTACTATCAGTTTGGCCTTGGTGATGGATTGGGACAAGACCACTTGTAATCATGGCTCAGCACAGACAAAAACATAAACATTGTCCAGACCACAAAAATGACCCAATACTCTCCCCTCCTAATACGACTGGTGCTGTGTTATTTCTTCCATTATAGTGTAGTGTTGCTTTGTTCCTCCTGCTTTCGAGGTAAGATCTACCATCCCTTGCTAACAGCATCCATTCCAGAAGGAAGCTCTGCTTTCTTGAACCCTCTCTCAAGTCACCTGAAGTCACCTGACACATGCCCAACTCCTATAAAGAGCCCCTTGCTATACCCTCGTACTGAGCCACTCCCAAGTTCCCCATGGTGTACATTCTCCTGTTACAATGATTAATACACCAACTCATTCAACTACAAGTATGTTCCTGGTGGTTTTTGAAGCATTTTCTATTTGGTTGCTTACAAACAGAAGAATTTCTCGTGAGTCTTTGAGTAATATTTTAAAATAACATACAGCATTTTATGTTAAAATACTGATTACTCATTATAGACAATCTCAAAAGTACAAACAGTTATTAAGAATAAAAGAAAAATTCTTACTAATTCCATAATCCAGAAGTAATCATTTTTGAACATTCTGCTGTATTTTCTTTGTATATCTATATTTACCTCTACTTCTGTTGTCTTCTTTTTGGGTATGTGTATACATTCTCTCCTATAGACACACACACACCAAAGGTAATTGTGATTTTTTTTTTTTTTTTAAGAGAGAGAGCATGTGAGAGCAGAGGGAGAGGGAGAGAGAGACTCTTAAGCAGTCTCCATTCCCAGCACATAGCCCGACAACCCTGAGCTCATGACCTGAGCTGAAATCCAGAGTCAGACTTTTAACCAACTGAGCCACCCAGTCACCCCAGGATTATCTTGTTTATGTAGTTTTGTTTCCTGCTTTTTTCATTTACCCTATCATCATGAATATGTCCATATATAAATCTGATTTTCCTCAAATACGTATTTTTATTGTTAAATAATATCTTGCCATACGAGAGTAGAAAGTTGCTCATTAATCATCCTATGTAAAATGATCAGTTTTTCCCTTCTCAGAAGCTGTGATAAATATCTTCATGTTTTAATGTATATTCAGATTTCTGTTTTAGTTTTCCCTAGAAAAGTATATACTTTGCTAAAGTTCTTTATAAGTTTTGCCTAATTATTTCTCAGAAAAACGTTGGTATTAATAACCATCCAGAGACTTGGTAGCAGTTGGGAACCAGGGCTTGCTGCACTGTGGGGAGCCCGGAAGTCAGCTCAGCCATTAGATGCTCTGCACATCTGTTTTCTCCTTCCCTTTTTTGGCAGCCTGGTTGTTACATTTTACCAACATGGCTACATTTGCTGTCACTGTGTGGAGGAAGGGAGAGGGGCAGTTCCTGGTGAAGCAGGAATTACTGTGCATTGATGCACTCCATTCTTCTAAAACCTCTGGGCAGCATCCTAACCTCCGCCTCAGCACCAACAGGCCGCTTCGTAAAATGTGCTGCCCAGTAAATATGTGTTGCCCAAGGAGATGATAATCCTATTTCAGACTTAAAGCAACTTGCAGTTTTAAAAATCTTTTAAATCAAATACAGCTCTCTCCCCAAAACAAATATAAAAATGTATAACCCTTAGTTTTTTGTTGTTTTTTTTTTTTTCTTATTTTTATCCTCTCATCCTGCAGATCTTTACCCAGGGCTTCTTTCTGCCAAGCAGTGTTACAGATACTGGGAGTATAGCAGTGAGCTCACCCAAGCTTGCCTTATGGAGTGTGGGTACAAGGGGGAAAAAAATGTAAAATGCCAGGGAGTGGTACCTTGCTTTGATGTAAAATAATAAAGCAGGGTGAGGAGGCAGAGAGCAAAGGGGTTCGCAGTTAACTTTGGATAGAATGGTCCAGGAAGGCCTATTTATTGGCTGTGATTGTTGATCCAGAATAGTTGTCACATTTGAGATGTTACTGAACAGCTGACTACTGGTTGTCACTGTGTGTGGTTTCTGATGCTCCCCTTTGAGCCCATCTCGGTGACAAGCACTTTCCATATGTTACTTCATCTAATATTCCCACCGCTCCAATGGGAGAGCTGTTAGGCCTTTGCTGTGGAAGTAAGTGTACGGGGAGCAAGAGAGGTTCAGTTACTGTACTGAGTTCACACAGCTCCTCAGTAGCAGAGCTGAGCCCCACGTCCAAACCTTGTTGAAAGCCCCTTGTCACCCGTCATTGGCCAAGCCTAAGGAGTCTAGAGTTAGTCTTTCCTTAGGTTCCTGAGGTTAAGAAGGAAAAGGCACTTGTGGTCAAAACTCCTGGCGGAAGGTTAATTAGAAACCATTGGTATGTAAACTATTTATATTGATGACAGGCGGCTTTTGTTTCCAGAAAGTGGGTACAGGCACGGGCCTCCCTTCATATGCTAACTAGTTGTACACAGTCTGTGAATGTGCAGAGGAAGGCACAGCTCCCTTTGTGTCTAGGAATAGCACGGAAAGGCTTGCCCTGCTTTTGATCCGGGTGGTGCTGTAGCGAGTTATTTAACAGATGTTCCCTTACACCCCCGTTATTGAGGACATATGCTTTGGCCCACGATCACAAATGTGCACACAGGTTAAAAGGACACAGGCATCTTTTGTTGTTGTTGTTCTTGTTGCCTAGAAAATGGGGATATCCATTTCAGCTGTCCCCCCGGCAGTATTGTGGGGAAGAAAGTTTTCCATCTGACGGTAGTTAGTTATGTATGTCTTGTTTCATAAAAGAAAAATATTGAGGACCAAATGGAGAGGAAGTGACTGCTCTCGGTCGGACTGCTGCCTTTCACACATCCGTTTGGTTCTGACATGAATCTGGCTTCCCAAGAGTTAGATGATAGTGCAGCATCTAGCAGATCTTACCAATGGAAGGGAATGACATTGAGGCTGTAATTAATTTTTCAGCTCAATTGCATGCTTCTTTTGATAGCCCTAATACTTTATTTTCCAGATTTCTAAGAGCTCTGGTAATGTTGCCGTCAAGCCCCACCTAACTTGGTATGAATCTACCTGTGGGAGATTTCTGGATATGGGTATTTCTTTCAGAAAATATAACACACAAGACAAGTATTTTTGGATGAGAGAGAGAGGGAGAGAGAGGGGTGTTTCATGGCTCCCCTGAAAGTGTGGTGTGTACTTTGAGTCTGGCCAAGGAGTTTCCCATTGGGTCTGTCCCAGTTAAAGCAGTTTTCTCAGCTGAGGCATTTTGTTGACTATATTGAGAACATGGAGGTCTTGAGGCTGTTGCTGTCTTGATTCCCACAATTCTGACTTCTGATTTCATCCTTATGTTCCAACCTGTAGATGAGGGGAAATGGCAGAGGGAGAGAACAGTTGTGATCACAACTGAAAGATTAGTAACTTCATTCTCTCTTTAAATGTTTACTTTTCAAGGGTTTTAAGGAGAGCTTGGAATCCTAATTTGACGGTTAGTGTAACAGGGATTGTTTGTTTTTAAATTCACTTAATAATATAGTGATGTTTCAATGTAAGGTGAAAGGTTGGAAGGTTATTTTGGAAATATTTAAATCCAGTAGTGTCCTCTTGATTTTTGCTTTTATTACGAGGTATAATCAGGTCCTGGAAACTTTCAGAAAACATCCTTCTTCTCTGTACCCCTTTTATTCCTTCCTCTTTCCTATAATTGTTTATTGAAAGTTGAACTATGAAGAGACAAAGGCAGATAAGTTCTAGTTCTTCACTAGGGACTTTCAAGCGTGGGGGAAACAAATGAACTAATAACAGTAATTCAGTGTGGCAAATGCCATAAGATGCCGTAAATCATGGGAAAAATGTGAGGGGAATACAGTGAAGGGTGAGGTCGTTTCTGCTTATGAGTGTTGGGAGTGGCTAACCACAGGGGAATGGGCTTTGTAGTATCAATAGGAGTTTGCCAGGCAGACAAGGGAAGAAGGCTCTCCTAGGGAAGGATAAAATGAGCAAAGCTGTATTGGCATAAACGCGCCTGGTCTATTCACAGACAGCATATAGTGGAGTGCTTCTAGAATGTCATGGAATGAATGAGAGATGATGGCAGATGAGGTTAGACAAAGTTTGGGATATACCATGAAGGCTCTGGTGTGGCAAACCTGTGCCGATCCTCAGTAACACCATTATTTCACTTCAAACTCTTTCCATTACCATAGGATCTGAACTCAAAACTGCCTCACACAGAAAAGAGCATCTATTGGTTTATCATATGAAAAAGTCCAAAGGTAGACATTGTTGTGAACCTGTCCCTGTATGTCAGCTCTGTCCTCTGCTTTGTTGGTCTCATTCACAGGCTCAACTCTCGTGGGCATGGGACTATTCCTAGCGGTGATAGACCTCCATCTTTGCAGTTTAGCAACCACCATGAAACATAATCTTCTTTTTCTTAGTAGTAACAAGCAGAGTCCTGAGATTGAGTCCAGTTTGGACGAACCTGGGTCATATGACCATCCCTGAACACTTTGGCTAGAGAATAACCAGACCATGCTGACCGCTGCAGCTGGTAGCTGGTTGCTGCAAAATGAGGCATGGAGACTCGGTCAACCAAAACAGTACATTTCCAATATAAATTTCACTCTATGCTATTAAAAGGAGTAACTCCTTTGAGAAGACCCTAGATTCCTTTTTGATTCATTTTACCTTCATAAGGGCCAGCCAGAAAGCTCATCCTCCTTTTTATAGATCTTCCTAGGAAGGCTAAGTTGTAGCAATATTTTCAGGGCTTTTATTTAAGAAAATATTTTAGTAGCATATCACTTTTTTTTTTTTTTCTCACTTATGTTCTCCGGCACAAGATTCCTGAGAACTTTCTATGTAGAAAGTACCAGAAGCTAAAAACCTACATTGTGCTCACAGTTAGGATACAAAGAAGAATCCTGGCTTCACAGGACTTAGAGCTTGGTGGGGAGAGAAGATGAGAACAAAAATAATGATAGCAAAGAAGTGAGTGTATATCAAACACAAATGAGTATATATCTAGTGCAAAATAATATCTGATAGGAAAGCTATATGAAAAAACCTATAAAGAATACAGTCCATGCCATTCATCACAGTGTGAGTGAAATCTGAGTGAGGAGGAGCTGAAGCATGCATGGGCCTTTTTCATTTGTTTCCAGTTTCCATGTGCCCCTCTTGGTGTGAGCATCTCACCACGTGGGTGTGATTCTAGTACTTGTTATGTATTTTTTAAAAATTCCACATGGTCCTTGAATCCAAGCCAGCTTCCTCAGCTGCTGTTTAACCAGAGAAGCAGCAATCAAGGGTGATTTTGACTACAAGCTGTCAGGAAAAAAATACTGAGGTGTCATAATGAAGATAGAGATTACCTAACTGATCTCTATTTTAAGAAATATTAATTTTCACTTTGCCAAATACAGGCCTCATCCGTTTTTCTTTGAATCATCCCTTGCAGGCAAGTGTATAAAATAGCTTTCAGTTGAGTGAATGATGGTATTTAAACATCACTGATTGTTTCACTACATTAAAAGAGAAAGAAATGGAACATTTGGGTTACTTTCCGGATTGAAAAGATGACCATGTTCCTTGTTGTCCTGGTGTGAAACATACCCGTGTGTGACAAATACAGTTGAGGGGTTAGTATATCCTCATGCTATTTCGGTGCTACCTGCCTTTTGTCTTTGAATGTAGCCTTCAGCATAGGTACTGGTGGGATGAGATCATTTAGCTTCCTTCCTCATCTCCTTGTTGCCGTCTGCAGCACACAGACCGCTATCCGAAGCTGCTTTTAGAGCTGCAAGAGACAACGCATCTTGTCGAGTTCACCTGCCTTCTACAAGGAGGGGAGACAGGAAGGTTGTTAAGCTTCCTCAAAGTGAACAGTGATCTTCTCTGGAAACAGATCTTGCCTTTGAAGTGTTGCTCATGCACCAGGCTTTTAGGAAAGGGGAAAATTGTTTTAGTGACCTACCCTTAGACATATCCACTATCATCAGACTTCCTTCTCATCTTTGAAATCCTTTTCAAATTCATGGTCAGGAATGGCAGTAAAATCTCATGGGCAACAAGAATAACACCGAGAAGAAACTGACGTGCGCTGACATTTCCTACCAGGCACACTGGATTTTGCCAGGGTTATTTTTGCCCTTGGCAGTCTTCTTCCTCCCTAATTGCAGGGCCATATGGTGCCTTGTCCCCCACATGGAGAGTTGGCACTTTCCCGCCATCCAGTCTCTGTTCTTTCTGCCACACAAATTACCTGCCATAGTGATGGGGTTGAACAGACTTAGCCCCCAGAGGCTCTGCAGCTTCTGTGCCTTAAAAATCAGAGCTGAAGCCTCCTGTAGATGCTCTCGATGGGTGACCAGGAAGGAGAAAACTGAACAAGAAGTAGTGAGATGAGATTGAGTTTGGGAGGCAGTCAGACCTGGGTTCAAATCCTGGCACCTCAGTGAGCATTTATGCCAAGCCTGTGGTCTTCTTTCTGATGTCATTTATTTTGTCACATCAGCCCTTGGGGAACAGAGGCTTGAGGATGGTTGGTTATGAAGACACCTGCCCACGTCACGTGCCTTGGGCCAGTCTCATACTCCAGACTTGCTCTTTCCCGGTTCCATGCTCTTAACGATAGTTCCTTTGAACTCTAAAATATTATCTGATATTAAATTGTGCTTTTAAACTGTATTCCATGTCATAATGTAATCTGGAAACAGGCCTGCTAGGGATCATGCTTTTATTAGAACATTCCAAATCTGGAATTCACAAGTGGTAACATGCTTTCACAGGAGGTCTTGGATAGTAGCGGAAAATTTTGCATTGGATGGATGTAATATTTGGGGGGGGGTTTCACAGCACTTTGCAGGCTTAATGTTCAAGGCCTCCACCTTAAATAGAATTAGATTGAGAAACCGTTGTGACCACGTGGGGAAATCCGTATTCAAGGGCACAGAAAATGTTTTGATGACAGAGATCTGTCAGGAGTGGCCCCCCGTGGGAATGTTTGGTCTTGCTACAAAGACTTGGTGTAGAATCCTACTTGTCACTGTTCTTGGGGGGGTCGTCACAGTCTCTGAATACTAGAAAGTGGGTTTGAAGGGAGGATGGTACAATGACAAAATTGTCAATAACTGGGTGTTTAGTGACATTTTGAAGCTCTTTTGGAAAATGTCCATATTGTGTGAGAGTCTAAACACTGAAGTAATGATTGCAGTGTGTTTCAAAACTGGGTCCAAAAATGAAAATAATGGGTAAATTCTAAGCTTCTAAATATACACAGAGCAGAAGTTGCCACCAACTTCCTATTTATTCCTTGAATATTTAATGGTATGCTCAGAAATGTGGAATGCATTATTGTCACACTGTGAAGCCCCTGGGGACAGTGACACTGCCTCATTTATTTTTGTCTCTCTGGTGTCTACCGTGGTGTCTCCATCCAGTAGATGCTCAGTCAGTGTGCAACTGAATTCACTAATTTGAGATGAGAAAGAATGTCACAGTATTTGGACAAAACACAAAACCAAGTCATTCACACATTCATAAGTCAGTCACTCAAAAGATATGTATTTCGTTCCTTTTGGAGCCGGGAGCTATTCTAAATTCTTGTGGGGGCGGTTAGAGAGGAGCCCCAAAAAGGTGACCATTGGTGGGAGGAGATAGATGATAAAGAAGTAAATAAATCCTTGTGCTATCAGGTGCTTGCAAAGAAGAAAGCATAGACCCATGTGGTGGGAGACACTGGGAGAGAGAGAAGGGTCCTGCTGAACCAGGGTGGTCAGGGAAGGCTTCCTAAAGTGGTGCCATTTGAGGGAACACTGGACTGATGAGAAAATGACAGCCATGTGGCAATCTGTGGGGAAAATCAATCTGCAAAGAGATGGGGAGAGAGCTCATTAAAGTAGCTTAAACAAAGTAGGAGTGTATTGTCTGTTTCTCTCTCACATTAACAACACAGAGGTGGGGCGCCTGGGTGGCTCAGATGGTTAAGTGTCTGCCTTCGGCTCAGGTCATGATCCCAGGGTCCTGGGATCGAGTCCCGCATCGGGCTCCCTGCTCAGCGGGGAGCCTGCTTCTCCCTCTGCTTCTCTCTCTCTCTCTCCGTCTCTCATGAATAAATAAATAAAATCTTTAAAAAAAAAAAAAAAAAAAAACAACAACACAGAGGTTAGTAATCTAATGCTGATAATGGAGCTTGGTCATCACCTGGACCCAGATTGCTTCTGTTTTTCCCCTTTGCCCTCTACAGCTTTTGGCTCCTTCTGTCTTGTTGCTTTTCCAGCCTCATGCTTCAGAATGACTATCCAAGCCTGAGCCGCCGTATTTGCTTTGCAGCCAGTCTGACTAAGGAAGCACTAAAGAGAGATGTGCCCTCTCATTTTCTGGGCTTTTCCTGAATTTTGCACATAATATTTCTGCTTCGATTCTGTTGGCTAGAATGTAGTCGTCTGGCTACATCTACACCCCAAGGCAGGCTGGAAATGTAGTCATGAGAAATTGGGAGTTCTATCACTAAGGAAGAATGGGAGAATGGATATTGGGGGTCAAGTAGCAATCCCTGCCACAATCAGCAAGTGCAAAAGCTCTGGTATGTTCAAAGACACTGTGGCTGGCAGCTAATAGAAAGAGAGTAGAGGCAGATGAGTTCAGAGAGGAAAGTAGGAGTGAGATCGCATAGGACGTTTTAGGTCATTGTTAGGATTTTGGTTTGGTTTTGTTCTGTTTTTTTAATTTTGCTCTCAGTGGGAAGTTATTGCAGCTCTGAATGGAGACCATTGGAGTAGAAGAGAAGATGATTTGATGTAGGTTTTAGAGAGTTTTACTCTGACTCCTATGGAAAATGAACTGTCAGAGAGCAAGAGTGTGAACAGGCAAGTTCTAGGGAGAGATGCAGATTTATGGGGATTGATGGTGGTGGCAGTGGAGAGAGCAAAGGGAGGTCAGGTTTAGAATACATGTTGGGTGTGGGTGTAAGGCAAAGGGAAGGTAGTAACAATAATAGCTAATGACTTACTGGAAACTTGTGTGGTGCAGCTTTTGATGCACTCCCGTGTACTGACTCACTCGTTTGACCTTCGTAGTAACTCTATGCCATGGGTGCTATTTATTCTCACTTTACAGATAAGGAAACTGAAATACGGGAAGGTCAAGTCACTTGCCCAAAGTCACTGGGTTGGAAACTGAAGGAGCCATGATCTAAAATTGGCACTCTAGCTCCTAATGCTGCTCTGTACCACTGGAGGGTGATGCCTAAGTGCTTCACCTGAGCATTTGGGTCCACTGTGGTTCATCTACAGAGATGGTGAGGGAGATTAGGGCTGGAGGGTGAATCTGTAGTAGGTGAGTTTTGGCCATGTTAATTTTCATATTATTACTAGGAACTTTAACTTTTGAAATAGTTTAAAGCTTATATAAAGTTATGAACATAGTATAGAGTGTTCCTGTTATACACTTATCCCAATAATATCTTAAGCACGTGCTATATTCTAAGCTGTCTCTGAGAGATCTAAGTGGAGATTTCACACAGGCAGTTGGATCATAGGCAAGTCTGTAGCTCGAACTGCAACCCTAGCTATAAGTTTTGAGATTCATCAGTATGTACATGTAAAGCCAGGGGTCTGGATTAGAGCACCTGGAATTGGTTTTCCCGGAAATTTTGGTATGCCCTAAGAGACTTTAGTGTAAGAAGAGAGATTTAGCTCCTATTTGGAACCTACTTAATTAATGGTAAGAGGTACCCTTGATCACACTATCTTAAACTGCAGTCCCTTTGAAGTGCCAGACACCGTAAGTATTTGCATGGATTATGTCATTCAATTCTCCTAGCAACTTGAAGCCATAGGAGTTTTTTTCCCTGTTTTATTAGAGGGGCAAATAGAAGGTGATGGGATTGGCAAACAGTAGCATGGCAGTGGAGATTCCAACACTGGTCTGCCTGTCTCTAAACCTCTGTTTTTAACTACTGAGCTGTACCATCGTGGAGGAGTTTGGTGATGAAGAGGTAATTCAACAATATGAATGACATTGGTAGCAGGTATTCATTTGAATAGATAGCACCCTGAACATTTAAGGTTGTGCTCTGAACATGAAGTATGCCCTTCTTTGTTTTAACCTTGGATATGATTATGGAGCAGATGTTCCCTCAGATGATCACTGTATCTTCGCTGTATGCAAGGTATGGCTTCGCTCACTCATTTAGTCACGTTAAGCTAACACTTAATCAACACCTTAGTGTTGGCACTCTCAAGGATATATAGGTAATATGTAAATGGGTGAGGTATGGAGAGGATGTAAAGTCGTTTAAGAGATTACAAATGTGAAGGTAGGAGGGGTCAAGATCAGCTAGGGACGGAGGGAAGATCTCAACCAAAAAGGCATAGCAAAGGCTTACTGTGGAAATTACCTGATGTGTGTATGTGTGTTTAGTGCAGCTACCTATTGATGACATCTAGTACTGTGTATGTATTATACGTATGTATATTGTATGTGTGTATGTGTTTTATGTATCTGTTAATACATGTGTACATATGTTCAAAATACTCAAAACCTGTTCCACTCTTAGATATAGATAGTCAAAGGGTGCTTCAGTGGCTCAGTCAGTTAAGCGTCTGCCTTCCGCTCAGGTCATGATCCCAGGGTCCTGGGATCGAGCCCCACATTGGGCTCCCTGCTCAGCAAGGAGTCTGCTTCTCCCCTTCCCTCTGCCCCTCCCCACACTCGCTCGTATGTGCTCTCTCTCACTCATTCTCTCTCTCAAATAAATAAAATCTTTAAAAAAAAAAAAAAGAAAGAAATTAGTCACTACTAGTCACTACTCGGGGCGTCTGGGTGGCTCAGATGGTTAAGTGAATGCCTTCGGCTCAGGTCATGATCCCAGGGTCCTGAGATCGAGTCCCGCATCGGGCTCCCTGCTCGGGGGGCGGGGGGGGGGGACTGCTGCTCCCTCCATCTCTGCCTGCAGCTTCCTCTGCTTGTGCTGTCTCTCATGTGCACTCTCTCTCTCTCAAATGAATAAAATCTTTTTAAAAATATAGTCAAAATAATTAAAAATAGATGTTCAGACAAAAATTTGTACATGAATGTTTATGGCAGCACACTATTCATAATAGCCCAAAGGTGGAAACAACCCAGATATCCATTAACTGATGAATGAATAAACAAGATGGTATATCCATATCATTGGAATATTATTTACTGTGAAAAGGAATGAAAGATTGATATATGCTACACGAATGAGCCTTGAAAACACTACCCTAAGTGAAAGAAGCCAAACGCAAAGGGCCCCACATCAAATGGTTCCATTTATATGAAATGCCTGGAATAGGCAAATCCATCGGTTGCCAGGAGCAGGGGAGTGCGTGCTTAATGGATATGGAGTTTGTTTGGGGCGATGGAAATGTTTTAGAACTACGTGGTGGTGATGGTTGTAGTATTGTAAATGTCCTAAACAACCCTGAATTATACATTTAAACTGGTTCAAATGGTCAATTCTGTGTTATGTCTCTTTTGCCACTATAAAATATGTGTATATGTGCACGCACACACACATATTTAAAACCTTTTACTTTTAAAATAGGAGGAGAAATTCCAGGATTTTTTTTTTTTTAGAAAATAATGCATTCTAATTAGACATTAAGTAATGGCAATTTTTGAATAGCCAAAAGTAACATATCAGCACAATGGTCCGTTTGTATCTTGGGAAGTGGGACGGGAAATGGGAGTTGACATTTGCTGAGATTTGCTCTCTTCTAGGCCCTGTGTGAAGTCCTTCCTTAGTTACCAGATTTAAATAATGGCAACAGCCCTTTGTCATGAGGGGTGTTTTTCTCCATGTTGTAGATTCAGAAATTGAGGTGAGGTGGTTGTATAACCTGTCCAGTGCCTCACAGAGAGGTAGGTACAGTGTCTCTGAGTGCCCAGCACCCCTTCTCCTTATTCACCGTTGATGACCTCGAGGCCCTAGCCCTGCCATGATGTCTGTTCTTGCATCTGGTCGATGAGTGGATGAACGACTTGCACTCTGTATAGTAGCACAGTGTGTGATGGCAAAGGGTACCACTTGGAAGTCATCAGTTGTGAAGACACAGATGAATTTTGTGCTGTTTGATGAATCCGTATCCGCTGACATGGAATAAAAGTGAGGGGAAATTATGGTATTTCTGTTAGTTTAAAACAATCTCTAAGTTTTGGAAAATTCACATTCTCAAGGGGTTCCAGTTTTTCACTGATGGAAATGGTAGAAGAGGGGCAAGGAGGAATGAATAAGCATCTTTGAATTATCTTATGGTCCTCTTAAAGTTTTGTATCCTTTCAGTCAATAAGAAAAGGCAGCCTATAAAAATGATTATTTTGGGGGGCTCCTGGGGGGCTCAGTCGTGAGGCATCTGCTTTCGGCTCAGGTCGTGATGCCGGGGTCCTGGGATCGAGCCCAGCGTCAGGCTCCTTGCTCAGCAGGGAGCCTGCTTCTCCCTCTCCCACTCCCCCTGCTTGTGTTCCCTCTCTGGCTATCTCTCTCTCTCTGTCAAATAAATAAAATATTTTTTAAAAAAGATTATTTTTTATTAAAATTTTTTTAAAGATCTTATTTATTTATTGAGAGTGCACTAACACGAGAGCAGGAGGAGGGGCAGAGGGAAAGGAAGAGAGAGAGAATCTCAAGCAGACGCCGCACTGAGTGTGGAGCGTGACGCCGGGATCGATCTCACAAGCCTGAGATCATAACCTGAGCCAAAATCAAGAGTCAGAGGCTTAATCGACTGAGCCACCCAGGTCCCCTAAAAATTATTTTATGTAAAGATCATTAGTCCCCACTTTTTATAAAATTTCCAGTGGTATTTATAATGTCTTTGAAATCTAATTAGCTTTGAAAACAATATTGCAAACATCGACAAATGAGACACTGCTCAGTGTCTTTATGGTAATACCCGAAGCTCAGCAAGCTGTGGAGGTATGAGGACCACTGGCCGGGACTCAAGGTTTCTCTGAAAGGGAGCTGCTGGGGTGGCCAGGGCATGGTGACTTTTCCTCTGCAGCTTCAACCCCAGAGTGGTGGTTTAGGATGACTGTGTGCAAAATCTAGAAGATCACCAGAGGAAGAAGAGAGGGTGCATGAATATCAGCCTTCCTGAAATATAATGACTGTCCTACACGGTTTAAAGCCTACATTCTTGGCTTTATGCATGTGTTTTAGGCCTGGAATTAAGGGCTTGATATTCTTCTTTCCTTTTGCACTCCTGCCTGCTGGTAGCCTTTGAAAGTCCCAGGACTTAATGATTGATGGCAAAGCTAGGATCCAAGAGCTGTGGGTTTGATGGCCGTTTAATTTTTTAACCTTTAGAGGATTCTGGGAATATTTAATCACCCAATTACCCATAGTGTCAGTTGAGTGAGCACTCCCATCTCTGCAGAACGTGTTGGGTCTGTAAAAGGTAGCCTGAAAGTCCCCTCTTGGCTACTCTTGTTTTTATTGAAAGCAATGTGGATTGGGTTAGTGCAGGGTCCCGGATTAGGTCTCCATTAAGGCTCTTCAGTTGGTGAGCGATTGCAGGTAGATGCAGTGTTATTAGAGTAATTGAACCATGTTTCCATGAAGAGGATAGTTTCACTATCAGATTCTTGTTTTAATACTATCATCATAACAGCTGTACCACATTTGAACTAATTTGCATGCAGATAAGGAATTCTGGACAGCTTGGTAGCCTAATTACTGCATGACGCCCGTTGCTGGTAAGAGCTGGAGCTTTTACTAGAGTTATGCTCAGGGGACCCATCTCCCTGACTTTGTTAAGTTTCAAATGATAGATAAGCAAGAAGTAGCCATTTCAGTGATGCCCCATTTGTTTTACAGGCAGTATCTTCCCAAGTTACCTTAATATGGTATTTAGCAAAACATGGCAACGATGTCAACAACACCTTCACAGTGAACTGAACATGAGGAAGGGCAAGAGGAAAAAAAGAAAAGAAAAGAAGCAATCAAATCTCCCATTCTGTCATTGGAGCACAATAGATATTGCTAACTTGTAAGTCTCATTGATTAGGATAATATAAATTATGATGAAAATGGAGAATGTAAGATTAGTTTTTTGGAAAACTAATTATATGTAACAAAAGAGTCTTTGTTGCTTTTGCAAAGATCAGGAAGCCTTTTTTCTGTACACATTTTTTAAAAAAACTGTCTTCTCCTCCCCTCCTGCCCCCTCCCCCCCGCACTATGCGTCAGTAAAGTCACTGAGGTCCCCAAGGGTGTGAACGTGGGAATGATAGGAGACTATATTTGCATCCCTTCCATTGGGCATGTTGATTGCCCATAGTAGGTGCTCAGTGAATGTTTGTTCCTCAGTGAATGAAGAATTGGATTCACATCATTGAACCTGAGGATGTTACGAAGTAAGCACATTCTGCTATATTAGTGACAAGATAATTGTTTTGTTCTCCGTTTGCTTTTTCGTACATTTTTACACGTCAGAGGTTCTTTGTTTGTATCTGTGATTGGAATATTCCGTGATACCAAGCTCACAAGATAATATAGTGGAACAACTAGGGTTGTCTTAGTAGTGAAGTGAATAAAACTTAAGATGTTTTATTTATCTCCATACTTAGCTACTTTAATGGACTTGAAAAACGTAATATTCTAAACTCAGTGTTTATGTTTATCAGATTACTGTTGATCCTTTAGTAAAAATGAAATTTTTGGATATCATGAATTTAGCTTAGTTGTACAGATTTTAAAAGCATCCCAGAGGTTAGCCAGTTGTTTCTCTGCAGATTACCTCACTACAGAAGATACTATGCTTGGTCCTAAATGCTGTAAGGAAGAGGGTTGGCGGGGGGAACCCTACTGAGAGTTGATGAAGTTTGTGAGGGTCGTGATTGGAGCTACCAGTCTGAGGAAGGTATTCTGTTCAGCACATGTTGGAATTTTCCCAGGAAGTGTTCACAAATGAGGCAGCTTTGACGTCAGGGCAGAGGGTTGGCCACATCTGCGGAACTTGCTGCTTGATGGTTATGAGCTAGAAAGGGGACCATGGACTCCTTGGAGGGAGATGAGAATTTCGGTCTAGAGATGCAGCTCCAAATAGGTGTTTATAATTATGTCTGAGAGAGGTGGGGCTGAGGGAAATGAGAACCACTTCTCATGAACAGCACAAATGAACCTCTATTTTAAAGTAATTGTTTCTGGAAGACATATGTGAGGCTGTACCTCCCTGACCTGTGGTCTTGAGTGCTTGATCTGAAGGGTACCGTTTGCAGGTTATTAATGGGCTGGGCTGGGAACTTTGCCAGTTTTTCTATTACAATTTTCTGGATCACAGCCAAACCTTGTCGACGAGCTCCGACCTCCAGAGAGAGCCCCACGTTGCTGAGAGCGTTAGAATGAGGGTGACCACAAGGAATTCTGCATGGTCTGACTTTCGCAATAGCCATTTGCCTTGATCTCGTTTGGCTCACGTTGGTTCTCCAGGAAGGACTACAGACTTTGGCATTGCTCCCTTGCTTTCACACTCACACGGCAGGCCAAGAGAGCAGAATGCATTGACACTTTGCGGAGCACGCCGCATTGGCTCCCTTTTTCAGTGACCCTGTTTTACCTGACCCCATTCCATTCTAGCAAGGCCAGCTATGGAATGAACAATGCTCTGAAATGCCTCAGCGTCTCCTCTGGAAATTCGACCAAATACAGTTTCGTGTCTATCACTTTTCTCTAAGCAAAAACAAAGCAGTAGAACCAGAGGATCACTTGCATGAAGTCCCATGAAGTGCCACGCCCTCTGCACAAGGATCTTGCTATTTGTTATCTCTTAGAATTCTCAGAACAATTTTGTGAGGTGCCGATTAGAAAATGAGCCCATCTGCCTTACGTGTGGCACCTTATTTTTCTTCTTATGGGATCTGTAAGAGACTCCGTTGTCTCCACATAGACTAGGTCACATATTTCTAGTGGGCGGTATTATTGCTTTCCATTGTATCCCAGGCTTTGTGGTTTGAGAGTATAGATGACCATTTTAGTTGCAGAGATTGCTGTGGAATAACAGAACTACCCCAAAGACCAAAATCAACCTTCCTTTCTTCTTTTCCCCCCTCTTTCTCCCCTTTTTCCTTTCTTCTCCCTTCTTTGCATTTCTTTCCTTTCTCATTTCCTTCCTTCCTTTCTCAGAGTTTCACTGAGTATTTGCTTTCTCATGGCCACTATAATAACTTGAGGGCTGTGTTTTACACGATCTTTAAATTTGAACTTCTGTTGGTTTTGGGAGTAAGACTCTCTATCATCATCTCTTTGGTGGTGGGGTGTCCTCAGACATACACCCTGGAAATATGTATGCTTGTTATCATGAAGGACATATCGTTACGGGAAGGACATTTTAGCCCCCGTGGCTAATTTGTGTTTGCACTTTAGGGTTAGCCACTATTTCTAGTTCTGGCCACCACTGAAAGAATTCTTTCTTAGCATCCTCATGCAGTTAAGTCCTAACTTTTCAAGCACGTAAGGCAAAACAAAATTGCTTCAGGTCAAGGTTTCCCGTGAAATTTTCTTAAATTTGTATCTAACACTCCATGGGGTAAGGTGTTCACTTTGTGATCCATGTGGGGCAGAGACCAGTGGGAGAGCAGCTCCCCATCTCCTAGTCACTCAGGACAGAAGTTCATTTAAATGGAGAAACAATGGCACTCTTTTTCTTGCGTTTCTCTCTGTGTTCTTTCTTTTCTTTTCCCTCCACTTTTTTTTCCACTCATTATGTTTGCTCCTATTCAATGGTGCTTATCATGATTACACTGTAATTCTTTCTTGGATGTCCATAATGGTGTAAACCGGAGCATTGTCTCGTTAGACATCCCTAGCATCTGAAGTAAAACTTTTCACTCTTAAGCGGTAGGTGTGCATTGGTTCATCAATTTGTTTGTGACTGTTGTGGACTGTCATACATTCTGAGTGGCTACATATACTTTATTGATTGATTATGGTCTAAAAGATTCTTCACTAGACAATATGTGTGCCCAGTCCCCGGGGAATAGATAGGCTGGTTGAGGAAAGAAGTCGACAGGTCATTCCAGTGGAGAATAGTAAGTCCTGTGTTGTGGAGATGGAGTGGATGTTATGAGAGCCCATAATCATGATCCTCAGCCCAGACTTTGTGTTTCAGGCAAGGTTTCTCAGAAGAAGTGATGTCTAAGCTGAGCCTAAAGCCAAGAGAACATAAGGGAGTCTAGCAGGAATTGGTGGCATATGTGTTTTCTGATGAAGGAGTAACAGGTGTAAGGTCTCCAAGTGTAGACAGTCGTGCTAGGTGCCACATTCAACTAAAGTAGCCAAGAGCTCTCTGTCTTTAGCGCATTTACTTAGGAGGGAGTTGTGGGGAACCAGGAGTACCAAAACGGAGGTCCTGAGTGGTGACAGGGAGGGCAGCAGGGTGGGTCGTGCAAAAACTACTAGGAACTCTTTAAAAATTGCATTTTATCTTGTAGACTTTCAGAAGCCGTTGGCGGGACTACAAACAGGTGGCGGATGTAATTAGATTTCCGCTTGCTGCTGTTGTTTCCTGGGTCCAGAGCTGTATCCTGTCTCATAATTCATTGTGCGATTTCATCCTAAACCAGGCTTTATGTGGGAGAGAATAAAAAAAAGATCCCTGTTGAACAGAACAGGGATCTTTTCTTGATACCGAGTTCCTCTAAAACCCTGAGTAAGCTGCCCCCAAGATTAAAGAAAATGGCACTCAAATTTCACCAGCTGGTGTTAGTGTTTTTCAAAGTGTGCACCAAGGAGCATGAGTCCTGTGGAATGCCCAATGAGGAAAGAGTTGGATAAATACAGCCTAGTTTATCCTTTTTGGAAACTCAACAAGGAGTATGAGCATATGAAAGACTTTAAAGGAGTCTTGCAGAAAGATTTTTTTTTTAAGATTTTTTATTTACTTGAGCGAGAGCGAGAGAGTAAGAGAGACAGAGAGATCACAAAGGGGGGGAGCAGAGGGAGAGGGAGAAGCAGGCTCCCCGCTGAGCAGGGAGCCCGATGTGGGCTCCGTCCCAGGACCCTGGGATCATGACCTGAGCCGAAGGCAGACGCTCAACCGACTGAGCCACCCAGGCGCCCCAGAAAGAATTCTTTTTAATTGGTTTACACCTAGTGCCTTCCAAACTTACTTGCCTTAGATCTCTTTATTGCTGTTATGCTAACATTTGGAGGCTACACTGGGGGAGAAAGTGTTGTTCTTGAAGAAGACCATTGGACAATGGAACGGGGATCAGATTCTGGGTCTTGTCTTCTTCTGTGATCGTAGGTCTCCTGATCGCTCCCTGTCTGTACCCACTGCTGCCTTAAGCTTATGTTGCTGTAAAGAACAATGGAAATGATAGAGTAACACATCCCAGAGACATTCAGTCCTATTGAAATAAGCAATAAGATTAATAGCCACAACCAGTTTTTAGAAATAAAAATTTTAAAAAAATCCTTTGGTTTATGCTTCTGCAGATAAATGGTGGCTTCTTGGTAAAAATGATGTTTATGACTCTTAGGATGTAATGACTTTCTAATGCATTTCAACATTTTGCAGTTTGAAATGAGAACTTGACTCTTCATAAAAGCTCTTGTGCCTTAAATTACTCATTAACATATGGCAAGGGGTGTAACATTTATCATAATCCAGCAACCACCAAATAGGAAGCTAATCACTCAGGAACTCAGGTATGCATATTTACATTAAAACAGTGTATTTTCATCGTTCGTGAATATTCATTGTACTTTGTATTTACTCAGTAAGTAACACAGGCCTCAAGTCAATATTTTCCGAAACCTGTATTTCACAAACTAATGGCATGTCGGCACACATATTTAAATATTCACTAAACCAATTCTAAACATCTGTTGTACTTGCTCCTAAATTGTGGGCTATTGATATTTTTTTAAGCAACATTCCTTTCCAGTGTCCATCCAGCGATGTATCTCGCAGGCTGCTTATTTAATAGATATATGGCAGCAGGCTTCTCTGTTTTGCTATAGCTGTTAGGTCACAATTTTATTGCTTCTGGCTCAAAGCCACAGAAAGACTTTTACTGTTAAAATCAGCTCTCTATTCAGTGTAATCTCTGTAATAAAATGGAAATAGGATGAGAGTATCTCAAAACAGCAATCTGTAATCAAGCCCAGGTTAATAAAGTGGTAAAGTGATCCCTGTGTTTGGAGTCCCTTCCACTCTGTGGAAGACCTTACATGTCGTGTCCAGGGTTTTATCAGAGTTTGCACCCATTATCAGCAGCACGATTTTGGATGCAATGATAAAATCATGATCTTTCTTTTGTAAATTTACAGATGCTCATAAATTGGTGTTGTAATAGCTGTCCACTGAGTTGGCTGGACTCTTTGCCCAAATAGATGTGATGGTCTTAAAATTTGGGGAAGGTCTTATGCTGAGAGTCGGTACTGTTTATTAAGGCCGTTCCATTACTGCCATGCTTCACTGGTCACGAGAGGCTCTTAAAGAGCAACCTGGCAGACAGTCATATGATGTCTTCATAAACACTCTTTATTCTTACAAGATCATAGTCCACTGTGGTTGTTTATTCCCCTGGGACGAATTCTTTTTTGCATCTGGGCTCTTAATGTAATGGAAATCAGGGAGTCATGCCACAGAAGTTTCCATTTCCAGAACGTTCAATGGTATACTGCCATTTTAACAAAGGTGACAAATCAATCCTTTTGCTCGCTTACTTTTTTTAGGAGTACTCATTATGTGGCAAGCACTGGCCGAGTATCTCATATACATTATCTCAGCATAACCTAACAATACCTCAAGGAACCGGGCCCTTTTATTAATCTCATTTACAGATGAGAGGAGTGAGATTCAGAAAAATCAAGTAATTTGCCAGGGTCACCTGTTAGGTGGCATAGCTGAGTTCAGATACAAATCTTTCTGACTCCAAAGCTCAGGTTCTTAACTGCATTACTATAATGTCTCCCAAATAAATGCTTAGGAACTTATCTATTCCCTTATGGCTGGCCCAGGCTGCCACGGATTCTGTTCTGGTTATCTATTTGCTGTGTCACAAACCATTCCAATGAAAAGCATTTATTTTGTTCACGAATCTGCAGTTAGGCTTGGGTTCAGTGGGATGGCTTGTGTGTATTCCCCTTAGAGTAGACCAAGACACCATCGTAACCAAGTGGGTCAATCTATATTCAAGGGCACAGAAAATGTTTTAATGGAGGAGATCTGTCAGGAGTTGTGTGTTGTGGGAATGTTTGGTCTTGTCACAAGGACTTGGTAGAATCCTACTTGTTAACTGTTCTCAGGGGTAGTCAAAGTCTTGGAATGCTAAAAGGTGATTTCGAACAGCTGGGACTGTTGCCTGGGCACTCCAGTTCCTCTTCACATGGGTCTCTCCAGCTTCCTGCTGGCATGGCTGCAGTATTTCAAGAGCCAAATATTCTAAGAAACCAAATCAGAAGCCACAGGAATTCTTCTGAGTAGCCTTGGGCATAACACACAGCATCACATCTTCCATATTCTCTTGGCCAGGCAAGTCGCTGAACCAATTCACATCCAAGGGGAGAGTTGGATTCCATGTTTGAATGGGAGGGATTAATGGCTCTTTCACCCTATCACAATCTATTACTTCAGTTACTATGATAGCCTCTTAACTATTGTTCCTCTTTCTCTTCTGGTCCATCATGGAGTTTATTCTCAACTCAGTAGACAGAGTGATCTCCTTAAAATCGAAGTCTCTACAGTCTCATGACGCTCCTCTGGTGAAGACCCCTCCAGTGGTGACCCTTCTTACTCAGAGTAACAGCTGAAGTCCTTATGGTGGCCTCTATACCGAGTCTTCATCATCTCTCTGATCTAACGTTTTATTGTCTCTGCTCCATACTGTAATTCAGGAACTGAGTACGTTTCTGCCTCGGGGCATTTGCATTTAGTGTTACGTGCTGTGTACCTAGAACACTCTTCTGGGTTTTCTGTATCGCCCCTTCCCTCACTTCCTTTAGACCTCTGCACCTTCTGAGTGAGGCATTCCCAAACCGTAGGAAGTGGAAACTCCACTTCCGCTACCCAGGATTTCCTACCATTCTTATTCTTTTTCTCCCTTACACTGAGTGACATACTCCACATTTATCAGCTTATTTATTATGTATCTCCACTCATGAGATTATAAACTCCATGAGGACAGAAACTGGTTTATTTTTTTGCTGTATCCCAGGACCTTGAACAATACCTGGCCATGTAGTAGATGTCTAGTAAGTATTTGTTGACTACGTGAAGGAACTTGATTTCAACCCAGGTTTAAATTTTCATGGTGTGGATGTTTATGAGGTATCTTAATTTATGAATATAACTTACTGTTTCCTAATGCTATGGGATTCAATCTGTTTGGGACTACAGGGTGCAGGATTTCCCTGAGATCACTAATTCTCATCTCCTCTCCCTTTCCTTTTTCGGCAACATTCAAAGGACTTACTGTCTTGTGATGTTAGCTAAGCCTCAGTTTACCTTTCTTTCAGCGGGTAAGTATTAGCTACTGCGTGCCCAGGCTGTGCTGGGCACTGAGGATAAGGTGGCGCAGACATAAGCCTCGTCCTAAGGGTGTTAATACTGTGGTCAAAGACAAATCGGTGTGCAGCTAACATAAGTTTACAGATCGTGGAGAGTGCCCTGAAGGAAATATGCAGTGGTCTGTGAGGGAGGAGAATGAGAGACAATGTGCTTTGGAGCCAGGGAAGGGTTTGGTTACAAAGTGGCCTTTAGGCTGAAATCTGGGGCAGGGGGAGGTGAGAGTCGGAAAATCTGGGGAAGGGCTGGGAGGGAGAATCTGAGAGAGGGAGAGCGAGAGTTCTTAAAGGTGTCTTGTCCTATAAAGGCAATACTATTGTGAGGGCCCCACACTCAGGACCGCATCTAAACTTAATTACCTCCAAGAGTCCCCACCTGCGGATACCTTCACATTGGGAATTAGGGCTTCATGGTAGGAATTTGGGGGGGGGGGGATATAGTTCAGTCCACAGCAGTGACGTTTGAGCAAATGCTTGAAGGCAGTTTGGGAGCAGTGATGAGGCTATCTGGTGAAAGAGTGGCCACTTGGGGCAAAAGTGTGGTAATGAGTTATAGCAAGTGCAAAGGCCTTGAGGCAGGATCCTGCCTGGAGTTTTCTAAGAACAAGGAGATACAGAGTGTGACATGAAGCATGTGGTATCAAATTTTAGAGATTAGGCCTCAGAGTCAGGAAATCTGGCAGTTTAATCCCAGAATTAAGAGGGTTGAAGCCCCCGCTTTAACTGTGTGACGGTCTTAGGCAAGTAATATAGCCTTTCCGATCCCGTTTCCGGATTTGAGAAGTGGGGATATTAATACTATGCTCATGATTCTGATGAGATTTATAGTAAGTGCTGAATAAATATTTGGTTGTGGTTGTGATAAGAGTAGACCTGTATTAGTAATTCAACACCTGCTGTTCCTGTTGCTGCTGCTTCTCCTTCTTTTCCTTCTCCTGCTTTTGACGAATTTTGGAATTTTTATAGTTCCAATCCCTTGACCCCGTGTAAAGATTTCTGAATTTGGCATCAATCAGTACTACTTTCTCCAATAAACTTTGATGATGTATCGTCACTCTCGTTTTCAGGATTTGTGTGACCGGAAGCACGTGAGTGGCAGGTGTGCGAATATGGTTGTGGGAAACTAGCAGTGCATTCTCCTTGTGAACTACTGGCCCACGGTTGTTGAGTGTCGATTGTAGGGATGCGGGCAGTGGCTCGGTCCGGCTCTGATGGCTGAGAATTGCCCTCAAGATTCCAGGCCTCCATCCTTGAGCCTGCCGTGGTGACTGGGGACGTCCAGTCCTTCACTATTGAGAGTGTGCATATCTGGATGGTGGGGATGCTTGTCTTCTTTGTGCTTCTTTATGGGTTCTGGGTTTTTTACAACAGGTACTTTTTATATCTGAAGAGAGGAAGAAGGCACTGATGGTTATTAATTTTGAAAGATAGCCACTTCTACTCAAAATTTGACCAAGCCCTATTCTGTGAATTTTCTCTTTTCCATTTCCATGTATTTTGGTGTAAATGTCATTAATTGACATTAGTTGGTATTCATTGGAAGGTTTAGAAAACGACTCTTTCCTCTTAAGTGCCTCATTTCCTGTCTTACCTACATAAAACAAAAATTTTCGTGTACAAAATGTTGTAAAGTCTCTTAAAATGAATAGCTTTAATCTCTTATTACTCTTTTCAGATAGAACATGTATTACATGTTGAGGGTAGAAGCAGCTTTCTGGATTTCCCAGGTGGCTCGATTAAATACCCTTTAATTTTTTTCTTTTTTGGGGGGGGGTTTGTTTCAAGAAGCCAAGGCTGTGGAAGGCTATGGCAGTAGCTTCTGGATTTATTAAAGACTTTGACTCTTTGTTCCCTCTGGGCAAAAATGTAGTTTTCCCACAAGATGAGAGTGTAACTTATGGGTAAATAGGTTAAGAGGCAGGTATGTGGTAAAAACTGCTTGTAAGAGCTCCAGGATCATCTATCACATCATCAGGTCTTCACCTGCTGACAGGAAGCTAATGGCAGTCATACCCTGCTGCCAAATGAAGGAAATAAGGATTTCCTCTACCCTCCCTTTGCCCTTGATCAGCAGGCTGTCTTGACAGGGATGACGAATTAGATGAAACCCAAGGGTGAGGACCAGTAAGCATCATGTGATACAACATTTAATTAATATGTGTAAAATAGAACACAAACAAGTAACACAACACCATGTTTTCTAAGAGATTGTTCATATGTCACAACTAAGACGTCCTTAACTTTTCATTTTAAAATTTCTTCTCTGATAGCAGGCATTGATTTGATCCTTGATTTGATTTTATCTGTACTCACAGTGGGTTCAGTTGTATAGCTGACAAGGACATAATTTGCATTCTTGGGTTAAGGAGAATCCCATAGGCGTAAAATGCTGTAGCCATCTTAGAAGGCAGGCCACTCACCCACCTGACATCTCTGAAATAAAGATGTTTGAAAAGAGCCAGTTTCTACTAGAAAGCATAGAATAATTTATTGTCCTATTTAATAATTATGCTAAGTAACTTAGAATAATGAAGATTTCTACTTGATTTTACTTTTTAAAAACTGGCCATTTTCTAAGAAGAACCTTTGATACCTCACAAAGTAGCATAATGAAATAATTCTTTTAAAAGTCAGTCTGAATAAAGACAGGATTTTCAGTTTATCCCATCAGCACAGACATATATTCATCAGTCTCCATCTTCCAAGCAGATGTTTAGAAGCATTAATAATTGGTTTTAATTTCACCTCTAAAACCTACCTAATTTGGGGCACCTGGGTGGCTCAATCGTTAAGCGTCTGCCTTCGGCTCAGGTCATGATCCCGGGGTCCTGGGATGGAGCCCCACGTCGGGCTCCCTGCTCAGCAGGAAGCCTGCTTCTCCCTCTCCCACTCCCCCTGCTTGTGTTCCCTCTCTCAGCTGTGTCTCTGTCTATCAAGTAAATAAATAAAAACCTTTTTTAAAAAATAAATAAATCTACATAATTTGGCTTAAGAGTGAAAAATAATTTATATGACCCAGCTATCTGGGAAGTGTAGTCTATAACAGAAAATGAACCAGAGTTGTGGTGAGAGAGATACTACATAATGTGAGAATATAATTGCTCATTGAGAAGTGAACTAATCGAAATGAGGGCAATAACAGTTAATCAGCTGGCTCTAGATCATTTTGCAGTTGCTCCACCTCCATTGTTTTTTTTTTTTTTTTTTTTTGGATTGTGACTTATACTTATGGAGATAATTGACAAGCGTTAGATAAAGTAATGGATAGTCCCAGGGTGGGAAGAAGTCAGAGCAGTAATTCAGTTTTCTGGGAATCTGCTGATGTCATCATTAATGAGGGAACAGCGTAAGTGGCCTAGGAACAGTAGCAGAGTCCCAAGAGTGAATTCAGCTACCTGGGAACCCACCTTTAAGTGATGTTCACATTGCTCACATTTCTTAGTCTTTCCTCAAGACAATCTTTGAATATTAAAAGAGTTTTGGGTGTCAATAAAGCCTTTGCAAGGTGAGTGCTGGTATTAAAAACGGGTGGAGGGAAGCGCCTGTTAAAAAAATAGAAAGAAATCGCCAATTTTTTATGTTCTCCACTCAGTAACCCTTCAATATGGTGCTGAAATAGTCTAGAAGTTTTACTGTTCCCACTGTTTTCCTTTATCCTGTAAAGGCCATACTCCTGTGTGTTTTTGGTAAGGAAAAACGTAAGTGGGGCAGTAGACTCTCCTTGGTACAGGCTTCACGTGATAACTAACTCCTGTTTATTCTTGTAGCACGTCATATCCCACATTACACAATATTACCTTTGTTTGCTTTGACATGGCAGTATGTATACTTAATGCGAGCCAAAGTAACATGTACGTGGTGAGGACTGTTTGGCTCACAATTTGCGAAGGCCTTAAGAACTATCATGCCCAGGTCAGCTGAGAACCAATGTATTTATGAAATCAATGCAGACTCCTTTTTTCTTATATCCATCTTGAATTGCTCTTAGAATTGCTCTTGTTTCCGTGGGCGCCTGGGTGGCTCAGTTGGTTAAGCGACTGCCTTCGGCTCAGGTCATGATCCTGGAGTCCCGGGATCGAGGCCCGCATCGGGCTCCCTGCTCAGCAGGGAGTCTGCTTCTCCCTCCGACCCTCTTCCCTCTCGTGCTTTCTATCTCTCATTCTCTCTCTCTCTCAAATAAATAAAAAATCTTTAAAAAAAAAAAAAAAGAATTGCTCGTTTCCGTACTAAGTATAAATTGATTTCTCTCTTTATATTGAGCCATACAGTATTTGTCCCATAAGTAAATATTACATCCTTTCAATTAGAAGGAGTGAGTCATCTGAATAATAACACGATACCTTGGAATTAGCGGACTAGAGGTCCTTCAATTCCAACTCTGTCTTTCAGTAAACAGGCATTTTCTTATAGGTGGATGCTGGTGCTTAATGACAAATGGTTAACAAAAATTATGATATTTAGTTGTGTTGACTCTGTGATTTTTTTTTTAAAGATTTATTTGAAAGAGAGAGAGAGTATGCAGGAGCAGCGGGGAGGGGCAGGGGAAGAGGGAGAATCAGGCTCCCCACTGAGCAGGGAACCCATCGCAGGACTCGATCTCAGAACCCCAGGCTCATGACCTGAGCTGAAGGCAGCTCCTTAACTGACTGAGCCACCCAGGAGCCCCGAATTTGTGATTTCTTATTGAAAGATAACGCAGCGAGTTGTGATTGGAAATTACGTACATTCATGTGAGAGGTTTTGAAAGATGGTGATTCAGGACAGAAAATTTTGTGAAGATAGGGAGAAAATGCCCTCTGGGGGAGAATTGAATTCGGCATTATGTATAGAAAACCTGAGTTCCGTGTTAGCAGTGTAATGAATGATCAATAGCTTGATTCTTTTCTTTCTTTCACAGCAATTTTCCTTTATAAGCAGAGTGTGTTGTAGTGTTGACGGTGATGACGCTTCTCTCCTGATGGCCAGTGTTTGTTGAATTCATATTATGACCAGGCTAAACGTTTTATATGTGCCATCTTATATAACCCTCACACATCCTTCTGAGGCCGGTGTTGTTATTCCTCCCGTTTTAGAGATGAGGACACCAAGGCCCAAAATATTTCACTTGGCTGTGATTGCACAGTTTGTAAATATTAGAACTGGAATTTGAATTCACCAAGTCTGATTTCAGTTGTTATAACAATTTCTTTATATTGTCATTCTGGGAGAACTCCAGATGCCTGCAGTTTTTAGGAAAATGACGTAAGATGGTCAGTAATTTCTGATCTCACACTTGCTCTTGCTTCATATATGGAAGCAGCTGTTAAATTGTTACAGAATGCACATATTGTTCATCGAAATATAACAACTCCTGTACTCAATTGTAATATCCTTGAGGACAGAGACTACTTTGTATTTATCTCCTCATCTCTGTGGGATAATATTAACAGCTTTATTGATACACAGTGCTGTTTCTCTAAAATTCATCCCTTGAAAGTGCACAATTCAGCATTTTTATTGTATTCCTAAAACCATGCAACCATTGTAACTGTCTGATTTTAGAATATTCTCATTTACCTCCAAAAGAAGCCACATGCCTGTTAGCAGTCACTCTTGATTTTTTTTTTTTTTTGTAAGCTAAAGAAAGGAAGCTGCCACATATTAGAAACATTCAGCATTGGACTTACAAAGTCGTTTTTGTAAGCTAAAGAAAGGAAGCTGCCACATATTAGAAACATTCAGCATTGGACTTACAAAGTCGCCTAATTTCTGGAAACTTGATATTCTTAATTAATTACAGCTTTTCACCAAAATAATCATTTTCGTTCACATTTGCTCTTGAAATTATCTGGTGGAGATTGTTGGAATTCGTTCATTCCATCTCATAGAGACAACTGCTGTCATTAATTCAGAGAAAGTAAAAAGTATTACCTGTCATAATGGAGAAAAGTCTATCTGATGTAATCCCCTTTTATCATAGACAGCCTTTAGTACTAAGATACAGCATTACTGATGGCTGGAATTCCTTTCTGAACAAAAATGCCTCAAGATAATCCTCAAAAGTTGATTTTTGATCAGCGTGCATCTAGTGTTGGAGGTTCTTACCCTTTATTTCCTGAATGCTGAGTGTTTAAAATGAATCAATGACAGCTTGAGAATTTTCACTCTCCTGTTTTAAATGAAGGCAGGGTTTCCATGAATTTATAGTGCCAGGGGTCCCTGCCCCGCGTAAAAGAGAAAGAGTGGTTAATAATTAGTTTCAGGTTATTGCCTGACTTCCCTCTTCACCGGATTCTGGCCTGATTTACCTCATTATTCTTGTTAAGGGTAGTAAGACATAGCTCCTGAGAGCTCGGGTTTGGGATGAAAGAAGTCATGAGGGAGAAGCCTTCTCTCCGCCACACCCCCCTGCCGCGCCCCTCCCCCCTCCCTCCCCTACCGCTCAACTTCATCAGCCCCCTTCATAGCTTTCCTTGATGAGGACAGGTAATGATTTATTCACCCCCTGGTGGAGAGCTCTGGAGAGTCACCTGTTCCCTCCCCCCACCAGTTTGTTTCCCCACCCCAGTGTTTTCCTTGCACACAGGGCCTTTCACTGCTCTGTGGCCATAAGATCCTGGGTTCAAATCTTGCCTCTACCATTTACCAGCTGTATAGTTTTTGGCAAGTCACCAAATCTCTATGTGTATGTTTTCTTATCTGTGTGGTGGGGATGATAATGGTACTTACTAGATAAGGTTGTTACAAGGATTAAATGAGCCAATGCATATAAAGTATAAGTATTAGCCTAAATACAGATTTTTATTATGAACAAAAAATTTTTTAAAGATTTTTTTATTTGAGAAAGAAAGAGAGCTTGAGCGGGGGAAGGGGGCAGAGGGAGAAGGAGAGAGAAAATCTCAAGCAGACTCCCTGCTGAGCACGGAGCCCTATGTGGGGCTCCATTCCAGGGCCCTGAGGTCATGACCTGAGCCAAAATCAAGAGTTGGACGTTTAACCCACTGAGCCACACAGGTGCTCCTATGAACAAAAATTTTAAATACCTGAAATTTGCTAAGGATTTTGTATCCTTGCATAGGAATTGATTTATTATCTCATAAGGATTCTGTGATATACATGTTAGGAGTTAGTTGGACAGTTATGTAGTCAGGCTCAGGGTCCCCAAACAAGAAAATATGGAGTCAGGACAGCTCAAATAAAACAGCACTAACATCCTGTTCCGCAGCTGACAGGACATGAAATGACAGACAGAAATGACTTCTGCAAAACGTCCTGAAATAACACAGTTAACCACAAAGCGTTTGTCAATATCGTGGGCAAGGGGCAGTTATGACATAAGCCGCCAGGTGTCAGCAAATAAAAGACCATCCGCACAGAGACAACAACCTAATCTACGGGACCAAAGCCCTGACTGGCACAGCTCAGCACACCCTGATTGATTAAGATAGTTCTGCAAAAGAGCTCATGAAACCCCCTAAACTTAGAAACTCCGAGGGCAACCCACTCAGGCCCCCCTCCCTCTCCGGAAGCTTTATACTCTTACTCAATAAACTTGGCCTTGCTGCCCACCACTCTTCATCTGGTCCACCTCTTCATTCTTCGAAGTGGCGTGACCAAGAACCACAGGCAGGAAGGGGACAAAAATCCTGTAACATACAGTCTTGCAATAGTCACCCTCCCTGTTTTACAGGTGAGGGCGTTGAGTGCATTAAAAGGGATTTCCTAAGGTCAGTAACAAAATTAAATTTAGTGGCAGAGCTGGAACCAGAACCTGATTCTCCTTCTACTGAGTTCCTTCCTCTTGAAAAATTGCTGCCTTTGTTTATTATCAGGAGTCAGTCAGTTGCTTGCCAGAGGCTTCCATAAGCAAATATATATCCTTTTGCTGTTTCATAATGTGATGTACTCAGCAGTCTGCAGGGGCCCCATTCATCCTTGGCATCGTGTGGATCTCCTTGAAAGGTGACCTGTTGAGACTTCTAATAACAAAGGACACCTGGCCTCCAGGAAAAGGATGCACGGATAATTTGAACAGTTGCTATTGAGCTGTCTTCTTCTTGGTGATTCACCTGGATCAGACACTCGAAACCTGTTTCTCTTCGTCCTGAATCACAGTTGTAGGGAGTAAAGCTAGAAGTCAGGTCACGAAAACCAGATCAGATGCTTCCCATCTCTGGTATCTAGGCCACTTTTTCAAACCATCAGCACAGTGGGACAAACGCCAAGTCCTTATTTATTCCCAGGGTTTTAGGTGTGATTCTTCAATGAGATTCCTGTGCCTCTGTCACATCGTGTTCCTGTATGCAAGATGGAACCTGAAAGGATCTTCTGATACCAAGCGTGTGAGTTGTTGATGGCATGACGGCGATTGTCTTTACACACCTGCTGTTGAGCAGCTTGGCAATATTCCATTCAAGACATAGTTACTGAGTATTCTTTGTTATGATCAGGATAGAAAGATGAGGGACACCTGGGTGGCTCGGTCGGTTAAGCATCCTATTTTAGCTCAGGGTCCTGGGATCGAGTCCCACATCGGGCTCCCTGCTCAGTGGAGAGTCTGCTTCTCCCTCTCCCTCTGCTCCGCCCCCCTGCTCATGCTTGCTTTCTCTCTCTCAAATAAATAAATAAAATCTTTTTTAAAAAGGTAGAAAGATAAGGGTAGTATTTCTAACCTTTGCTATGATGGTTTAAAGATTTAGAGGGAGGGAATGCCCAATTAGTCAAAATGGTGCTTCTCAAAAGGATCAATTTGCATTGATCTGTTTATTAAGGTTTTCCAGAGAAGCAGAACAGGTGGGGGTAGGGGAGGAGGAGAGTATGTGGGGGGAGAGAGAGAGAGAGAGAGAGAGAATGTTCTTTGTTACAGGAATTGGCTCATGCATGCAATTATGGAGGACTAGAAGTCCTATAGTCTGCCCTTGGCATACTGGAGAATTAGGAACACTTGTGGTGTGATTCCACCTGAGTCCGAAGGTCTGGGAACCAGAGTAGCCAAAGCTGTAAGTCCTGGTCTGACTCTGAAAGCCCAGACACTGGAACCCCTACCACCCCATAGTCTGAAGGCAAGAGAAGATGGATGTCTCATCTCCTGCAGAGTAAGTTTGCCCCTCCTCTGCCTTCCTGTTCTAGGTAGACCCCCAGTAGATTGAATGATGCCCACCTACACTTGGTGAGGGTAGTCTTCTTCATGCTAATCCCTTCAGGAATCACTCTCACAGACACAGCCAGAGATAATGTTTTACTCTAGGTAACGAGGCAGTTTTTAACCCAGTCAGGTTGACAAAAACAACCCTCATACTGTGTGTGACCTTCCTTCCTCACGAAGGCTTCCTTTGAAGTGAAGGAGGGAGTGGCAGTTTGTGAAGCATTAAATAATGTGTCAACAGCTCCAACATTTGGGTTCCTGTCCTCCTAGGATTATTAGGTTGCCCTTCTCTATTTCTTATTTTACAATGTCCTACAGGGATGATATCAGCCAGGTCCCTTTTAGTCGTTTATAAGTAGGCATCAAGTTGGATTGGACACAGACCGAATCAGATACTGGGCTCTTTGAAGACAACTTTGTTCTGTTGAAGACACAGCACAATTAGTGTGTGTGTGTGTGTGTGTGTGTGTGTGTGTGTGTTGCTCACTGACAGTTTCATTCCTATGACCATTCCATTTCTGAATCCACCAGATGTCACATCTGAGACCACCAGTCTTTTGCGTCTTTATCCCCTCCTTCCACTATTTTCTGATCTCCCCCTGCCCTCCAAACTCACACACCAAGTAAGAGCCACAGAATACTTGCATCCCTTCCCAAGCCTCCATGACTGCCTCATTCAAGTGTCTCCTCCTGCCACATTTTTTTTCTTTTGGTAGGTCCCTCTGATAAGAGCACCCAGAGCCGTCTTTAGTTTCTCCTTCATATCCTTTATTGTTCTTCCCCCCCAAACTTGAAGCTTCCTCAGGGTCTTGCTCACCCCCATCCCCTGACCCCATCTAGCACTTTAGAAAATAATTGTCAGGAGAATGAAAGACTTACAAGCATGCATTAGAAAGTACTGGCCTGGGGTGGGGGTAAGGGTGGGGGGGTGGAGGTAATTCTAACAAACTCTGCTCTCACCCAGGCATCAGGGTACTGTCATCTGTGATGTACATACTTAGCAATTCCTTGGCACATATTAAGTGCTCAATAAATAGCAGCTGTTAATATTTTTGTTCTTTATTCCTTAATCAGGAGATACTTTGAGTAGTCCTATACTATCGCCTAACCTTAGTATGCTTCCTCATTCTCTTTCCCAAGGAATGTAGATTTGAAAGGACACGAAGAAGAAGCCAGGTGGATTTGTTTTAAACGTATGCCCGTTCTTTATCATGAGAAAAGGTCTGTTTGACTTCTGTCCCCAGATCTTTTTGAATAGTTCGTATTGGTGATTCAAAAGCTTCAGTAAAAGTGAGTGTTTTTTATTTAAACATCCTGGAAGATCACATGGAGTACACATTCTAGCGATGTTTGGGTGCCTATTGCCATATTTAAGGCATGATAGAAAAATTGCTTGTGTTTCGAGTCTATCAAACATGTAAGGCTGTGGGGCGCCTGGGTGGCTCCGTCGTTAAGCGTCTGCCTTCGGCTCAGGTCATGATCCCAGGACCCTGGGATCGAGCCCCACATCGGGCTCCCTGCTCAGCGGGAGGCCTGTTTCTCCCTCTCCCACTCCCCCTGCTTGTATTCCCTCTTTCACTGTCTCTCTCTCTCTCTGTCAAATGAATAAATAAAATCTTAAAAAAAACAAACAAACATGTAAGGCTGTGGTTTGCATTCGTCGATATGTAGTTTCTAAATCTGAGGTGTGAAGAGATTCACATCCTTGTGATTGGTCTGTCTCCCTTCATGATTGTTGGGTCATATGGTGAGTTTATGTTTCATTTTGTAACAAAATGCCAAAACTCTTTTCCCAAAGGGGTACCCTGTTGCAACCTTACCAACAGTGTGTGAAAGTTCTAGTAGCTCCATACTTTTGCCAGCTTTTGGTATTGTAAGATTTTTAAAAACTATTCTAGTCATTGTGTAGCAGTTAAGCATTTCTTTTTTACATGAATATAGTTACATTAAAAAACAAACAAACAAAACAACAGTTTGATTTGAAGGGAAAATGTTGAGTAAATAGTACTGCTCGTCCCGAAATATGGCCAAACTTGTGTGAGTAAGTGAGTGAATTTGTAGGAATAATACATTCAACTGTGCTCCATCTCCATTAGCTGAAAAAATGAACAGCATGAGCCTGTTCTGGATATCTAATGAATTTCAAGCAATGCACATAATTGCTTTATTACACAGAATGATCCTCCCTTAACATTGGAGGTAGTTGAAGGGACTATAATTTTTTGAAGTCTCGTTACTAGATTTTGATAAGCAGGACCCAGATTAATTTCACAGCAGGTGAAACCATTGACTATTAACAATTTAATCTTAGTAGGGTAATGATTCTTCTATTAGCAATCTGGCCTTGAGACCTTTTGGACAGGTGCTGAGTGACAGCTTGTCCGAAAGCCTCATGGCGCTGGGAATACATAGCAGGAGGAACCGGCATATTGTGTCCCATCCCTAAGATTTTGTTTGCTGCCTCAATTGGATATTTCAAGAGAATTTTCAGATTAAGAAGAGAGAGCTGATGAGCTCCAAATCCAGTTCCTTTTCTATAGCCATGATTTGTAGAGTTGATAAGGAAGGTCACTTTCTGATTTCCTCAGCAAGGGTCACTCAAGCCAGGTACACTAAAAGTTTATGAACCATAAAAGGTGCATAAGAAGCAAGCAGCCACTCAAGCTTTAAAAGGCGAACTTTGGGGGGCATTGCTAATTCATACTGAGATATTCAGTAGGGCGTAGCTCAAATTAATTTGTTAAGTTATGATCTGGTGGTGGAAAGGGTTGTAGTATTGACTACCTTGGTGAAATCTTGTAGACATTTTATACACTGAAAAAGGACTCTGTTTAAATGATGAACAGATTGAGGGTTTTTTTTAAAAAAATATTTATTTATTTGAAAAAGTGAGAAAGAGTGCATGAGCAAAGTGGGGGTGAGGGGCAGAGGGAGAGGGAAAGAGAGAATCCTCAAGCAGACTCCCCACTGAAGGCAGAGACTGATGCAGGCCTCGATCCCAGGACCCTGAGATAATGCCCTGAGCTGAAATCGAGAGTCAGCTGCTTAACCCACTGAGCCGCCCAAGCACCCCAGATAGAGGTTTAAGGAGTAAAATCAGGCAGAAAAATAGTATCACCTTCTCAACTTTATAGGTAATATATTTCTTTTTTTTTTTAAGATTTATTTAGAAAGAGTGTGGGTGGGGGGAGGGGCAGAAGGGGAGAAAGAGAGAATGGGAATCCCTCTAACAGACTCCCCGCTGAGCTTGGAACCCAACACGGTCTTGATCCCAGGACCCAGAGATCATGACCTGAGCTGAAATCAGGAGTCAGATGCTTAACCGACTGCCACCCAGGCTCCCCTATGTGTAGTATATTTCTATTCATTAGCTGAAGGCAAGTGTTGACGTCAACACTGGCTTTCTATGACATGGGAAACCTCGAACGTGTTGTTTGTTTGATTCACAAGGAGCCTATATTCGTTTGCATGTTTTTGCAAGGACTAAGTTAATGTGGAAGATATTTGATTAGGATACCCAAGAATCAAATTGTTCAAGATTCCGGAAATAATCATTTTATTCAATTTATAAAATGCCAGAACAACTACATACCTATTTGTACAATTCAGAGTCTGAGAGTTTTTTAAAGAAACAATCATTTTGTCTCTTGCCATTTCTGAACCCACCCCCCTGAGGTTACCTCTGCTAAGGATTTAATATTACTCCACCCACTTAACTATTTAATAACTTAAAAAAACATGTAGCATCCATAGGGCTTCCTTTTCTGTTTTTCAATAAAATGCAGCCATATTTTACATATTATATTGTTCAAGTTTACATAGTAACTTGTTTGTATCACTCAACCGAACATCATAGACATTCCTTCTGGTAACTGTGTGTAGATCACACCGTTCTTTACATAGTTAAAAAATTTTCCTGAGGGTGAATCTACCATATTTCATTCAGTCATTCCCATATGTATGGGCACTTAGTTTTTCATTTTGGAAGACTGCTTTTGTTTTGTTTTTGCTACAAACTCTGTTGCCACAAATATCTAAAGAGATTTTTTTTCCAAGAGACCATAGCTCTGCTCAGTTTACTTGTTACATGGCCTTGGGCAGTTACTTTCCTTCTTAATTGTGCACATGACCTTGGGCAGTTACTTTCCTTCTCTCTCAGCTTCCTCATCAATAAAATGAGTATAGTAACAGTCCTTACTTTTACATTTCTTCTGGCAATTAAATACAGTAGTATTGATTTAGTGCTTAACACCTTGCCTGGGACATAAGTAAGTATCGAATAAATGGATGCTCTTCATCCTTTCCTGCTGTTTGATCATCTCTCACTCCTGTTTTTTGTTTGTGTGTTTGTTGGTTTTTTAAAGGCAAGGAGGTGAGCACTGTGCATATTTGCTTAAAGCTAATAACTTAGATATTGTTGGCCCGATTTCTGGCTAGACAAGCAGAAGGCAGTGTTGTAGGCTGTAGAAAAAGCCCGGTTTGTCAGCCCGGTGATTATTTTTTTTTAATATGCTGTCCCTGAGGAACATGATAGAATTTGTTTTACTTCTCTTCTGCCAGGAAGTAACCCTTCTGGCTTTGTTAGAAGCGTGGTTTGTAATAATTGTACCCACCCCAGATGGCTCCTGAAAACCCTTTGAAATGCCATCTGCCAGGCGTGTGTCCAGCCGGCAGCCTGTCATTCGGCTAGAAGAAAAGAGGAGGCGGGGTCCCCTCCCCTGCCCTTTTCTCCCTCGCGTCACTGAAGGGAGCCTGGTCATGTTGGCCCAGACCCAGAGCGGGTTGCTCAGAGGGTAACTGGGAGTAAACCTCCTGCTGGCCTGCAGAGTAGAAAGGTTTTGTCTGGGTAATAAACCCTGAAGGTTTTGTGGGTGGAGACTAACCCGCCCCCCACTCCTTCCCCTGCAGGTCCAAGGCCACCAAACATATTTATTTACGTGGGAAAATGGTATCTCTGAGTTTCATTTTTTCTTCTAAAATGTAGCATTTTTTAAGTTAATTTTTTTAAAGAATTTTATTTATTTGATGGGGGGGAGAGCACAGAGGGAGAAACAGACTCCTGGCCGAGCAGAGAGCCCGATGTGGGGCTCGACCCCAGGACCCTGAAATCATGACCCGAGCCAAAGGCAGACACCTTAACCAACTGAGCCACCCAGGCGCCCCAATTTAGCCTCATCTCTTGGGGAGTGGGCCATGGGATGGGGCGATAAATGAAGCTAATGGAATTTGGGTATGGAGGCTGGGGATGAGAGTTGCCCTGTAGATCACATTTAGGACAGACCCCTTCACAGCAAGTTTCAGAGTTTCTCTTCTTGCCCCACACTGGGATTTCCCAGTATGCTGTATACTGTGGTTTCCCAGGAGCAAGCTAAATGGCTTTTTTCCCTTGGCTCCAGGACATCACACCCTCTTCCTTTGCTCCTGCCTTGCTGACTGCTACCTCTTAGTCTCCTTTGGGGGTCTTCCTTGTTTTCTCCGTTGCTAAAAATTACGGGGTTTTAGTGTTCAGTCAACTTTTTGGCTTCTTTTTGTACAATCCCTGCTCCCCCTGCCCCCTGTTATCTCTGTCTCTTGCCTTCAGATGCCAGTGGTTTACTCATCGCTATCAATTTTACGTCCCAACCTGCACTCTGATCTTCAGACTTAACCTGCTCAGCTGTGCACAGCCCTCCACATCTAGGTGTCTAATAGGCATCTCAGACTTCACATGTCTCAAAGTGAACTCTTACTGTTTTTCCCCTAAGAACCACTTCCTCCCCTGTCTTCCTTGATTTTTGTAAAGGACACAAGGCCATTTGCCCATTTGCCCAGGACAAAGAATGGGATGTCAGTCTTTATCACTCTGTTTTTCTTACATACTCCATTCACTCCCATCAACAAGCTCTGTCTTCAAAATATAGACCTCCTGTGGCTTAATGAGTTTGATATGTCCGTCCTGTGGACTGTGCCACAGCTATTTGCAATATTCACAACGTAGGCTAGAAATCTGACTGCTTCTCACTAGCTCCACCCTACTCTTCTTGTCCGTGACCTGATTTTCTCTCCCGTGGACCCTGTAATAACCACCTCACCGGTCTCACTGCTTCTGTTCGTGCCCACCTCCCCCCTACTCTGCCCAAAGCCTGTTCTCTGTCAAGCTCAATGATCTTTTTAAAAGGAAGCCTAGCACCACCCTGCTGAAAACCCTCCAGTGGCTTCTCATCTTCCTTAGAATAAGAAAGGAAGTGTTTGCTGTGGCTTTTTTAACTAACCCTTTTCCATTACTCTGTCACCATTACTCTGGTCTTTTTTGCCCTTCCCCTCACCTACCAAGGCTCTGCCTGCATCAAAGCCCTGGCCCCTTCCCCCTGCCTGGAACGCTTTCCCATCACCTCGGCAGGGCTCTCCATTTGGGTGGCACCTCCTTAGCCAGGCTTTCCCTAATCCCCATCTAAAATAGCTGCCCTCCTCCCTAGCGTGCTTCCTTCTTCCAAGATACTTTTAAACCCTTTAACCTACATTGCTCTGAGACTCTTTAACCTGTTTCCTATGGAAGATTATTTCCACCTGAAATTTTGTTTTATTCCCATACACATTTGTTTTCTGTCTTTCACGGTAAAATATACATTTCACAAAGGTAGGGGCTTTGTCTTGTTCACCAGGGTTTCCCCAGTGCCTGAACTGGTGCCCAGCATGAGTTGGGACCTCAATAAATAGTTATTAAAAAAAATGAAACCTAGTGAGAGATGTAAGGGGAGATATATATATGTGTGTATTTTTATATATATATATAGAGAGAGAGAGAGTTTGAACTATAGCATTCTTTCAACTCATTTCCTTCTAATGATAACAAACTATCATATGTGCTGATGATTATTAAGCTATATGTCTTCTAAAAGGTTTATTTCATTCAGTACACACAACAAATCTATAGTGTAGGTACCATTATTATCCCTGTGTCACAGATGAGGAAACCAAGTAATAACGGAAGCTAAGGAACATGCCTAAGACCACAAGTTGGGAAGAGTGGCAAGCCTTGAACTTACCATTCCCACTGCAGGAACCTGCTCGGCAACAGTATATGGTATTCTCTATGTTTCTGGAGTACCTACTTATGTGCCTGACATTGGAGATCTCAATTTAAAAATTGTAAGCTACCTGAAAGGGCTTGTCATCATCTGTCAGGGGAGCCCGAAATGGGAATAAATCAGGAAATAGTACAAGAGTAGACTTCTGGACACAAACAGGCTTCTTTACCAGAAAGTTCCAGCATGTGGGACCTGCTAAGCAAACATGTGCAATACAACCATACTGTGGAGAGTTTGCGGCTATTTAAAACACTCCAATTTCAGATATTAGAAAAATCGGGCTCGTTTACAATGTATTTATCCTAAGTTAAATATGCAGCAAGTGTTGAGGGTTTTTGTTTTGTTTTTTTACTTAAGAGAAATTCCCGATGGCCCCTGTAGGCGTGTGGATATGATCATTCTCATAGGGCAAGTGATGAGAGAACATTAGAGCCACAAGGTACATACTCTGAATTGCTTTAAAGTTTCTAGGATTAGGGGGAAATCCTTGCTTATTAAGTTCCTAGGAATACAGAAAAAAAAAATCCCTGCTTATTAAATAGGAAAATACCAACTTTAGAGTACGACAGGTAACCGTGTCTTGCAAAATGAGTGAAGTTGATCCTATCAACTTGAGTGTAAAAGCAGAAATCCGGTATTTTGCTCTTTTTTTGGTCTTTTCTAGTATTTGACAGGGGTTCCTAGTATACACTACATAATTGCTTCTTGGTTTGCCTTCTTTTCTCGGTTTGTGTGTAAATCACATTCCTTCCACATTGCTTCTACAGTTTTGGTTGAGATGAGGCTAAAATGATAGGTCTAGAGCCTCGCACCTGAGCTGGGTGACTCGAATCCTCTAGAGACCCTCTATTGTTCATAAGAAGAATTGTTGTATTTATTAGTCATGGAGAGAATGACCATATTCAAGGGGAGAATTTTCTAGCAAATGCAGTGCCCCTTCTCTCCCACCAGAACTTACGGGTGGCCTCTTTTCATCAAACATATTAATTACATGGACAGCAGCAGCATTTTAATCCCTGGGAGATATCCAACCACCGATCTTGGGCAATTGCATTTCTCTAGTGATGTGTTTATGCAGTGGATGTCATTTTCTTCAAAGGGCTTATTACATTGGAACTTGCCGGTTATACTTCGGAACACAGGAATCTTGAGGCCGGTGTTAAAAATATAAACCCCTTAGGCTGTGAGCTTAAGGTGGATAACTTTTTAGTATCTACTGGAGTCCTAGCAGCTGCTGATTGTGCATGTTGTCCATCTAAAATCCAGTTTGCCTTTTTCATTCAGTGCATTTTAAGAAATGATAAAAACTCACCCCAGGCTACCCAGCTGTGCTCAGTTTGCTCTTTCTCCCATTTGAAGGTCCCAAGCACGAGCGGATGGAAGTGAGGATGCTGTACTGTTAGAAAGAAGTTGTCTTTCCTAGGTCCCTGTCTGGGCAGATGGGTCGGCATGCTTAGGCACTCCAGCCTACAAAACAGGTTATTCTAATTACAACCGAATGGGGAGCTTCCTGTTTTCATTGACTGATGGTGTCTTGTGCATTTGTCTTGTTGGCTGCAGGCACAACCCGGTCTCCCAGAGAAGGAGAAGTGCCTGGCGTGGACTATAACTTTCTGACTGTGAAGGAGTTCTTGGACCTCGAGCAGAGCGGAACCCTTCTGGAAGTCGGCACCTATGAAGGTGAGCGTTATCTGTGTGAGGGTGGTGAGCCTGCCTCTCTCCTGGGCACATCAGAGGATCGGGAGCCATCCAGGCAAGAGTGTTTTGTGAACTAATGAAGTCTAATCAACTATAGGAGATTCACCTTAATATGATTGATAAAATTTATGGAGTAAGGCTTTGTGGAGCTCTTTAAAAATAGTTTTGGGGCTTTTTTTTTTTTCTCCAAGAGGTTTCTCCTTTATTAATTGAAGACTGTGTGTGTGTGTGTATTGTTATTGTTGTTGTTTAATATGGGCTTGCGTGGTATTAGAAAAAAGAGGGGAAGGAATCATGGTCAGTTACAAAATGTGACCTTACAAGTGTTGTTTTAATCTTGAAGGAATAGAATGTCATTTTTTTTTTACCACTAATCGATTTTTAATGTATTTTTGGAGTAGATAATACATGTATATGGCTCTTGAAGCAAAATATCTCAAAAGTATTAAATAAGTAATCTCTTTCATATACCTATCTTTATCTGCCTAATTTCATATTCTCCTTTCTCTTCATGTTACATCCCATGCCATTAGAGTTTTATTACCCTTCTGAAATTTCTTTAAATACAAGGACACATGTGCCACGTGTGTATATAAACATATGTGTTCTCTGCATGTGTTCTTATTTCTTCCCTATTTTATACAGAAGGTAATATACAATACATGCTGTTTGGTACCTTGGTCTTTTAACGGTATGTCTTGTAGTTCTTTGCAGTTTTAGTAATAGAGCACTTATTGTTTTGTTTTTTAAACGGCTGTGTAATCTCTTTGTATCAGCACGGCATGATTTATTTAACTAGTTCCCTTTGGATAAATATTTTTAATATCTCAAAGCACTATAGCATTGAATAACATGGGCATAAATCATTTCCCACAAGCAAAAATATGTCTATAGGATGAGATCCACAGATGGGATAGCAAGGTCAAAGCCAAATGTAGGGGAAAAATTCAAAGTACATTTTCTGAAAACAATATTGTAGCTAGATTGCTCTTTTGAGTGTTATAATTTGAGACAGAAGAGCATAATATACTATTAACTAGGTCAGATTATTAACTTGGTCAAATTATTATGTGTATGTCTTTATAGTCTTTTAAAATTTGGATTTATTTGGTGATCACAGGGGCATTCTCAAGAGTAGACTTAAAAACAAAATATACGTACAACGTAGACTCTTATTTTATTAGGGATATTATAGCTTTGATATGATAATAACCCCTGTTCCAGGCAGTGACTAACAGTTAAGTAATGGTCATGGATCTTAGGTATGCTGATTATGGTTTGATATTCTTTGGAGAGGGGGGAGGGGAAGAGCATTATCTTTGTACCCCAGCTCATTTCCAAATTGTGAATATACACTGGGTTGTGTTCAGATGTTAATCAAATTTCTGATTGTGAATTCAGGAGTATTTCCCTTGAGTATGTTGCTAATTATCCATTGTCTCAGTTTCCTTGAAGTGTTGCAATATGACTGGTGGTTGGGGTAGTGGGAGGGGATCTGAGAAAACCCAAAGCAAGGATAATTCACTAAAGCCTAGGAGTGAGGTGAGGGAAGGAGGCGAAGTGGATGTACCAGGAGCTTCTTCAAGGTTGTCTTGCAAATGTGAATCTAGTTAAAAACTCAAGTGGCCCAGAATAGGGCAAATGTGAATCATCCTTCATTTTCAGAAAGTGAATCGTCCTTATATGAAATCCGTTGTTATGCCCATCTGGGGAGCTTGAATCCCCTAATGTAAAAAAACAAAACAAAACAAAACAACAAACTTCCATTGGCATTTTTGGAAAGGTTGAGGGTGGGAGTGGTTGTGCAATGCCAGAGCATATGTTGAATTGGAAGAACAAAGCATGTGGTGTAGACAGCAACTTGTCTGGGAAACAAGGAAGATAAACTCATTTTCTCCAGTTGTTTATATTACAAATGACATATAGGTGGAGTCACTTTGTTTCCCATTTAATGGTATCGCTTTAGCAGAGGTAACTATTATCACGGAATTTTCAGATGGGTTTGCTGAGACCAAGTAGCATTTAGGAACATGTTCAAGGTTGTATCGCTGGTGCTGGAATGCTGGAACCCAGAACCAAACCCAGCTCAGTTTGACTTTCAGAGCCTCACACTCTTGCCCGAAAAACCCAAGAAGAATATCCTGGATGTAACTAAAAAGTCATAGAAATAACTCATCCATACTTTCACTTAACTTCCTGGTGGGTAGCAACAGGGAAACGTTTTTCAGAGAGTGCCTGATCATCTCATATAAAACTGTTTTTCTGTGAATGTTGCTCCGTTGTTTTGGAGTTGCAATTTTCTCATGGCCAGCATTAATCCATTCCATTTTTCAGCCATTTGATTGTTCAGTGTTTGTCAGCCTTTGACCTTTTTAGCTGTATAATTTCCCTACCATAGGAGACAGTTCATAATTTTTTGGAACCCACTGAAGTGTATTATGTCGACTCTTAGAAGCTGGAAGCAAAATGGAATTTTTATTAAATGCCAGATACTGTCACAGGAATAACGCTGGATAGATCTTTAGAGAACTGCCTCTGTCCTTGCCTCCCTTGGACGGGCCCCAACCACGGTTGTCTGTTGGACACTAACAAGCATGCAGGCCGGGCTACCGCCCTGCTTGAGATGAAATCTCAACCCCTCTGCTGTGGAGCTGTGTGCCCTCCGGCAAGTTGCTTAATGCTCCATGTCTCCATTTTCCTTTTGGTAAAATGAGGATAATAATAGTGCTTCCTCATAGGTAGGATTAAATGAGACAATAATTGGAAAGGGCTGAGCACAGTGTCTGACACATGTAAGCTCTCAATCAGCTTTAGCTCTTACATTTACACACATGACTGATCCGAAATTGCCACCCTGGTGGATTCCCTCCCCCTTCTACTAGTCAGTAAACCAGTGCATTTGCCAGTAAAACATCTTTATTTACTTTCCCAGGTACTCACCATCTTTTTTCCTGCTCAGATTTTTGTCTCTTGGCCTGTCCTGGTTCCAGAGAGGAAAAATCTAGCACAAGGACACAAAACTCTTTTTTTTTTAAGTTTATTAATTTTTTTTAGTAATCTCTACACCCACCGTGGGGCTCATACTCATGACCCTGAGATGAAGAGTTGCATGCTCCGAGTGAGCCAGCCAGGTACCCCCACAACACACTCTTTAATGCAAGCCACTTTGATCATTCTGAGTAAAAGTAATAAATGTACATGATGGAATCCTTACTATCGTGAAGAATGTAAACATGTTTAAATCCGGGTTGCTTCCCTTCCTCCCCATAGGGAGCCACAGTGAAAGGATCTAGTGCAGAGATTCAGAAAATGTACACACACAGGGCATGCGCCTATGGACTCTCGTTCATTTCCCTCTATTCTTGCCCTTCCTACTTCACGTGTCTTGGAAATCTTTCCATATTACCCCATGCAGTTCTAACTTGCTCTTTTAAAATGCTGTGAAGTATCCCAGTGTATGCTGACCAGTCTCCTGCAGGTGGACATTTAGGATGTTACCCGCCCCTACCCCCATTTTTGGTGCTTTGTAAACATGGCAGCAGTGAGCATCCCTGCACAGATATCTTGCTAACACTGTTCTGAATATGGCTGTACCGTAAGTTTCCAGCGGTGTGGTGTTCAAGCAAGCCCATCTACACATACACAGTTCAATTCAACGAGTATTTATTGAGCATTTACTTTGCATCAGATGTTGTTCCATAGCATGAGGTGTGTTGTACAGGACAGAAAACCAAAGCAGCTCTGCCTTTGAAGATGCTTATGCTTTTTAGTTATTCATTTTTGCCAGTACTTGTCCAACCTGCACTATGTGCTGGCTGCTCTTCAAAGTATGTTATAGGCAGCAGCTCACTTAATTACCCACCAATCCTGTGAGGTAGGTGCAGTTGATTCCCCATTTTACAGAAGAAGAGCATGAGGCCCAGAGAGGCCAGTTATCTTTTCTAAGTTCACATGGTGAGCCAGGAGTAGAGCTGGGATCCAAACCCGGGCTGCCTGGCCGCACAGTCTATCCTCTGCAGCCCGTCAGTGTTGTGAAGCAAATTAAACAGTTTCAAGAGAAGTGATGTGTGTTCCGAGAAGGGAAACAGGGTGCTCCAGAAGCATACGGCAAGGGCACTACATCTCATCTCCCATCAGAGGAGACCCCTTGTGGAAGTGACAGTCAGAGGACCTCAGAGTTTCAAGTGAGAGACTCAGGGACAGTGCTTGAGTTTGGAAGTCAGCACCAGCCTCGAGGTCTGAATCCAGAGAGAGCAAGTGGGATGAACCGAGAGAAGGTCAGAACATTGGTTCTAGAGAAGGAGGGACAAAGAGCCATGCCCTGTTTCCTTTAGAACCAGTGCAATGCAATAGAACTTCCTTCACTGATGGAAACGTTCAGTATTCTGAGCTGCCCAATGTGGCGGTCACTAGCCGCATGTGGTTATTGTGACTGAGAAACTGACTTAAATTTAGTTTAATTTAAACTAATTTAACTTTAAATAGTCACAGGTATCTGGTGGCTGCCATGTTTTACAGCGCAGCCCTAGAATGAAAGCTTCTGCAGGGAAGGGTGAGCACCTACTCAAGAAGAGCCCTCCCTTCTCACTCAGCTGACTTCAGAGAGCTAAGCACATGTTTAAGAGTTAAGCTCCTTTAAAAAGGATAATTTCGAATCCTCCCGAAGAGCATGTTACTGCAGAGCAGGGGTGATCTTCTTTTGTGGATACATTCAGTGACATGTGAAATGGCAGGCAAGTAGAATGAAGCAATAAAACCTCAGGGCCGGGTGACTGTCAATATATGTTTGGGGTTTAAGAGTTGCAGGGTTGTAGGATTTTAAAGCTGGAAATGATACAGAACTGAGATCCAGGGAGAGACTGGTCTAAGACACTAAAAAGAATTGGGATAAAGCCTGGCCAAAAGCCCGTCACCCAAGTCATGTCACAGGCAGGACTGAGATGTCAGTATTTCCTATTCTGCTCCCTGGAAATGGGTACCTCTTTTGTAGACTGTATGACTAGTTTGTTTCTTCAGTTGTTTATTAACATTAAAAATAAAATGCTTAGCAAAACCACATATGATCATTGCCCTCCTAGATCATAATAGTGCACAAGGTGCCGTATTCAAATAATCACAGAAATAAGTGTACAGTTGTGAGTGTGCTAGGGTCTATAGAGGAGACTATAGGTTGGGGAGGTTTGATCTCTGTGGAGTTGGGAAAAGCTTTTCCTGTAGAAGTAGTAATTGGAGTGAGCTGTAATAGTAGCTGGAGTTAGATTGCTAGATTTAACAAATAAAAAAATAGAACATCTAGTTTTACATTTTATCTGGCAACCTCAGATGGAGTTAGCTTTGGACTGTGGTGGTGGTGTTAGTGGTAAGTTGACTGAACCTTGAGATATTTATGTGATTAAAAAGCTGGACTTGGTGATGTGTCAGTTATCGTAAGAAGGAGCTAGAAGATGCAAGTGATGGTAGTCCTCCTGGAGTGACTCATAGTTTCTGTCTTACATGACTGGGTAGATGCTTGTACCAGTTGCTGAGATAAAAAAACTTTGGAAAAGGTTGGCTTTGGTGGCAGGGCTAGGGGCTGCGTGATGAAACTTCCCATGTGCCACTAGCTATAATGCCGAGCATTGCATTTACCTCAACAGAGCAGAGGCCCTATCTGTCTATATGAGGAATCTAACTATTGTCCCTCACAAAGCATAGAAGTTATTAGTGGAGCTCATAATTGATCTCTGCTTTGCAATTTGAACCAACTCCTCATTCTGTCATTAGATAGATTTGACATCAAGGCCAAGAAAACAGAAATAAATGTGTCTTTGCCCCTTCGCTCAACTTCCTAATTGTGGCAATGAACAAATTTATTTGATACGGTGCTTAAAATAAATCAACTGCACCATCTCTCTCGGCCTTGATTTTCTTTCTTTCTTCTTTTTTTCTTGTTGACATTTTCACTCAGCAAGACAGGTTGCTGCTTCAGCCAGCCCTTGGGACTTCTCTGGGAGAGAGTTTACAAGGGATGAACTATTCCGTGGGGGTGGTTCCAAACATGCCTGTTTTACAAATGCCTCTGGGTAGAAGAGGCTGATTATACACTTAAAGCATTGCAAAGATTTTCCCCCAGCATGGGAGTATGGTGCCAGTGTGACATTTCAAATCGAGTTATGGGTTGCATATTTCTGCATGTCAGTGAGAGAGAGAGGGATGTCAGCATTCAATAATGTTATTGTTTTGCTTCCTAGAAGGTCTACAAGAAAGCACCTGCCAAAGGTATACTTTTGGGGGACACAGAGATAAAGCAGGGGTGAAGAGAGTTCTTGTTTGTCATTGAGGAAAACGAGACATCTGGAGTCCTGTTCTTTGGCAGGCCTTGGAAGCCGTCTGTTGTGATAAGCTCTGTTGGCAAACTCCACCATGGAATGTTCTCTGTTGATAATGAAAGTAACCAAAGGGAATCTGTACTGCAATTGGCTGTTTCTCTGCATATGAAGATGAAGAGGCTGGTGCCACGGTAGTTTTGCTTCATTCCCTGCTTAGAGATCCTCAGAGATTCCTGGAGTTGACAACATAGATGTTGGGGACAGACAAATGTGTGTGTAAATGCCAGTCATCATTTACAGGTTGTGTGAATCTCGTCTTCATCTGAAAATGGTAATACTGATGTCTTTTTTTATAGGATTATTAATAAAGATTAGCATAAGTGAATGTATGGGTAGTGACATGGTAGGTGCACAATAAAGGTAAATTTTGGTCAGTGTTGTTCTTTAAGTATACATTTTGATACCAATACCCTCGTCAATATCTTAGAGCTTATATTGGCCTCCAACAGTAGGTGTCACTTAAGACTGCTGGGGTTCATTACATGCTAACATTGTTCCAAGCACAATGGTGAGTACTTTGTACACAGTATCTAATTTCATCTACACACAAAAAACCCTGCTAGATGAGTACTGTTCTTATCTTTATACCATGAGAACCGAGGCTGCAGAGAGAGAAGTCCCTTACCTTGCTCAGGGTCACAAAGCTATTAAATTATAGTACTCTCTTCGGTCTTATATTCAGAGCCAAATGGCAGTGGCAAGAACAAACATCTCATTATAGATCAGTGGCTTATTGTCATTCTTTGCGTGCAAATCATGGTTCCGCAGGGTGGAGCAGGCAAAACAGGGAAGAGTAAAAAGAAAGTGATGGGTGTTTTTATGAATGATACCTTCATGTGCTGAGCAAGCAAGTGGAAAGTGAAATAGTGTGGGTCCGAGGTCACTGAGATGTGCCTGATGGCCGGGAAGAGGCTGCCGTGAGTCACGCTATTACAAAGCAGATCCACAATAGAGGTGTGGAGGAGCATCCCAGCCTGGCATTCCTGTGTGCTGTCTCTACTTGTGTATTGACTCATTCTCAAAGAATTCCTAATGATGGGATGTGCTGGTGCTACAAATGGAGGGCCTGGAGATGCAGTGGTGTGTAAGAGCAGATGTGGTCCCTGCTCTCGTGGCACTTGTGGTCTAGAGGTAAAGACAGATATTGATGAATTCAACTGTATGATAATTACAACAAAGGGCATTGGGAAGGAGAGATACGTGGTTCCCTGAGGACACTTAAGGGCAGCTTTGATCTAGTTGGGGGGTGGGGAGGGGAGTCAGAGATACAGTCTCTCTGGAGGTGGTGGTAATGGCATGACCCTGAGGCTAGGCAAAAACAGATATGCTGGATGTCTGTGGCCTTATGTACCCTATGTACATCTGAGTTTTACACATAAGAAGAGTAAGACTTTTTTATCCTACCACATTCCCAAAGAATCAAACCTATTCTTTCTCCTTTGGGGGTGATATCGCCCCACTGAAGGCATATACTATAGATTTCCGGCCATTGATAGTCACTACCATCCTGTTCTGCTTATTTTCAAAAGCATGTTCTGTAGGAAGGAGGACAGACAAGTGCCCCTGCCCCCACCCACCTCCCACACAGAATTACACACTGGGGGCCAAAGAACCTGAGTGCTACTTACGCTGGACCAGCCAATGACTCTTAAGTCTGGCATTTCTGCTACTCTTGGCCTCCGTGTTCCTCATCTACTAAAGAGGAATAATTTTCTCTGACCTGGTTCCCTCTGCTATCTATGCAGAGTATGGTCCAGTGCCCCTTGAGTCCTTCCTAGAAATTCAGAATCTCGGGCCCTTCCCTGACCCACTCAACCAGAATCTCCATGCAATAGGACTTTATGGTTTGCATGAAATTTAAGAAAACGGATGTATACCACACAGAGCATTTTGTGAAGATTGTGTTTTAGCCCCCTTTTTACATCTTATTTCTGGTGTGTAGCATAGTGCCTGGCCAAAAAAAAAAGGGGGGGGTTCTCTGTAGGGAAGTAAATTAATACTAAACTTGTACAAAGTGAGAGGCCATATAGATTTGATTCATTCTGGCTTAAAACTCAGGGTTACGGGGCGCCTGGGTGGCTCAGTTGGTTAAGCGACTGCCTTCGGCTCAGGTCATGATCCTGGCGTCCTGGGATCGAGTCCCGCATCGGGCTCCCTGCTCAGCGGGGAAGCCTGCTTCTCCCTCTGACCCTCCCCCCTCTCATGTGCTCTCTCTTTCTCTCTCTCTCTCTCATTCTCTCTTTCAAATAAATAAATAAAAATCTTAAAAAAAAAAAAAACTCAGGGTTACGGTCCTCCTTAAATATTTTATCAAGCTCTAAAAATTGATTTGCAGTCCCCATTAATTTTTAAACGCATGTCAGAAAATATTTTCTTAGGTTTGGTCATGGCCAAAGATTTTGCCTGTTAATTAAGGCTGGCAGCGGCTTCTTCTTCTTCTGTCTTCCCTTTGCCCTCTCCTCCCTCCCCAGCCACCATCCCTGTTAAGTTTTATGGTAGAGCCAGTTTTGAAAATAGCAGCAAGACACACACACATTCCCACTTGGGAGGAAGCCTGGCCACCTCGGGAAGTGTGCGTTGGCTAACGTGGAGTCCATAGGACATTCGGGCTCGTGTCTCCTAGAAACTGTGAAGCCTACCAGGTGATAACCCAAATTAATTTTTTAATCACTTATAATTCTTCATATTATTTTTATTTAATACCATTGAGTGACCCACGTATTCCTCACAGGCAGTCTCTTGCACATACCCTCTGTAAGTTTGCGCTCTGCCGTGGCTAGGCATGGCCCGATGCTGACCAGCGTGGAGACTTAATAAGGCAGACAGTTTGCCAGCAGTGGGGGAGTTGTAAGGGACATGCCCACAGGCCGGCCAGCTAGATTTCGAAAGTGAAGAGGGCGGGTTGAGGCAGTGGAACCCATGGTGACTGACCCATGGCAAGTGCACCACCCATCTTGCCCATCCTGTGGTGAAGACAACATGGGATTTCAGCATAACCCCACCCACCACAAGTCAGGGTACCCAAACCACATTCACCCAGAATCCCATCCCTAAGACCAATCTGTGAGTTACTGAGGCTGTTTTGAAGATTTAGATTTTCTTCCTTCCTTCCCGTGCCCAAGTCCCTTTGTATGTCCGTGCTTTCACATTGCAGCAGCCTTAGGGGAGCTCTTCTTGACTGGGGCCAAGGTGTTGGCCTGGCAAGGACATGGACGCACCAAGGGTAGGAGAACAACTTCTCTGCAGACATCTTAATTCAACGAGTGTGTTCCAGGTGAACTGGCTGTGGTCACACACTTGTCATCAACATTGCCTGGAAGAGACAGAGTCCAAGCGACCAGCGCTTCTCAGTATATCCAGATTTTAATCAGAAACATTCCATTTTTCTATGTTCGTGAGTAATTCAAATGATTTTTTAGAATACAGAGGGGAAAACACAGATCTGTGAAGGAAAGTTGAACCCTCTGTAGTTAGAGAACTACTAGAAATAAGCTTTTCTGTAGCGTTTGCAGGCAATATGGGGAATAAGAAATGCTGGAGGGATTTGAATAATTACACCATTTCCCATTTATAACCCCTTATAATTTACAGGGTACCTTCCAGAAAGTTACATAATTTGATCTTCACAATAATCCTGTGCACTCACTAGTGTCACTCGGGTCGTCATTTCTGTCTCACAGAGGAAGTTTTAGACTGAAGGTAAAAACCTTGCCCAAGGTTCTTTGGTCATTGGCAGGCTCTGTTGCTTGTTCCTTTACAAGAGTAAATGAAGAGTATTCAGTTATCTTGTGGCCGGTACCTCAGACACATTGTCTCAATCCTTCCAACGTGGTGGAATGAGCTCATTTGAAAGATTAGAAACAGAAACTGTCAACATAAGTAGCATTTATCAAGGTTCAGTGTAGTGGTAGATTTTAGTGTGGGTGAAAGGCTTTCAATGGACAATCTTGTTTTATCCTCAAAACAGGTGCTCTAGATAGAAATGAGGAATTCAGGAGAAGAAAGGGAAAAATGAAGGTGGGGGAGTCAGAGGGGGAGATGAACCATGAGAGACTATGGACTCTGGGAAACAAACTGAAGGTTTCAGAGGGAAGGGGTTGGAGGGATGGCATAGCCCAGTGATGGGTATTAAGGAGGGCACGTATTGTGGTGAGCGCTGGGTGTTACACAAACAATGAAGCATGGAACAACACTACATCAAAAACTAATGAAGTGCTGTATGGTGACTAACATAACATACTAAAATAAATAAAAATGCTGAATATTAAAAAAAAAGAAATGAGGTATTCTTAGAATCCCAATTTTACAGAAGAGGACAAAGAGGGTTTTTTTGTTTGTTTGTTTGTTTAATGGTTAAATGCCTAGGATCCCAGAACCAGTTGGAATTTGAAGCCCAAACTGTCTCTTCACCACTTTGGTGTGCTGGGTACTGTTCATGCCTATATGTTAGGTTAACCTGAATGAGACTGCTGATACACAACAGTTTGCCTTCTACAATAGCCACTGCGTGTGGTTCAGCCTAATAATATGTACTTTTTTTTGTCTCCAGTCAATCTTAAACTAATTTTCAGAAACAGGAAACAACTATGAATAAGTGGATTGTTTGGGGGAGTTTATAGTTGCATTGAGAAATCTGCTAATCATTTATTAACTTAAGAAGGATTCCAAACTTGAAAACTGAGGAAAATCCATACATATTTGTCAAATTTAAGTAGAACTTTTCTTTTCCAAACATTTATTTTTGTTATAAACTGAGGATATCTAGGTTTTAATTGATTTTCAAGTGACAAGAGTTTCCTGAATGTTGCTTTGGTTTAATGGCACTGAAAGTGAGTGATAATGCTTGTATAATTATAAAATTATGAATAAAGGGACGCATCCTTTGGTCCCATATCTCAGTGGAGGAGTCTTACGTAGACATTGGTCTTTGTTTAACTTCCAACTCAAAAATACACATGAGATTCTTTGGTGGATTTGTGATCAGAAAGAGTTAGAATTAAATTCATTAGAGTTTGTCTCTGGTTTTTTTTTTTCCCTGTGAAGATGATTTTTTAAATAGCTGTTTTACTTACCTACACCTCATTAATAGTCTTCAGTTCATGAACAAGTCAACGCTCTGGCCTCCTTTCAATTTCAACAAAGACATGGGATGTCCTAGATGAAACCTCTGTAGAAATGCAAGAAGAGTCTTGGATCATACGTGTGCTAATTCTTCCTTGCAACACATGTTAACAAACATACATGGGATGCCTTTCTTCAAGTTGGTAATATTCAGCACCTGTACCTTTAAGTTAGAAACCTGGCAAGTTTTTTGAAGAAATTGATACCATCATCTTTTGTAAAAGAACTATGATGAGTGGGGCGCCTGAGTGGCTCGGTTGGGCGACCGCCTTCGGCTCAGGTCATGATCCCAGGGTCCTGGGATTGAGCCCCACATCGGGCTCCCTGCTCGGCCAGAAGCCTGCTTCTCCCTCTCCCACTCCCCCTGCTTCTGTTCCCTCTCATGCTGTCTCTTTCTCTCTCTCTCTGTCAATTAAATAAATAAATAAAATCTTAAAAAAAAAAAAAAAGAACTATGATGATTGAGTTGAGTACAAGCCTCCAAAATGTGTTTTGTAGGTTTCGTTTGGGTGTCCTTCAAATCAAACATGGTACCCATTAGTCTACTGCAGGTTTTAACTTGTGTTGTCAGTTTCCCTGCTGACACACACTATCATGCCATTGTCAAAGGAAGTGGGAAGTGGGTGTGTATATTCATAAGTGTTGTGGTTCAAAAAGTATTTTAAAGAAATAATATTAATAAAAAAGAAATTTTAATTATAAAATAATAATGTGTCTCATGCAGAGCAAGGCGTTACTGTCTCCTTTTGCTTTTGTGCTTGTGTAATACAGGGTGCATTTTGTGTAATTATGTACCCACGTTAGACAGTGGGGTGAGTCCTTGGGAAAAAACAGTGTGTACGGGATTTGTTATTATGTATAAATTCTACTTCACTAAGCAAAGAATTACAAACCTTGCTTAGGATTTATTGAAAGACTCTGTAATTTATCTTTCTGGCCTTCCTTTAGAAGATGTGTGATGGTGAATAGATTAGTGGCATTCTAGTGCTGATGTTTTTTATCATGTAGTCACTGCATATTATTGATTATAAGCTATATTTTTCAAACTTTGGCTGTTCATGAATCATCTTTATGGTTTTGTCCATATCTGAACATATTATCTATTATTTATGTGAAATATTATTTAAAATAACTTATTTTTTAACTTAAGTTTTCAAAAGGAAACTCTAATCACTGCTGTTACTATTATTTACTCAGTTAATTACTTTTTATTATATATAGCTGCCTTTTAAAATTTTAAAAAGTCGCTTTAAAAATGTATTGCTTTTTCACTTAATTTTAAAAGTAAACCTTATGTTACTACCATAACTTAGTAGCTAGATTTTTTTAGTCCACATTAAAAATATACACACTTATTAAAATAAAATAATAAAATGTAAAAATCCCTCCAGGTACTGCTCAGAATCACTTAGCGTACTGAGTCAAATGTTGGGAAAAGTGGCTAAAAGTAAAATGGACATTTCTTAAGAGAGTGGTCACCGTGCCACGATTGACACAGTTTTCTGTTAAAACTTGGCAAGGGTTTGCTCCCGCCCCACATGACCCTGAGAGTCAAGCCTGCCATTCAGTTAAAGAGGCGCCACGTGGTGTTCACCATCCTCCTTTTTTTAATAGTGCCCTGGCTCCCTCTATGGAGTCCCCTTATTAAGGAAAGGTGACCTTGACTTTGTAGGCATGTAGGGGTGATGGCAATAATGAATTTTTTATTTTCTCTGAAGCTAACTCTAAATTGGATTCAGCATCATATAAAAAGGTGACCAATTGAATTTCAAATGTAATGAGGATGAAGTTTTGCTATCCAGTACGGGTCGGCTTAGTAGTAGGTTCTTTGCAACTAAACAATGCGGCTTTCCTCCTGACTTCTGAAATCACCATGTCTAGCTGGGTAGGAACAACATCTCTTGTAATCTATTCCAGAAATGAAATACAGTGTGTTCTGGTTTTCTAGTTAAAAAAAAAATTTTTTTTTAATGTGCTGAGAGATTTGGATGTGAAGTCTTGAAAAAAAACCACAAAGTATTCTTTCTAAAACATGCAAATTTGTCTCTCCATCACCTAGGAAACTATTATGGGACACCCAAACCTCCTAGCCAGCCAGTCAGTGGGAAAGTGATCACGACGGATGCCTTGCAAAGCCTTCAGTCTGGCTCCAAGCAGTCGACCCCAAAGCGAACCAAGTCCTACAATGATATGCAAAATGCTGGCATAGTCCATGCAGAGAATGAGGAGGAGGAGGATGTTCCTGAAATGAACAGTAGCTTCACAGGTAAGGACCAGAGCACCTTCCTCCTCAATGGACTCGGGGGAAGGGGTAGCGCGAGGCTTTTGCAGAGAGTGAAGAGGTGTCTGTTCTCAAGAACTATTCCGAAGGGTTGACACAATTCAAATTGACCACTCAAGGCTTGGGGAAGAGGTGGTCTTTTCCCTGATCTATTTTTCATGCTTCTTTGCAGGACTATTTTGACTTCGCCCACATATCTTAAAGGGGCTAGAGGGAAATGTCTGTATAAGGGAATTAAGAATAATCAGCATTGTTTCCTTCTCTTCAAAATATGTATTAAGAATATTTGTATTTTCTTCATTTATTTCTTGGTCTTGACACTGCTCCATAATTATGCCTGATGGCTTATAGAGAGAAATATGAGAATTTGTTTAACAGCTTAATATCCAGTGATGCTGTATAGAAGGCTAGCAGCATCCTTTTATCTCCTACCTTTGTGAGTAGAAATTATAATGGAACTGTATACTGTGTTCAGTTAACTTGTGCAATTTTTCCATTTGCCCCCATATGGAGAAAGATGGAAAAATAATAAATACTTGATTACTATATCTTACATATGTATTCTGTATTATATATCATACATTACTCATTGCATTATACACTTATTTTTTTTTAAGAATTTTATGTATATATTTGACAGAGAGAGACAGAGAGGGAATACAGGCAGGGGGAGTGGGAGAGGGCAAAGCTTAGGTATACTGTATTTTATGAGGGTATCTTCAAGGACAGTGCCTCTGGGTGAGACTATTGCAGGCTGGGTCTTGCACAATTCTTATGGGCACCGTTCACAGAGGTTATGATATATATTTCTTGAGTTAGTGTAGTGACCCCGAACTGTTCAAAAATATTTTTCACTTTATAGTAACTCAAGATGTAGCAACTGTATATAAGATAGGAGTCACTCCAGTTTATAATATAGTGACCTTGAAGAAAGTTTGTTTCTCCTATTTTTCCTCTGCTTAATTAATTTCTTCAATATTTTAGAGTATCGTTATGGAGTAGTTATGTATTTGCAGCAAATGAGATCTAACCCCTCCTCGTGACCATTCCTGACATCACCACACTTCAGTCATTACTTGATTAGACTCATTTCCAATAGAGGGGAAATTAGTTAAACTCTGTATTGAGTTAGCAAATCTAATAGAATATTTAGGAAAATGCTTTTATTAGTTGAATACTTTCTAGAGCCCATATAGGTCTCTCTGAAGTTCTCTAACTCATTAAGCCCAGAAGCCTAAAATTCTTCAAGATGACAATTAAAATAATTTTTGATGGTTTTGTTGTCATAACAGTAACCCACCCCTTCTGCAAGAAGCATTGGATAAAGAAGAGGAGACCTAGTTTATTATTCTAGCTTCTTGGTTCTCGGTAGTTGTCTTATTATGAATGTAATATCTAACTTCTCTCGTGTAAAATGGCTAAGGTTAAATCATATCTAAGCTCTCCCTTCCAGCTCCAAGAACTTGATTCCATGAAAATTTCCATTTTCCAATTAGAATGGTTAGGCCAGGGGCTGACCTGTAGTTGTAATAGCTAAGAGAAATTTACCATCTTTTACATATGCATTTAGTGAAAGCAGCTCATTTCATTTACTTAGAAATACTTGATTCATGTATAGTAGTCCTCACTGATGTGAAAGCAAATTATGAAAAAAAAAGTTAATATTTAAAAAAGTAGCTAACATTATAATGTCTTGATCTTTCAACAAATAGGGATAACAAATCATAATATAACCCAAAACATAGTTGTGGGCAACGAAGTAAGACCTTCAGAGCGATGTGCACTGAATAGTTCTGCCACAAGGACTGGACGGTCCCCAAGAAATGTGTGTGCCCTTATTTCTCCTCTATGAGGTAGATTTCTTGGTATAAAACAAGAATAAAGTAGGAATTGTTGACTATAGGTTTTAATGCTCTTCCTGTTTCTAGCTGCTACAAATTTTTGTCTCTAAAAGCCACGCCTCAGAAATTCTGACCCCACTGAATACTCCCTTGAAATCCTGGCATCAAAGAAAAACTTTGGGGTCCAGGTTGTCATTGCTGAAATCAGTGTGATCATTTGTTCTGTGCACACCCACACAAAAGCCAAGTGGCACCTTATTGTCTTCCTCAGCTTCCTGTCCTTAACACCAAGAAAAGTCAATAGGATGCAGAGAGAAATGATCTTCAGATATACATGTGATGGGCATCCTCAGTATGTTGAGTAAGTGCCTCCTCATTTACCAAACTACACCCATGACAGCTGACAACCTGTCACACCCTAACTCATATAAATTCTTACAAATAACTGACACTACCCAGTCTATGATATGTGGATCAAACTAGCTGTGTCAAAGCATTTTGCTCTCTGAACCACTTTCAGTAGCAATCTACCAGCCACTTGGAGAATAGAGTGACAGTAACATAATGAAGTCTTGGCTCCTGGTTGGAAGAGTTATGATAAAGGAATGAGTTTCATATACAAATAGAGAAACATGGTGGAGCTATTAAAAATATTTACTGGGATATTTTTAATTAACATGCTGTTGCTGCTATCTTAGCTGACTTCTGCTTTGGGTCTTCCGAAGGAGGTATGAAATGTCTAAATAATATGCCTGAATAATATTGGGAATGTCCGCAGGCAAAAGAGCAGGAGACTTGTGGCCAGAAGCATCCTGGGGAGGTGGCCACAATTCCTTCCCATCGTCCATGACTGAGGCAGGACCTGAGCAATGAAAAGTCATCCCAGATACTTCCCACAGAACTGACTGTTGAGCACAAACAACAGGGCAGTCTTCTACAAACTGTGCCTCAATTATGGACCTACAGGAGCCCTTGAGAATGAACACTCTTTATATGTGCTTCATGAAGGTAGAGTTACACTGCTGACCAAAGCACCCAGTTACACTAAATAAAAACATTTGTATAAGGACCTTATTTTAGACAGGTTGGAAAATCTGTAACTAACCATCACAACTAAAAAGTAGCTGGTGTATCCATTAACCCCCTCTAAGAGACATCAAATGTTATTTAATTATGTTTCGAGGCTTTTTTTTTTCCTCCCAGCAGTCCCCCTATTACTGAACATGAGGTTGCTGATGCTTCTCTTCCATTAGTAAGCAATGATAAAACATTGCTTTGGAATGTCAAGAGATGATATTACTTTAAGAGCTAATGTTTCTCAGGGCTATGTGGCAGGCACTTTGCTAAGCTTTTTACACATATACGAGGGAGGTCTAATAGCTTGTCTAAGATCACAGAGCCAGTGAGTGTCAAAAGCTGACTTCAGAGCCCGCAAGCTCGTCCAGTGTGCTATTTGTGTTTTAAGTCAAGTTTATTAGCTCTGTGTGCAGTCAGAGATGCACCTAAATCTAAAAGTAGAGATCATGTAATATAGGCTCCAGAAATGTATTTTTGACAACAGCGTATATTCTCAGAGTCACCTTCAGAAGCCCCCAAGTATGCGTATGTGTATATAAATGTTTGAGACCTTCTTACTTGCTATAAGTGAAAAAGTTATTTATGTTCATTTATGGTTTACAAGTCATTTTCACATGTATCCTATAAACTACCTGGAAATGCTGAGAGCCAAGCAACCTAGGCATTACCTTTCCCATTTTGCAGATGAGAACACTGAGGAACAGTGTGTGTTCCCCCACTAGACAGTGGGAGAACCAAGCTTCCTCGTTCCTCCGTCAGCCTGTGTTCCAATAACCCCTTCTACCTATCCTGTTTGGATCCATTGGCAACCTTTCGTAAGAGAGTGATAGCAGTGCTCCTAAATGTTTGGTAAATCAAATAAAAGATTTTCTAAAATCAGAGCATATGTTGAAGTCAAAGCCATGATTAGGACTATGAATTTGTAAGTCTGTACTCTGTCCCAGCCTCTCATTGTTGGACTTTTCATTTTTTTTGAGAGAATGAGGTTGTTTAAGGTTCTGTTGAACTGGAAAGAAGACACAGAAAGCCAAATACATCAAATTGTTTACATTAAATATCTATAGCTTTTTTTGGTTACTCAATTAGATTGGAGGAATCCTTTGACAGTATATACGCATATCAAATCATCATGATGTACACTTTAAATATCTTACAGTTTTGTAAGTTATACCTTAGTGAAGCTAAAAAGTCTTGATAAAAAATATCTATAGCTTTTTTATGTCAATGATACCTCAAAGCATTTTTTATGAAGACATGAAAAATATATAAAATAAGAAAATATTTGGATAATTTAAAATAAGGTCCAGTCGCTAGAGGGATTTTCATTTTTCCTTAGGAAGTTACAGTTACTTAGATATTTTGCCATTGCACTTAATATTCCCTTCCCATAGTTGAGGTTATGGAACCCTGGCAGGGCTTTCTTCTTCTTTTTTTTTTTTTTAACATAAATTATATATACTCCATGTTAAGGTAAATCATTTCATATTTATGTCCCACCTATTGCCACAACCCTTTTCCTGTTACATCCAGTTTCTATTAAAATGGGTTAATCGGGGCGCCTGGGTGGCTCAGTTGGTTAAGCATCTGCCTTTGGCTCAGGTCATGATCCCAGGGTCCTGGGATCAAGCCCTGCATCGGGCTCCCTGCTAAGTGGAGAGCCTCCTTCTCTCTCTCCCTCTGCTGCTCCCCCTGCTTGTGCTCGCTCTCTCTCTCTCTCTCTCTCTCTCTCTCAAATAAATAAATAAAATATTTTTTAAAAATAAAATGGGTTAATTAAAATTCTTAGGTAAAGTTATTGAATGTCATCCATTGTCCTGGTACTTCTCTAGCTCTTAAATATTGTGTTAAAAGATGATCACTGGCTCTGGTACATTTGCATTTCCAGAAGCAGGTCCCAGTCCTGAGCACACATGATGCCCACGCTGAGTGCCAGGCGCTTTGGCAAGCATTTTATGTGTCCTCAGTCCTTCAGTTCTCATGGCTTGTGCATCATTCCCATTTTACAGATGAGGAAACAGATGCTCAGAACGGTAATCAGTCTGTTCTGAAGTTACACCGCTAGAGACAGGCAAACCTATGATTTCGTCTGTGGTCTGATGTCACATGCTTCCTTTTCCTGCCAATTTCCTGAGGGCCAGCTCTGACCTAGAGACAAAGGTTAATCATAATAATGTTGATGAAGAAACTGATGATGATGGCAGCTAACAAGTACGGTTAACTGTATACTAGACGCTGTCCTGAGTGCTTTACTCCTGCAGTCCTCCCCACAACCCCGTGGGCTTGCTGTGGTTATCCCCATTTTATAGATGAGGAAGCCAAGGCATACTGAGGTTAAGTGAGTGTGTTGCCCACATTAATAAGGATTAATTCAGGATTCAAAGTCAGGCAGTCTGGCTCCTGAGTCAGTGCTTATAATCAGTCTCTCTCTCTCTCTTTTTGTGGTTGTGCCATATTGCCTTTATTTTTTTTAAAGGAATTGTGATTGAAATATTGGGAGTTTTTGCATAAAAATAGAGATTCCTACCTTGTCTTGAAAAATCAGAGATCTGGACTCACTGAATCCGCTTTTCCTCAGGATGCTAACTACCTGGCGCTGCGTTCCCTGCTCCACTCAGACAGGTTGTGCTCTCTCCAGTGCTCCCTCCAGACCTATCACTTGTGCCTCGGACCTGGCACGGCAGACCCAGAAGTTTGCCCCGTACTCTGGCAGGAGGACAGAACCCCTCTTAGAAGCTGAAGGTTCTAGTGATTCTTTTGAGAATTCATAATCTCCGTCCTCCAAGTATGATTCTTGTATCTGAATCTCCATCACTGGGTGCTGTCAAGATGCACGTTTTGGAACCTTCTCCCAAACCTACTCTCTGTAGTAGGGAGTCAGAATCAGCATGTTAGCATCTCTCCAGGTGATTGTTATGTCCACTTATAAATGTGAGAAGTGTACATTCTAACAACATCAGAAATGAATATACCTTGGCTCCTAGAGAAGTAAGGGTGACTTTTTGAAATCTTGCCAAGTTTTGAATTTATTTTTTTATTGATCAGTAATTTCAAAATGTTTCTTCCGTGTTGGCCTAATTTCCTTTTTCTCCTTCAGCATTTTAGTAGTTGCTTTCTTAATCTGCAGTCATGGATACAAATTGTAAAACCAATTCAAATTGGCTTAAGCAAGAATTTAGGGGATCAAGCAGTTGAAGAGGCCAAGAGTACATGGAATCAATGGCTCAATTAGGGCCATTTGGTGACTTTCTCTACCTTTCCTTTCTGCTTTCCTCTGTGTAGGCTTAATTCTAAGGCAGGTCTTGCCAAGCTGTGTCAAGATAGCCACCAGCACCTACAGCATGAGAATCTGTCAGCTGAACAATTTCAGCATCAAGAGGATAATTCCAGCAGACACTTCTATGCCTGACATTCATTGGTTTGCTTTGGATCATGTGCCTGATCCGATCACAAAGGCAAGAGTGATAATGTGACTTAGAAACACCACCTGACCTAGGAGTAGGTTTAAGTCAGTCCCCATCTAGACCACCAGGACCTTGAATGGACGGATTTCCAAAGGGAGGTCTGAGAGGGGGTTCTAGGGAAAGATGGGAGAGATGCAAGGCAGCCTCTTCGATGGTGGGGGATTTTTGGTGGAGGTGCCTGTTTAGCAGGCTCAGCATGTCCTCCTTCCAAATGTTGAATTACCTTCATTCTCATGTGCATCACTGGGCACTACTCATGAGAGAAAGAGTGGAAAACAGCCTTTTATTATTCCTCAGTCTGCTTTCAGAAATCAGAAATGTCTACAGGAAAATTACTGGGGGAGATAGAAAATAACTACAAGCCCTGATTATTATGTTTTAAAGCCCCATGGAGAATGATGTTTAATATTCTTGTCCTCTATAAGAATTCAGCCAGAATGTCAACAGTGCCATTTGTGGATACTTTGATGATGTCACCTCTTGATGTTTCTAGTTCATAAGAAGGCAAGGAGATTCACGTACTTAGAGTCTTCTCTTAAGACCCAAGTCAAATTAGTCCACCCACATGATCCTGTTCTGGGGGTAACTGTCTTGGTTTTCACAGGAACATTCCCCTCACTTTTCCAAAAGAGGCTTGCGTCTGACTCACTGGTATAACTGTGTCTATATTCTGAAGTTTTGTGTACTTTCCAGTTTGATGTGTCAGCCTTTGATCTTTGCCACTGTCTACCAAAAATGTTTTAAATAATTGATCCAAAAATGGTAAAGATGCCACTGTATCTGTGTCTTCAGCATGGACTTTATTCTTGCTCTCTGATACCCAGTGAGTCATGAAACCAAATCATACCTAATAGAAGAGTATGGCTGTCTGTGTTTCGATGTCCTTATTAGTACAAGAGACTTGAGGTTTTGAGTCATGAATTTGTTTCTTCTTGGGCATTTCCAAGATTTCGAGCAATGCATTATCTGAGCACGTCTTTCTCTTCTTTCTTTTTAGGTATAATAACTGTGGTATGTCACTTTGATGTTTTCTATTGAAAGATCTTCCATCTAAATAAAATGGAATAGAGTTGATGGCCAGCAATTAGGAAAGAGTGAGGGCTTTTGAAAATATAGATGCAGACAGTAGTGGACTCCCTGGTTTGGGATATGATTGATGAGTTTCTTTTCTCTCTCTCTCTAACTCCCCGCAACTTAACAGCCGATTCTGGTGACCAAGAAGAGCACATTCTCCAAGAAGCAGCCCTACCGCCTGTGAATACTAGCATCGTTGCTGCCCCCAACACGGACGCTTCTCAGAAGTTCCCTCAATACCTACCTCTTTGTGCAGAGGATAATTTAGGTCCTCTACCTGAGAACTGGGAGATGGCCTACACCGAAAATGGAGAAGTCTATTTTATAGAGTAAAGTATACCATTCCTCCTCCCTGAACTTCTCTTCCTTTCTCTCTTCCCCCTTCCCGTTCTCTAGGGGCTGCGCTGGTAAATTACATCTAGAAGGACTGGTCACGGGCTCATGGTATTCTTTTATACAATTTAACCAGCTTTGTCCAGAAAAACAGTTAGCATAGCATCCTAACCATTGAGTCTGAGGAGCTTGAAGAAGCATAAGGTTAATAATTTCCCTATAAAGAGTGGGACACTACATTTTGGTGTATATATAATGGCATAGTATATAAAGAATATATTGAGCCATTAAGAAGAGGTAAATCCTCTGCTTATTTTTTCTTAATTGGGTGGCAGGGTTTTTTGTTTTGTTTTGTTTCGTTTTTGTTTTGTTTTTGGTTGTGTTTTCAGAGTTCCTCATACATTGTGGATACAATTCCTGTATCATTGCTGTGGTTTGTGAACATTTTCCCCAAGCCTGAGTTTTCTTTTCATTGCTTGACTGTGTCTTCCAGAGTTCTTAATTTTGAAGAAGTCTGATTTATCAGTGTTTTTCTTTTGTGGGCTGTGCTTTTAGTGTGCTGACTGAGAAATTTTTGCTTAGATCAAAGTTCTAAAGCTGTCATTTTCTGCTATTTTTGTTTTAGAAGTTTTATAGTTTACATTTTACACTTAGGTCTCTGATCCATTTTAAGTTTGTTTTTTTGTTTTTCTTTTTACATGGCGCAAGTACATGGATTAAAATTTGAGAATATGGAAACCACCCCCCCCACCCCCACCCTTATCTGAAGTCTCGCTTTGCATGGTTTTAGTTACTCGTGGTCACTGTGTTCTGGAAACAGATGCTTCTCCTGAGATACTGTCAGATCAGTAGTAGCCTAATGCTACATCACAGGGCTTATGTCAGTCACCTTGCTTCATCTCACCACATAGATATTTTATCACCTCACGCCATTACAAGAAGGGTGAGTAGATGCACTAAGGCATTTTGAGAGAGAGAAAGAACACATTCATATAATTTTTCTTATCGTTATTGTTATAATTGTTCTCTTTTAGTTACTGTTAGTTTCCTACTGTGCCTAATTTATAAATTAAACTTCATCATAGGTATGTATTATAGGAAAAGACATGGTATATGTAGGATTCAGTCCAATATACAGTTTTAGGCATCCCCTGGAGGTCTTGGAACTTAGCCCCTGTGGATAAGGGGGGATTACTGTACATGGATATGAAAAGTCTTTCAAAATTATAAAACTTATATATACTTATGTGTATATATACATAATATATAATACATATTATTAAAGTTAAACATTTAATAAATAACCTTGACTAAAAATGGGTAAGTATACAGTTGTAACCATTCTAAAAAATCTAAGATAATATAATTTTTTAACAAGTAATAGTCAATTTTTAAAATGCTGCACTTTGGCTCTATTATCAAGATTCTCTGTTAAGATTTACCACAGTTTTATGTACCACTAAAAAAGAAAAACGAAAAGGCCAATTAAACTATAAAATAGATAAAAATATAAGTAAATCTGTTAAATAGATTGAAGTTGAAGGTCTGCTGTTCAGTGAACAATAACAAGGCAAAACTGACAAAGAAAAAAATTAGAGAAGACACAAATTACCAGCATTAGGAATTAAACAGGGAATCACCACAGACCCTAAAGACATTAAAAGGTAATCAGAGAGTGCTGCCAACAAATCTATACACATAAATTTGACAACTTAGATAAAATGGACCAATTTCGTGAGAAGCATCAACTACCACAACTCATCCAATATGGAATAGATAATTTAACTAACTCTATAACTATTAAGGAAAATGAATTTGTCATTTAAAAACTCGTGAAAAAGAAATCTCCAGGCCCAGATGGTTTCACTGGAGAACTGCTCAAAGAATTACATTTCTATACAGTCTCCTTCTGAAAATAGAAGTAGAGGAACACTTAGCAATTATGTTTATGAAGCTATTGTTACCTTGTTACCAAAAAAACAAGGACAGTCTAAGAAAAAAGAAAACTACAGAGTTGGGGAGTGCCTGGGTTGCTCAGTAAGTTGAGTATCTGACTTTTGGTTTTGGCTCAGGTCATGATCTCGGGGTCCTGGGATCGAGCCCTGCATTGGACTCCATGCTCATCTTGGAGTCTGCTGGAGATTCCTTCCCTCTGCCTTCCCTGCTTGCCACGCACTCTCTCTCTCTCTCTAAATAAATAAATAAGTAAATAAGTAAATAAATAAAAATCTTAAAAAAAAAAAAGAAAAGAAAAAGAATTATACACCATGACCCAAGTGGGAATTATCCTGGGGATACAAGATTGGTTCAGTATGTGAAAAATTCCTAAAAATAATCTACCATATTAAGATACTAAAGAAAAAAAAGTCACATGATCGTATTCATCAATGCAGTGTTTGACACAATTCGGCACTCATTCGTTATAAAAATTCTCAGAAAAATAAGAACAGAGGGGAATTTTCTTGACTTGATAATGTCTACCAAAAATGTACAACTAACATTATACTTAGTGGTAAAAGACAAAAAAAAAAAAAAAATACTTTCCCTGCAAGATTAGGGACAAGTCAAGGATGTTCGCTCTCACCACTTTTTTTTTTTTTTTTAAGATTTTACTTATTTATTGGCGAGAGTGTGTGAGGGGAAGGACAGAGGGAACGAGACAAGCAGACTCCTCAATGAGCTTGGAGCCCCACACAGGGCTCAATCTCACAACCCTGAGATCATGACCTGAGCTGAAACCAAGAGTTGGTTGCCTAACGAACTGAAGAGCCACCTCAGTTCCCACCTCTCTTAATCAACATGATCCTGGAAGTTCTAGCCAGGATAATAAATCAGGAAAGAGAAATAAAAGACCTACAGATTGAAAAAGGAGGAATAAAACTATCCCTCAATGCAGATTACATGAATGTACACAAGAAATGTACAAAATTACAAAATATGTACAAAAAACGTTCTAGAATAAGTGAGTTCAGCAAGATCACAAGAGATAAGCGTGCATGTATATCTATATGAATATGTGGACAACAAAATTCAAAATAAAATATAATTCACATTTACTTCCAGAAAAACACCAGTTACATGTAAATCTAACAAAACATATACAGGATGTTATATGCTACAAACTACAAAATATTGATAAAAGAAATCAAAGGAGGTCTAAACAAATGGAGAGATGTCCCCTATTCATGGATTGAAAGACACAATTGTATAGTAAAGATGTCAGTTCTCCCAAAATGGATATGCAGGTTAAATGCAAATCCTGTCAAAATCTCAGTGAGGTTTTTTGTTAATATAGACAAGTTTATTTTAAAATTTGTAAGAAAGGCAATAGAACTAGAATAGCTGGAAAAGTTTTTTTGTTTTTTTTTAAACCCACAACCCTGAGATCAAGACCTGAGCTGAGATCCAGAGTCAGACAGTTAACCAACCGAGCCACCCAGGTGCCCCTAGAACAGTTTTGAAAGAGAAGAATAAAGCTAGAGTAATCAGTCTACCAGATATCAAGACTTATTATAGAGCCACAGTAACAAAGGCTGAGTGGTATTGGTGAAGAAATGGGCACGTACATGAATGAAACCCAGAAACAGATCCACAAATGCATCCAAGTGATATTCAACAAAGATGCCAAAGCAATTCAATGCAGGGAAGATAGCCTTTTCACAGAAGTGGTATTAGATTAAGTGTTTAGCCAGAAGTAAATAAATTAATCTCAACCTCAACCTCACACCTTATTCAAAAAATTAACTCAGACTAGATCATCACAGACTTAAGTGTAAAATACAAGGCAATTAAACTTTTTGAGAAAAAAATTTGGGGGGGCTCTAGGACTGGACAAGGAGTTAGTTCTTAGACTTGGCATCCTGATTGACTTATTTCACTTAGCATAATACCCTCTCGTCTCCAGAGGTTGGCTATTGTGGACATTGCTGCTATAAGCATCGGGGTGCAGGTGCCCCTTCGGATCACTACATTTGTATCTTTGGGGTAAATACCCAGTAGTGCAATTGCTGGGTCATAGGGTAGCTCTATTTTCAACTGTTTGAGGAACCTCCATACTGTTTTCCAGAGTGGCTGCACCAGCTTGCATTCCCACCAACAGTGTAGGAGGGTTCCCCTTTCTCCGCATCCCCGCCAACATCTGTTGTTCCCTGACTTGTTAATTTTAGCCATTCTGACTGGTGTGAGGTGGTATCTCATTGAGGTTTTGATTTGGATTTCCCTGATGCCGAGTGGTGTTGAACACTTTTTCATGTGTCTGTTGGCCATTTGGATGTCTTCTTTACAGAAATGTCTGTTCATATGATCTCACTGATACAAGGAATTTGAGAAACAAGACAGATAATAGGGGAAGGGAAAAAATGAAACAAGATGAAACTGGAGAGGGAGACAAACCATAAGAGACTCTTAATCTCAGGAAACACACTGAGGGTTGCTGGAGTGGAGGGGGGTGGGAGGGATGGGGTGGCTGGGTGACAGACATTGGGGAGGGTATGTACTATGGTGAGTGATGTGAATTGTGTAAGACTGATGAATCACAGACCTGTACCCCTGAAACAAATAATACATTATATGTTAATAAAAAAGAAAGAAAGAAAGAAAGAAAAGAAGGAAGGAAGGAAGAAAGAAAGAAAACAAAACATGAACCCTAAAAGGAATCATTGAGGGGTACCTAAGTGGCTCAGTTGTTAAGCGTCTGCCTTCGGCTCAGGTCATGATCTCAGGGTCCTGGGATCCAGCCCCACCTTGGGCTCCTGCTCAGCAGGAAGCCTGCTTCTCCCTCCCCCACTCCCCCTGCTTGTGTTCCCTCTCTCCCTGTCTCTGTCTCTGTCAAATAAATAAAGTCTTTAAAAAAAAAAAAAGGAATCATTGATAAATACGATGTCATCAAAATGAAAAACATTTGCTTCAGAAAAGACCCTGATAAGAGGATAAAAAGGCAAACTACAGACTGGGAGAAAGTATTTGCAAACCCCATATCTGAAAATGGATTGATATCTAGAGTATATAAAGAGCTCTCAAAACTCAACAGTAACATTAAAAAAATTCAATTAGAAAATGAACTACAGACGTTTCACTGAAGAGGATATACAGATGGCAAATAAGCACATGAAAAAATGTTCACCCTCAGCCATTATGAAAATGCAAATTAAAATCACAAAGATATCATTATATGCCTATTAGGATGGCTCAAATAAAAAAAATAATAACAGTAAATGATGGCAAAGATGAAAGAAACTAGATCACTCATACATTGCTGGTGGGTATGTAAAATTGTATGGCATTCTAGAAGACAGTTGGGGAGTTTCCTATAAAACTAAACATGCAACTACCATATGACCCAGCAATTGCACATTTGGCCAGAGAAGTGAACACTTAACATTCACACAAAAACCTGGACATGAATATTTATAGTAGATTTATTCCAAAGAGCCAAAAACTGGAACAACATACATGTCCTTCCATGGTTAAACTCTGGTACATTCATGCCATGGAATACTACTCAGCAATAAAAGGAATTAATTATCAATATATGTGACAACCTTGATGAGAATTAGCTGAATGAAAAATAGCAATCCCCAAAGAGTACGTATGTATGAGTCCATGGAACATTTTTGCAATGACAAAACCGTGGAGAACATAGATTAGTGGTTGCCAGGGATTTAAAGGGGGCTTGAGGGGGCAGAGACTTGAAGAAAACCAAGTGTGGCTGTAAAAGGGTAACAAGGAAGAATCCTTGTTATGATAGAAATGTTTTCTATCTTGACCGTATGGAGATCAATATCCCAGTTGTGACAATTTACTTTAGTTTTGTAAGATGTTACCATTGGGGGAATCTGAGTAAAGGGCATGTGGGATCACTCTATGTTCTTTCTTAGAAATACATGTGAATCTATAATTATCTCAAAATACAAAAGTGTTTTTTAAAAAACACAAATAATCTTCCCTCCTAGCAATGGCCATTTTTACTATCTTGCTGGTGTAGGAATAGCACAGACCATGGGTTCTAGTGTTGGACTCCCTGGGTTTGTTGCCAGTGTTGCTAGGTATCAACACACAGTAGCCTTGTACCAATTCTCTCGCCTCTGTCCTCATTTTTCTCATCTGCAAAATGTATTAATACTTATTAATAGTTCCTTCATAGGGTTATCTTAAGGATTAGTAAATTATAACATACGTGTAAAAGAACAGATTCTGGTAGTTGTAAGTGACAACAGTTGTTACTATATTACCTTCCATTTGTTTTCTTTTCCTTTTCATACAGTTGAGATGATTTGTATATACATTTGCATTATTTTTCACTTAAGCCTTAGGTTTTTTCAACAATTAATAAGACTTGAATCTCAAATAACTGTGGCGATGTTTTTCAGCATTTATGACCTAAACTGCAGACTTTAAAAAAAACAGTTGAAGTTACTACCTCAATTTCCCCCCCAAAATTTTTTTCATTTCTTGTTTTCATTTCTGGTTTGCAGCGTGAACTGCTGGCCTTGTACTTCATTGCCCCTCCCATTGAGCTTGCCATAGTGTGGCCCAGGAGCTCACGCAGAACTTTGTCCCGGGGTCCTGAGCTGCTTCCGGGCAGTTCCTCCAGACATTCTCATGACGCTTCTAACATGGTTGCAGGGCAGTAATCAGGAATATTACTGTACACTCTCAGACCTTCAAGGCCTCGCTCATTGTCTGTTGAAACACTTCATCTGGAGTCGGGCTGTGCCCTCCAGAAGGCAGACATGTTTAGCTTCTTCAAGCTTTGTGGGATTTTTTTGGCCCAGGTTCTGTTTATGGTAGGTAATTCCGGGTTGCCTTCACTTTGTGTGCAACGAAATTCAGGATGCTGTGATTAATGATAGGTATTAGCCGCTGTGAGCCAATTGCTTGAACTGAGGTAGTTTCACAGTGTCAGGGGAAATCTTATGTAATATAATGAGTGAAATAGCAGCCTTCTTTGTGAATTCCAGCATCCAAGGTTTAAGTCGAGGCAAATTTAAAGCAAATTGGAGTTTGCTTTTCTGCAAAAGTGAAGACTAATGTAAGTCTAGACAAGGGGAGACAGTATGGACAGGGGGTATCATTTGGAACTCATTTTCAAAAATAAAACTGGCATCACATGTTAAGCTTTCCGTAATGGAATGACTATACCTTAGATAAGTAAAAAGTCTATCTAAGGCCCTTCCCAAGCCTTTTCAGATTCCAAACTTGGGCTCTCTTCTGGGTTGGGTTTGCTGTTGGAAAGTAGCTTTGCTCTGGTTGAGGGGAAATGTTCAAGAGTGTGTAATTCTTTTGTCATTGAGGTTTTTGCTTTTTTTTTTTCCTTTTCAAATGTATTTTTTGTTTTTGTTTCTTGATTTCAGCCATAACACAAAGACAACATCTTGGTTAGACCCTCGGTGCCTGAACAAGCAGCAGAAGCCTCTGGAAGAGTGTGAAGATGATGGTAAGGGGCTAGGAAGGTCTTGGTTTAAATGAGCTGGGGGCTTGTTCACATGTGCAAGTTTTAAGGAGTTATATAGCAAGGTCAATCAGGTTTTAACAAGTGAGTTTTTAAAAGGTCATCCAATTTCTAGAAAGTGACCTGTAGTTTCCAAAAGCAGTAGGGGAATCAGAATTGTTTTAAAAGCGCAGTTTGTTTACACATAAAGGCAGATGCATGCCAGTATCTCCATTAGAAACAGAACTTTAAGACAGACTATTTCAATGAAGATAAGACCTCTGCCTTCCTTCAGGACCTTGGAGAAAACTCAAGAAAATCTCTAGGAATATAGAAACCAAAGTTGCCCTGGATACTTACCTATCGGATCCTAATCCTATATTGTAAAAGTCTTAAAGGAAAAAATTAAGAGCATCTCTTAAATTCTACATGTTCATAACTTGACAAAGGGAAAGCAGATCTTGACTTCTTAGGATATATCGTCATTATCTGAAAAGTACATTCTTCTAAGAAAGGGCCTGAGGTGTTACCCTTAGCCTGACTCTGCTTGTTAATCTCAAAAAAGAATCAATTGGTATTCTGAAAAGTTTATTTCAAAGTTTTGGGATTTCTAATTACTTTTCCAAAATGAAAAAAAAAATTAGAACAAATGTGTGCCTTTTCAGTACACCAAAGTCTATCCCAAGTTCTACCAGAATTACTTTTTTGACATGGACGAATTAAAAGGGAAATGGCTTGTTTTGCTACTCATTCATCTCTGGCATTTGAATTAGTGGTATAATTATGGAGTACGTATTTTACTGTAAGATAATGAAACTATTAATTTGTCCTATGGCACAGAATTGTATATATATATATATATAAACTTGAGGTTTGTCTGAAAATGTAAGCCAGTAAAGCGTAATACTGCCAAAACTCCTAGATCCTTCTGCTCTACACGGATTGCAGATACCATGAAATGAGCATAAAATTGGGTGTTCATATTTATCTATAGAGTGACTCCAAATGGAAATACAAATCCTTCTGACTAAGGAGGCATGACTGAGATGCTCATTTTATTTTGGTTGCTTAGTCCCGTTCCTGAAGAAGGAATGGAACATGTGTGGTCAGCTTCATTATTTGCATGCTTCAGGGATAAGGAACTGTCTGGATTATTCAAATACTGTGTTTCATATATAATATAAAAGTGACCAATTTTCAAAGATCAGAACGTAAAATACATTCAACCATAAAATTTCAGGGACCAAAATTTAATCTTTATTTGATGCTTGATGATTGTGAAGGCATTTTCGACTTCTTATTACCATAAGAGAGCTTCAGTGTCGATTTCCATTATAATTATACTGGGAACAAAAATACCTGTTAATATAGTTTATAGATGATAGAAGACTCCAGTAGCTTTTACCAAGAGACACTTAATGGAATAGAAGTGTTGAGTAGAATTGCTGAATTATTTTGTGACCAAATCTAGTACAGTTGACCCTTGAACAACATAGGTTTGGACCACACTGGTCCACTTTTGTGCGGATTTTTTTCCATAAATGTATTAGAAAAAGTTTTGGAGATTTCTGACAATTTGAAGAACCTGCAAATGAATCTTAGAGCTTTGAAGTACCAAAAATATTAAGAAAAGATTATTGTAAGAATATAGTATATAATACTTAGAATGTACAAAAGAAGTGTTAATAGAATATATTATTGGTAAGGTTTTCAACAGTAGACTACTTGTAGTTAAGTTTTGGGGAAGTCAAAAGTTACACACAGATTGTTGACTGAGGAGAGTCAATACCCCCAACCCCTGTGTTTTTTTGTTTTTTGTTTTTTAAACCCTTGTGTTGTTTAAGGGTCAACTGTTATTTTTAATTCTTAGAATTTTTGTCATTGGTGTTAATGATATTATCTCTGGAACAAGTATGTATTCATACCAAATACCATTAGTTTATGAATTATCCTTTCAACATTAGGATTCACAGAACCTTTTTCTAGTAGAAATTATATGCATGTCTGTGTGCCTGTATACACAAACAGTATAAATATATAACCAAATGTTACCACTCTGTCATTTATCAGTTCCAACACCTGCATTTTCTGTTGCCTGTTAACACAAATCTGCCTTGTGTTGTTGTTTATGTCACGACACAAAGAAGAATAACATTGTTGGTCACACAGTATTCCTCCTGTATTTCTTTCTGTTCTCTGGAAGTCATACACACATGGAATGTAACAATACAGCATCATACTTATTGTAAAAATTTTATATATTGTTTCCTAACTCAAAAAAGTGATGAACTGGTTTGGGATTTTGATCCTCAGTGTATAACTCCTTTTGTTGTTTCTGTGTATCGAGTTGAATTAGAAGCCTTTCACCTTGCCTCTGAGCTCCAGGCCAATATTTGAATCTGCCTATGCTCTTTGTCTGAAAGAGACTTCAACCTAGTCTCCTTAAAACCCAACTAATGATCTTTTCCCCACCCCCAAACCTGGTCCTCTGTAAGTGTTCCCTGTCTCGGTCGAGAGTAAAACTCATGCATACCTAACAGTGCCCCTTGACCTACTACTTCTCTTGACATTCATTTCAACCCATCTACCCTCTGAATTTACTTTGCCTCCCAGATATCTCTGGAATCCATTCACTATTTTCTTCACCACCTGTAGCATCCTAATTCAGGCCACACTCATCTCTCACCCAGACTCTTTCCCACTCTCCTTACACTGTACCCAGAGCAGTCTTTTAAAATGTCAGTGTGATTGTGTAATCATGGACCACCCCCTCAAGCCCTATTCACTGGTTCTCTGCACCATAAATTCTCAGCCTCCCCATAGCTGGTCCCCAAGCCCTAAGTGGTTTGACCTCTGGCTTTTCTCACTCTTATTCCTCTCCACTCTGCCCTTCATCCCTACTAGTTCTCTCTTAGAATATTCTTACACTTCACAAACAGTTATTGATTGCCTTCTATATTTCAAGTATGTCCTAAGAACTTCAGATGTATCAATGAACACAACAGTCAAAATGCCCTGCTGTCAGAAAGCTCAAATTTCAGTCATTCGTCACTGTAAGTCTTTTTGTTAAATTGTTCATACCCTTTAGGTTATAGCTCAGGGACTGTTTCCTTGACCTTGCCCCCAGATATGAGGTCACTCTGTGATGTGTGTTACCTTAGAGAAATAATCACAATTTTAACTTTAGTTTTATTTATGGGAGTTTGGGATTTGTCTCCTCCTCCAAAAGGATATTTGATCTGTCCCTTTGCACAGTGACTGGCCCATAGTAGGTCTCTCTCATTAAATGCTTATCAGAGAAATGAATGAATGCACCCCCAAAGACATTAGATAATATTTAAATGGGCATTTTCTTGAAAGATTTTGTGTAAAAAGGATTCCATTTTTCAGAGACAATGCCAACACCAAAACTTATTGTTGGCAATTGAATCACTTTTAAGTCAAGACTTTACAAGGCGTATAGTGCCTTGTTGATTACTGAAGTCAGTAATGGAGACATCCATCCATCCATCCATCCATCCATTTTGAAATATTTAGTACTTACCATGTACCAAAAACTCCTGGGCACTGGGCATTTTGCAGTGGTGAAAACGATTTTATTCCCATGTTTGTGGAGCCTACAGTACATGGGGAATAGCCACTTGCTCTGTAGCTGGAGAGACTTTATGCATGAAATGATTGTTGTGTGCTGTTCTGTGTTCTCGGTTATCATACAGCATTTTACTTACAGCAGGAGGAGGTCGAGCATGGAAAGGATCTGGACTGGTTTTGCCCCCTGACTTACTGAGAACATTTTCATTCTAATATTTCTGAGCTGTTTGACTTAGAAATCCTATACAAACTAAACGATGCCTTCCCACACTCATTTCAGGGCAGCCTTCAAGCCTGCTTTCCCAGCGTGCAACATCCTGACATAATTCCTCTCTAACTCCCTCTGTAAGACGCTGTTAAGTGTAGTGCATTTTACAATCTGCATTCTCAATTTGACCTCACCTTCCGTTTTTCAGGCAGCAGTATTACTTCTAGGTTAAGTAATGCTTTAATTGTGAGTATAATTGCCTCACTGATTAGAGGATTATTACAGGACTAAAAGGTCTAATATTGAAAGGTGCAACAGCTTTGTTTTCCTGAAATAAGGTCTGTAATAAGTGACTTCCCACTTTAAGAACATTGAAACCGCGAAGGTATTTGTCATCTTCTACCACCAATCAAACCCCATTCTGACACGCAAGGAAATGAGCCATATAATTATGTTGCCAATATCAGCTCTTGCCGTTTTGTGATTCACACTGAGGTCTTCGGTTTACTAGCCAAGCCAATGAGATAGGCCACAATGCAGGTAAGGACAAAACGGCGTGATGTGTTTGCTGCTGTTTTTCTGAGGGGAGTTTTCTTTCTTGGTGTTGGTGTCTGAATTTTTCTTTCTCTCTTTTCTGTCTCATTCCCGCTATTCCTTTGGAGAAGAAGGGGTCCACACCGAGGAGCTGGACAGTGAACTAGGTAAACCCTCCCTCCCAGCCTGCTCCCGCTGCATGACTTGCCCTGAATGCTTTTTGTCTCCAGCGAATTGCTTATTCCTTCAGTTTCTTTAGTTTGCACTTCTTCAATGATGATTTTCATTCCAGCTTATCCATGAAAGGTCAGTCTTACAATCCTAATGTCTGACTTGCAGGCATCATGCAGAGTTGTAATAAGTTGTGTCTACAAAGAAAATGTCTGAGTGCATCAAGACTAGAACGAGAGTTAGCAAATTGGTGCTAGGTACTCTTGGGAACTGAGGATTAAGAAGAGCCTTGAGAGGGTAGATGCTTGCTGTGTGCCTTCATCTCTGGTATGACCTACCTCTGCCTCATTTCTTTGTTTGGTGCGGGTGGTTATCTCCATGGGCCGTGCAGAAAAGCAAAGCAAAACTAAAAAACCACCAAACACACTAAGGATCTTTGTAGGAGTGATAGCAATACAGTAATTCTCCTGATCAGCTGAATAGTTAATAAGTCTTAGTCTTGGGTTTTTAAGTCACGAGCCTCGTGGTGACTTTGTAGATGTAGTGAATGGCTTGAAAACCAGATACTGAGCCTCTATGTGACATTTTCCTTAGAGTGTGTGTATCCGCGTAAATCAAGGCTCGACTAGTCTGGCTGTTGCAGTTAGAAATAATTTACATTTGCAGATAATGCCAAATGCTTTTGTCTTTGCTGTTGGAATATATTGAATTATGTTCTATGCTAAGTTTTATGTTCAGCTTTGAACAATATTAAAATTAGTTTGCATTCCATCTGATGCATCTACTGAAGGATAGATTGGAAAGCCCAGGTTTTCAAGCTAAATTGCACATAAAAGCCTTGGCTTATTGAACATTGACCATCATGTATTTTTGAGATAGAAGATTGTTTAACATCATTATGAAAAGAACTGTCCTGAGATTATTGAATCAGCCTAACATTTTTGAGGTTGCCTTAAGAACTAAAAACATAAATACTTAATAATACATATTACTGTTTTCATGTGATTTTGTTTGTGTTTGTTATATAATAATCAATCATGGTTGACTGGAGTTATGATATAGTGGAATTTAGCTCTGTTTTTCTTAATGTTGGGAACATATCCTGTTGTAACTGATAGATACGCTGGCATTGATCGGTAACTATTGAATGGAGCTTGTTTTTAAAAGATACTTAATAAGTTGTCCTTGTCATTGTGGTAAGAAGGACTTGAGACTCACCCTGTGATCTAGAACAATTTGAAATTTGTTTTATCAAAAAAATTAATTGGTAATATTAAAGTAGTTGAAAAAGACAACTAGTTTTTGAGACACACGATGAGTGCCTTAACCATTTGTTGAACCAGTTTAAATCACTCTTGCTAGGTAATTGATATCCACTGTTATCTGTGGATGGCTGGTAGAGATAATATAGCTGTGCACAGAGGCATATTTGCTTCTATGGAAGTTTAAATGTTGACATTTTTAGGAAAAAATTTTCTGTATTTTTCCCCTCGTAACTATAATATTGTGGGAACTTTCCTATGCTGTTGAAGATTGAAAAAAATAAGCGTTAATGACTGCATGTATCATTTCTCATGGTCATAGTGGTAATCCTGGGAGTTAGTTTGGTGACATAGCAGAACTGTCTTTGGGGGCAAATCAGGCTGCCTTGCTTCTTGTCCGTTCTCCTGTGTTTACTGCTTTGTGACTTGGGCAAGTCACTCAACTTCTCTTAGCTTTCCTTTCCTTATCTGTCAAGAGAGGCTGAAAGAGGAGCTCCCATAGTGTTTGTGAGGAAACTTAATGAAAATGTGTCTTAATATTTGTCCCTGTGATCAGCATATATTGTTGTTTCTAGTAGCTTTATTATTTAATTACTAATTCCATCTTGTTGGACTTTTTAATACTCTTTGTGGTACTTTTTGCCTTTAATATGGGTCAGGAGAAGAATGTGTATGTGGGTGGAGTGACCCAAATGTGTCCTTGTGGGTAGAGACAGGACTTTTGATTTTTGCCTGCACATATTCACTGTGTAAAGAGTAGTGTGTACACACACACACACACACACACACACACAGTTTTTTCTTGCATTCATTCCAGATTTTATTGACAAGCTTACTGCCTGTTTTCTTAATAAGAGGGTCCTAATTATAGCAACTGTCAGGTTTTCAGAGAACAATGAGATTCCAGATGTGACAAGGAAACGTCTGAGAGATGGGGGTGGTTGGCTTAGGTGTTGGACACAGATCATTTGATTATAGAGTTGTCATTTCTGAACGCTGTTGTTTGAGCTGGGTCAGTAGCTTCATTATGCACTTTTGGTTTGCAGAATTTATCACATGCTCTGCAGACATCTTCCCAGAATTGAAAAATACTCCCTTTTGGAATTATAGGGTATTTAGGTGCTAACACCAACTCGGAGAGGTAGAGACAAGGAAAATGAGGTTCCCTCCCCACCAAGGCTAAGTCACAGTTTTGAAATCTATCTGTGATTGTGAACATGACTTTCAATCTATGTGCTGACATATCTCTTATGAAAAGAACGTAGCACATGTGACTGCTTCATATTTGCTTCTGTGGTAACAGGTAGTACAGGATGAGATTCTTAAAGGCAGGGCTAGCTAGCATGCAGGCCATATAAATCTGTTTTGTTCCTTTCCTCCTTTCTTAGAACATTGCCATTTGTTGAGCCTACATGCCAGGTACTGTGCAAAATGTCTTACAGGCATCCTCATTTAATCCATAGTTGACCCTTCAAGTAAATCCCAGTGAAAGATGTAGTTGCAAGATACTCAGTAACTAGTCTAATATCAGATCTATGAAGTGGTAGAGCGAAGGTTCAGTCCCCAGTCTGGGCAACCCCAAAAGGGTCTTAGCAGCCTAAAATAGCTGTGACAGGTAGTATATTCTGGTCTGATGTCCAGCAGTTGTTAGACATAGGGGCTGACCCTTCAGGCAACAGCAAAGTGTTTAGTAAAAAAAAAAAAAAAAAAATTGTGATGTCATTATTTTCTGGGCTTTGGCATTTTCTGTCATTCTCAGTTTTTTAGAACCAGAAGATAAATTCGAGGACAAACATCTTCCTTTTTTAAATCGATGACCCATTTCTATTTTAAGCATTAGGAGACTAATTCCTATTATTAAGTTAATCACCACATTGGAAGTGAGAAATCTATCTTTTCAACTGAAAATGAGTTTTAGCTTGGAAAACTGGAAAATTTCTGGAGTTTGCTAATCTGTTCCAGAAGATATGTGTAAATTTGCAAGTGTCCGGGAATAGCAGTTGATCTGCCGCATTTCTCAATTCTAGAGTATAAAGGTCAGAGGTGGCTTCTTTTTTTGTACCCTCTTCAGACCTCTATCAAAGCACTAACTGTATAGTGTTTGAATTGTCTGCTTAGTTGTGCACTTGTAATTATCTTTGTGTTCCAGGTGCCAGCCACACCCTCAAGCAGACAATAGACCCTCTCTAAATGTTGACAAATTAATAATTGAATGAGTTAACATACAGTGTTCTATTAGTTTCAGGTGTACAATATGGTGATTCAGCAGTTCTGTGTATCACTGGTGCTCATTTTAAGTGTACAAATGAATTAAATTCTTAATATTTCCCGTTTTATCTAAAGCTAGGCCAAATATTCAAGGTTGCAAATTTTGGAAAAGATCTGGTTCAGTGAAACATAGAGCGGGCCCCTCACATTTACCCACTCCTGCCCCATGCCTGAACAAGCATGTGGACCGTGCCCCAATTTGCATTTTTTAATCTTCGATTTCTCAACTCCTTGGAAATATTTTCCTGGTTCATTTTCATTTAAATGGTAATTTCCAGCTTTGTAAGGGGAAACCATTTCCCAGGCATTTGATTTGCATCAGGTCGTATGGCTTGGTGGATAAAAATGCCAAGTTGTATCAACATCTGCAGCTTGGACCTGTCTTGCATTTTAGTAGCTCATGTCTCCTGGAATTCAAAGACTTCTTTAAAACCTGCTAAGTGTTTTAAAAAAATTAGAAGGAAAGGGGGAAAACCTGTCTCTTTGTTTGCAAATAAATAACATGTGGAGCAAAACCCATGAAATTAATGTCTCTTGATATGCAGCCAAATCTGAGCAAAACATAAACTTTGAGTAATTAGTGTGTGTGTGTTTGGGTGCACGCTTATGACTCCGTTTCAGTGCGGGTCTGTTTGTGGAATGTGTAAGCTTATGCCTTGATGACAGAGTCATTCTTTGGAAATAGTGACCATAGGAGTCCTTGAGTTAAAAAAAATAATAATCTAGTATTTCAAAATAAGTGGTATTTCAAGTGTTTGTAATATTCTGTTCATGTTCGTCTTAGTAGCCGACTTCTAGGAAGAATGATTCACTTTGGAGTATGGCATTATACAGGCTTGCCACAACCATGTATATATCCGAGTGGCTTTGAAATTAAGTTGAGTAATTGCTGCTCTGCTTGAAAGAATTGCTTAGTGACACAAAACAGCCTGGTTGTTTCTTTCACCAAGTCAAATTATCTGGTGCAATGGGCTTTTTCCTAATAGATTCTTGCTGTGGCAGAAGTCACTATTAGCTAGTTAATAAAGTTCCAGCCTTTGTAGGAAACCTTATGAAGTGAAGTCCAGGAGAGCACAGGTGAGTTTTCAGAAAGGTACGGAAATCCCGCAATGCCGTTTTACATGACCACGAGAAAGGAATAAAATCTTCTCCCTTAACTAGTGAGTTCTCAGAGGGCAGGACCTATGTTTCTGCTTTCGCAAGCAAAGTGCTGCCAAAGGAGGTCTGTTTGAATATAGCACCTGAGTGACAGATGCCTGCAATTTGAAAGCCCAACTCCGTCTTTTACTTACTTGGCAGCATTTTAATTAGAAACAAGGAGGAAATAAGATGCACATTTTATTTTATTCCAGGGAGAGCAAAAACACCACTGTTGTATTGAAAATGAAAAGAAACATTAATTTTCATCCATTTTTGTTTGTGTGGTAAGGTAGTCTAGAAATACAATGGGAAAATTGTAAATATATAAGGTATAAACTAGGCATTCAAGGCAAATTTTAACTATATTTCCATTAAAATCTAATTTAATAGTTGAATCAGAACAAAGGCTTCTGGGACTACATTTTATTAAGTTTTATTAACTTGTGCAAAATATCAGTAAAGAATTGTTCCTTATGTAGAAAAATACACTGATAAATATAAGACTGCCTTCTAGTTTGTTGTTAGGATACACAGTTTTCATTGGACTTAAGGCATTTTTATGAGTCTCTTTTTGCCTCACTCGGTTGTTGAAAATCCTTAAGCTCTTAAAGAATATGCTCTTCTTGCTCTAAATGTTCTTTTATTTTTCAGAACTGCCTGCTGGTTGGGAAAAGATTGAAGACCCTGTCTATGGTATCTACTATGTAGAGTAAGTGCCTATTAATCTCTATTTTAGTTTATACTCCTCTATAATTAGGTACATTTATGCTGATCAGAGTTTGTCATCATTATACGGTCCAAACTGATACTAATAACAACAACATAATAATTTTATAATGAAAAAATATATGCATATTTTAGTGAATGAGAAAATATTCAGCAAATCTGAAGACAGTAAATTATATTCCAAAATTCATGAGGGCAAGATCTATGTCTTTTGTTTACCACTGTCTTACCAGGACCCAACACAGTGCTGGCATATGGCAGCTACTCACTAAATATTAGTTGAATGAATGAATGAATAAGAAAAGCAAACCAGATGAGTAGGTGTTATCTTCTGAAGAAGAACCTGTTTGCCTACTTTTTGCCCCACCCTGGTCTGAACTTTTCAGTAATTGCTTATTTATTCATTCAGACTTTCTAAAAGGGCCAGATATGAAATGTTTGAAATGTCACCAGGATTAAGAAGGTAATTCAGAACTGGCCCAAGCTGCAAGACCTTGTATGCTTCTTTGCCTCTCCCTTGCCTGAGGACCATCTCCATAGCTCCTGCTTTCCATTTTTAAGACTCAAGCCCTCCTCATGACCTCCATAGTACGTACCTTATTCTAGCCCTGGCCATACACTTTTTCCGTTCATTAGAACCATCTATTGTTAGGATGATAAAGAAAAGAAACCTGAGAAATTGGACATTGAAGCAGATATGCTCTGTATCACTTCCTCCGAGAAAGATGAAAAATAACTAATAAAAAAATCCTTTGAAAGAAACAAATGCTATATAAATATTCTATCATCATAATCCTACCTGGTGCAATGAAGATAACTAACCAGCTTTCTATCCCTCATGCTGCTAGCAATGAAAAGTCATCTGCATCATGCCCTGGCAATAAGAGCATATGATGGAAATTGTAGAATGCTCAGCATCGTATTATAAAAAATTATGAGCTTAACATAGCAAGTGTCATTGGCCAGTACTCACATTGCTACTGCTGTACCTAACAAGAAGGATTTGGTGATTTGGGACTTGAGAAAAGCAAGCTCCGTTCCTTCTCTGATACTCAGAAAATAAAATTCCATCGTGTGCCCTGCAGATCATCTTTCTTTCAGATGTTTAATGGGGTTTCTGTCTATTCAGGGTTCATTTGGAGTTCTCCCTCAACTAATTTGTGCATTAAGAGAGAAAGAGAAGAGGCAATAACAGCTTTATAGGATAAAGAGACCTGGGTTGAGGGGAGAGTTGTTACCTTCCTATCTGGTCTTCCTCCCTGTGTCTTAGCAGCTCCACCTGCCTGCTATGGTAGACCGTTTCTTAGCATGAAATTGCCTACAAGAATTAGCAAATAAGCAACCAGTCCTAGGAATGAAAGGTAATTAGTCTCTCCACCCTATTTGACAAGCCTGCCTTTAAGAAATATTTTGAGTTCTGAATACTGTAATCACATAATAGGTATGTTCCCGAACCTCTAATGAAGTATGATTTTGGTGGAAAAAAGAAAGAATGTATGTATGCTTGTGTGTATATGTTTGTGTAATACATGTATATATACACTAAGGTCATGGCAAAAAAAAAAACCCATGTATGTACATGTATTCATATGTACGTGTGTGTGTGTGCATTTTTGTTTGGCTGTGGCCTTATTAGTTTTGGAGCTATCTGAAGTATCTGGGTCTTTGTCACTTTGAACACATCACATTTGCTTAGGTTTGCTGCATTTGGAGTTTTTTTGCCTAAGGCTTAGACTTTTATTCCTGGCTCCATGTCAATTGATCAAAATAGTTGACAGATGTTGGTAGAGCCCTTCTTTGAACTTCGGGTGAGTGCTTCTGCCCCTGTGAACTGCGGTAGGGAGTCACAGAGCACTCTGGCATTGCGTGTTACACACAACATTGTATCTCTGCTTTAATCTCATTTTTTTTTTTATCATTCTAACAATCTACTCTCTGTTGAATTAAAGCACCTCTCCCTGTAGGGTGCTTCCTTGGACATTTGGAAGAGTCAGTGGTTAAAATCCTGGGATTTGAAAGCAGGCAGACCTGAGCTTACATGCCTCTTTTTTGTTTACTGGCTATGTTATGTTAGGTGAGCCATTAACTGCTCAGAAATTTACTTTCCTTACCAGAAAAATGTGAATAAAAGTGGGACCTACCTCCTGGCCTTTACTGAAGATTTTTTAAAATAAAATGCATGAAAAACTGGTAGCATCTAAGCAGTCAGGATGTGGAAGGTGTTCATGTCTTTTTCCCCGTCCTGACTGCACATGTTGACACGGGATGGTCAGTGTCGCAGACCACCTGCTTTGCTCGGTTCGAATCCAGGGCCTTGGCCAGACTGGCATTCTGCTTGGGCGAGGAAATGTTTCCTAACTGAATACTGTCTGTCTCCTGCTCCAGCCACATCAACAGGAAGACACAATATGAGAACCCGGTTCTAGAAGCCAAACGGAAGAAGCAGCTTGAGCAGCGGCAGCAACCCCAGCAGCAACCCCAGCAGCAGCCGCAGCCCGAAGGTTGGCTTTCCCCGGATGTGTGGGCAGAGGAGCTTGGGGCAAAGCCTGGGCGCTGACACCCCCGTGTGGTCAGACCCGGCCTCTGTGTTAGTGTCCTCCTGCCTTGCAGCAGGCAAACCTGCTGTCCTGCAGGGGGGTGGATGACAGCTTCTGAGGGAGCTCCCTGCCCAGAACCCAGATAGCTGGGGGGGAGGGGGGATGGTGTGCAATCCCAAGCCTCCCCACCCCACCCCCCACTCTCCACTTTAATGTAGACATAGGCTGTTGCCACACTGGAGAACTTTCTGTTGCCCCAACATGTTTATAATACCACCTGGTGTCTAAATCCAAACTGCTCTGAGCACTTTCAGAGGAGTTCCTGTGTATGAAACGAACTTCTAATTTTAGGAACGTGACATGTAGGAATCAGAAAAAGCTGGTAATTTGGAATGCTTTTTAAAAACTGTAGGTTAATTCATGCTCTTTACAAACATACGAACAGTTCAAGAATGGAGAATATTAAGTTCTCCCCTGCTGGCTCCCATCCCCTTCTCAATGATAAACACTGCAGAATCTCTCTAGGATTGTACATAGATGCATATTTTAACAAAAATCAGATCATAACTTATATGTATGCTTTCACACACGTATTAGCTTTGTGACCTCATTTTCTCATTTAAATTTATTTCTTATACATAGTTCAAAGCTGGTTAATACAGATTTACCCTCTAATTTTTAAGGGCTGCATAATTTTTCATTTTATGAATCTCTCCATTTAGCCATCTTTTTATTAAAAGATCTAATTATTAACAGTCATCTATTTATTAATAGGGTTTTGTAGTTTTTCATTGCAACCTTTTAAAATGATAGGCTTAATAACCCCTCAACATATAATGTGTAAATAGCAAATACATGAAAATCAAATATAATACTTTTCTTATTATAATATTGAATATAATAAATATAAACCATAGAGTAGAAGTTGGTAAACCTTTTCTGTAAATGGCCAGCTAGTGGATATTTTAGGCTTTGCTGTTCATATAGTCTCTATTACAACTGTTCATCTCTGCCCTTAAAGTATGAAAGCACCTATACACAATCTGCAAATGAATAGTTGCAGCTATGTTCCAATAAAACATTGGATATGAACATTGAAATTTGAACTTCATGTAATTTTCATGTGTTACAAAGTATTTCCCATTTTAATTTTTTTTCAACCATTTAAAAATAGAAAAACCATCCTTGGCTCGAAAGTTGTATACAAATAGACGTTAGGGCCAATTTGGCCTCTAAGCCACAGGTGGCCAACCTCTGCCATAGATTGTATTTTACTGTTGTGTTTTTTTGTTTCGTTTGTTTTTTAAGTTAGTTCTACGCCCAACATGGGGCTAGAACTCATGATTCCGAGATCAAGAGTTGCATTCTCTACCAACTGAGCCAGCCAGGCACCCCCTAGACTGTATTTCAGATAGGGTGTGTACGTGTGGATGTGTGTGTGTGTGTGTGTATGCACCTATCGAAAAGTTCTCCTTTCGACCTTCATCTCTTTTCTATTTAAAAAAAGGTCTTAAAATATTTTTTTTTCCGAGCTGGGGAAACTTTGTGGTGTTAGAAAGTGCTGCTTGGGGAATGGGAGTGTATAGTTGAATATATTCGCTTAGCTGGAAAGTGACTGTGTACATCTCAAGGGTCACTCACAGTTGAGTTATTTCTGGGCCTCCGAGGTGAGTAGGAGTGCAGTTAGGACACAGGAGTGTTGGTGATGGGTCCCGTTTGGGTTTGAGAGACGGTAGGGGATAGCACTTCAGTCAACTGCTAAAATCACCTTTACCACCTCAGATGAGCACGCTTCAGCAGCTCAGCCCGTGTCTCAATTGCATTAGAGAAGTTTTTCCCTTATTGGGCCAGCATCAGTTGATTGCATATCTTCCCTGATATTTTTTACTTGGTCTTACTTTGGACTATCCCGCCAGAGAGAACTAAAGTTTTTATTGTTCATATCACAGTATCTCTTTCCTCAAAGGTCTTAGGAGAGAGAGACAAACAGACAGTCAAAGTTCTTAGGAGAGAGATAGACAATCAACAGCCTTAGGAGGGAGAAACAGACAGACACACACACAAGAGACACACACACAGAGAATCTTGGTGTCCTTAACAAAGGGTGGGGTCAGATACGAGTGGTTTTTGTTTTTGTTTTTGTTTTTTTCAATCTAAGCTCTCTGTGCCTGGTTTTATTGGTTTGGGTAGTTGTATAATTCAGAAGATGAATCCCGAGTGAGTTGATCAGCACCTTGAAGGAAAACAGTAAATTGTTTCTTTTTCTTTTAGAATGGACAGAAGATCATTCATCGCTTGTGCCTCCTGTTATTCCAAACCATCCTCCAAGCAATCCGGAGCCAGCCAGAGAAGCTCCACTTCAGGGTAAAGTGTTTTTATAATGGCTAGGTATTTAGCTCAAAAATTTAATTTTTTTTTTTTAAGGAACTCGTAGCACCCAAGTCATTCCTTTGATAGTGAAAACCATGAGGTCAGAAATTCTAAATGTATTGTTAATCAAACTTGTCGAGAAAATGGAAAACTTTTTTTGTGTAAATTTCTGTAGCTAATTGTAATGCTGTGGAAATGAGAACTAATTGCCGTTAGGGTTTCTCAGCCTCAGCATGGTTGACATTTTGGGCCAGATACTTCTTTGTCACGTATGGGGCCTGTGCTGTACATTTTAAGATGTTTAGCAGCATCCTTGGCCAGTAGCACCCCTCCTCCTTGACAACTAAAAATGTCCCCAGTCATTGCCCAATGCCCCTGGGGTGGGGGGTAGGGGGGTAATCCCAGAGTTGTAAATCACTGATTTAGAGACTAGAGATATTTAGTATTGGGCTAAAATAAGATAAATCAAAAAGTCACCATGAGATATTTCAAGATCCTAGTCAACCTATTTGCTTTTGACTAAGATTTTCTTTTAGATATGAAATCATTTGATGTTATTCTATTCTAAATGCTCATCTGCTATTCTTGCTGTAGTTTGGCATTTATGCTGCTTTTACAGTGTTTCATTGGGTTCACTCATTTACATTCACAAATAGTAGGAGCCCTCCTAGAGAGGTTCATTTTTGAAAATTGGTATCTCCAGAATCTTGCTACTTTCAGGCCTCATTACTCTTAAATGATAGAGAAGATTCGGGAGGGTTTTTTTTGTTTATTTTTTTCTTTTAAATAAGAAAAATAGAACAAGCATTATATTTGATAGAGTTGGGGAAGGTTTGTGGTACAGACCCATTAAAAAGACTAAAGTTTGTCTTCATTCTCTGTGCATTTTTAAAGAGGTATCGTTGTGTTAGATAAGAAAAGATAAGTAGAAAAACTCTTTTCTCTAATTTTCATCCCTCCATTATTATTTTCATGAGAAAGAAGTTGTTTCCTTGCTAACCGATCATGTCAAGAGATTGGTAATAATACCAATTTATGTAAAATAATTTCTCCTGGCTTAGGTACACATTTTTATGATGCTAATGGTTTTAATAAAGATAGAACACAGCAGCTAATAACATTAATGGCAGCATGATTGTGGCCTCCTCGGTACTTTTTAAATATAAAATTCCTTTTGCCACCTCACGCTGCCTCCTTTCCCTGCCTGCCCGTGAAGAGTCCTGATCTAGCAGCCTGTGGTACTCTCGGGAAGAAGTCGTGTGGCAAACTTGGTTAGACTGTTGGGTATGAATTTTGCTAAGTTCACCACTCAGCGAAACTTTTCCTCTGATCAGGAGTGCATTTACAATTCTAGCAAGTGATCATGTTCAAGAGAGTTGCTCTTAGGAAAACTCTCCAATTCCATTTGGTGCTTAGAGAGAGATTTCTATAGCCATCCCTCCATTGCACCCACTCTACCACCATCATCTTCCAAAATAACAATGCCCATTTATTGGGCTGTCATTATTTACTGGGCACCCCACCCAAGCACTTTACCTATATTATCTGCCACAGGTATTCCTTACAAGTCTCCTAAATTGTGAGGTTGGTACCACCATTACCTCCATTTACGTGTGCAGCACTCAGGCAGAGAGCGCTAGTGATTTGCCCAAGGTCACACAGCCAGTGAGTAGTGGAGCGCCCGGTCGGAATCCTCATTGTTATTAGGAACAGTTACACTTCTGGCTAAAACCTTTTTTGTTCGTTTGTTTTTTTGTCTTTTTGTGTGTGGGGGGGTATAACTCCCTACATAGTGTAAATCTGTGCCACCCAGTTACAGATGTCACTGGCTACATGTTGCCATTTAAATCCATTACAGTAAAAAAAAAAAAAAATGACACCTTTAGGGGCACCTTCGTGGCTCAGTTGGTTAAGCGAGTGCCTTCAGCGCGGGTCATGATCCCAGGGTCCTGGGATCGAGTCTCGCATTGGGCTCCCTGCTCAGCGGAGAGCCTGCTTCTCCCTCTCCTACTCCCCCTACTTGTGTGCTTGCTCGCTCTCTCTCTATCAAATAAATAAATTTAAAAAATTAAAAATTAAAAAAATAAAAATTACAAATTTAGTTCCTCAGTTCCACTAGCCACATTTCAAGGGCTCAAGAGCTCTGCATGGCTAGTGACTGCCGTATCGGACAGAGCACCTATGGAGTGTTGTCTTTATCACAGAACGTGCTGCTGGACATCACGGGTCCAGGGTATTCAAACACTGGTGCCCAGAACAGTGCTACCCTGGCTGGGAAGCCAGCTCCTAAGGGTTGTCCAAGAGCAGAATTTTAGGCCAAGACCCCAGAGATCCTGATTGAGTCTAAAATAGGACCTACATATGAGGACCTTTAAAAAAAAAGAGCTGCTGAGGTGATTCTCATACATAACAAGATCGTACAACTGGCAACTGGTCCGCAGACGAGGATCTCTGAGAAAATGACATATGTACCACAGGGATGCAGCAGAGAGCTCCAGATGCCACTGCTTGTGGGGGGAAAAGCTCTTCTCTCCCAAAGCTCCATTAACTGATGACCCACTCATACATAATACGTAATAAAATGTGCATGAATGTGAAACCCTGTGATCTTCCCTCCCTAGTTACGCACTGAAAAAGCAAGTCAGCGGTGTCATTTCAAAGCTCTGCTCGTGTCTCTATTAAGTTGAAAACATTCTAAGTTCAAAATATGCTAATGGTTTAAAAAAAATTCATTCAGTTAAACTGCCAGGCACATTTTCTTCACATTTTCTAACTTAACCTATAATAAGGGTGAGAAGCTTAAACACCCCACCACCTCTTCCCGCCTTCTCAAAGATGCATTACATCTCCTTTCTTTGTGCTGTTGTTCATTCATTCGTTGATTCAGCGCGAATGTTTGGAGCACATGAAATCAATCAGGCAGTATTCTACATGCGGGGTATACAAGCAGAAATCCTCTGGAGCCCACATTGCCGTGGTTGTGTGTGTGTTCACCTGCAGTGCCCTTTGTGCACGGGGATGGGCAAGAATGAGACAGATCACCAAACTGATACGTATGATGTCTACTGTGTGGGATGGTGATAAATGCTAAGGACAGAGATAAAGCAGGAAAGGGGGATGGGGAATGTTGGAGGAGGTATTAGAATTCTTAATAAGATGGCCAGAGGAAGTAAGCCTAAATGAGAAGGTGTGTCTGCATAACTAAAATGTGTTTCCCTTCATGCTCTCCAAACTCCCTAGCTGCCCCTGCCTTAAGGATGTAGGCTATTCACACACACCCCTGTCCTCAATTTTCCATCTGATAATTGCCAGGGCAGCTGTCTCCGTACAAGCCCCGAGTGCACTCGACACTACCTTTCTGATGTCTTGGCGGACACCCTTGCATGGTGAATGCTCCAAAGTCTTGCCTTTCTTTAGCCACAGTGACAGGGCTGTAGTTTGTCAAGCTCCCAACCAGCCTTGGGACTGCCCTAGCGAGGGGGAGGCTCGTGAACAGAACTATGACTCTGAGCAATTTAAAAGAGCCTTTTTAAGAGCCAGAAACTTTTGAAATATGCAATTAAAAATTGTACGTGGGCCCAGAGACCTTTTGAAAAAAGGCTTTTCGCTATAGCTAACCAAAAATAACTTTCTTTCCTGGGTGCCAGGCTCTGGTGCAGGGGTATATGGAGACTTTTTCTCCTGGGTGTTTTGTTTTTGTTTGGATAACACTTTTGATAGAAAAGAAATAGAGCAGATGGGGAGGCTATGGCAGGCAGAGAGCAGGAGATAGGAAGTATAATTAGGAGAGTTTAAAAAGTCTAAATGTGAAATTATGTCCAGTGTTTGAGATATCCAGAGAAATTCTAGTAAGTTTCTCAATTAGAAATGTTATTGTGCATATCATTGGGAAAACTCACTAAAACCTTAGGTAGCATGTTTGGAAGTTATTTAACTGTATAGCTATTTATTTTAGATAAGACAACTGAATTTGGAGCTGTATGGCTGTAGTTAGTAACTAATTCATTTAGTTTAGATGTTTTGGATTTTTAAAAAAAATATTCTAAGCCACATGTCCTCAACTTTTTTAAACAATAAATTTTAGTAGTGGACATGTCTGGGCTATTTTACAAATTGTTAAAGGATGAAAATTAATAGGAAATATGTAAATTCAATTCAAAGTAATAACTCTTCTAATTTTGAAAGTAGTGATTCTACATTTTTATCAAATTATTCTTTGTGACCATACGCTTCCTAGTATTTTCTATGTATTTTCAGAATGTGTTTTCTGTCTGATTAGAAACAAAAGTTTTTGCTGTATTGGTTTCACAAGTAGAAGCCACGCCCAAGTGGAAGTTGTACTGCAAAATAGAAACAATAGCAAAACAGAAGACACAAAGCAAACACCCACTTCATCTTTTGTGAATACTTCGTGGCAGCTCAATTGCTGTCAGAGTACATGAACTGAAACCAAGTGTTTCAGATGATGGACACCGGTTCCATTTTTCTCCTCTGTTTTCCTTTGGATATTCATGCTGCAACACTCTGGATACCATATCTCCCTTCTTAAATAAAGGGGTCTGGGATCTCCCTTATTACTGCCATCAAGAGAGGACTTTCCTAAGACACCTTAAGCACAGGAGCTCAGAGAGTTACCCATAAGTTGTGTCATTTCTTATTTAACTCATCTTTTCACTCATAGTGACATTCCTTATACTCTTCTTGTTTTCATGCAGGCAAACCCTTTTTTACAAGAAACCCTTCTGAGTTGAAAGGCAAATTCATTCACACGAAGCTGCGGAAAAGCAGCCGTGGCTTTGGCTTCACAGTCGTTGGAGGGGATGAACCTGACGAGTTTCTGCAGATCAAGAGCTTGGTCCTGGATGGTCCTGCCGCACTGGATGGCAAGATGGAAACAGGTAGAGATGCCACATGGCCCTCGCATTTCCTGTGTGATGAGACTGCCACCCCGCACCTGAACGAGGACAAACAGCATCATGATTGCATGGCTTTACAAATGGTTTTGAAAAACTCTGAGTCAGCAAGATTCCTCCACTACAGAAATGCATTCCCTGGTAGAGATACAGAACTTTGAAGCCACTTGAACTTTGGGGCACTGTTAGGGTGCTATCGAGTACAGTAGAGCGGTAAATTTACTAAAAATTTAGGATCTGTCTGAATAGAAGAATTCTAAACTTCTTCTAAATTTTTTAGAATCAATGTTCTTTCAATGATCATCAGATTCTTGTTAGCACGGAAGACACTAGATGCTACAAGAATGCCTTATTAGCAGTTAAAAGAAGTAATAGAAGCAGTTTCTTTGTGCCCTGTGATACCCCTCCAAATCCAGTTTCAGTTCAGCTTCCTATTGGTAGGATCTCATAATGTTGATAGAACTTTTTTTGGCTACCTTTTTTTTTTTAACCCCCAAACTCTTCTCTTTTGCAGGAGATGTCATTGTCAGCGTGAATGACACCTGTGTTTTGGGACATACGCATGCACAAGTTGTGAAAATCTTCCAGTCCATTCCCATCGGTGCCAGTGTGGATCTTGAACTATGCCGAGGTTACCCGTTGCCTTTTGACCCAGATGACCCCAATACAAGTTTAGTGACCTCGGTGGCCATTTTGGATAAAGAACCAATTATTGTGAATGGGCAAGAGACTTATGATTCGCCAGCTAGTCACAGCAGTAAAACAGGCAAAGTCAATGGCACAAAGGATGCCAGGCCCAGCAGCCCTGCTGATGTGGCGTCAAATGGTTCCCATGGTTACCCCAATGACACTGTCTCTTTGGCTTCCTCCATAGCCACTCAGCCAGAACTCATAACTGTTCATATAGTCAAAGGGCCAATGGGCTTTGGCTTTACTATCGCAGACAGTCCTGGTGGTGGTGGCCAAAGAGTGAAACAGATTGTGGACAGTCCAAGGTGCCGCGGCCTGAAAGAAGGGGATCTGATAGTGGAAGTTAATAAGAAGAACGTGCAGGCTCTGACCCACAACCAGGTCGTGGATATGCTGATCGAATGTCCAAAGGGAAGTGAGGTCACGTTGTTGGTGCAACGAGGAGGTATGTAGGTTTCTTTTGTTCTATGATTTTTCTTTTTTTAACCCAGATTTTATTGTTTAATTTACCAGTCTTCAGGTGGCTTTTGTGGGCTTTGTAAATGTCTACTCTTTAAGATCATTTTTACTTAAATATTTGGAAGTGTATTCGAAATGCCTTCTATTTCTGCCAAATGGTAGCCTCTACAGAATAAATACTGTGTTTATATATTCTGCTATACATATGCAGTCAGAGTGATACTTTTAAATGTAAATCGCATTGTACTTTTAAAAAACCCATTAGTATTTTGAAATCTCTATACTTATCCTTCTGAACCTGGCCTGTGCAATGTGCATGCAAAGTGTGGCTCTTGGCTAGTCTTCCAACCTCATCTCACATCCTCTCCCCTCATCACTATGCTCTAGCCACCTGGCTTCTTTTCTGGAGTGGCTTCAGTGCTCCAAGCCCTGGCTGTCTCAGGGCCTTTGCACTTCCTGTTCCCTCTCCTTGGAATGCTCTTTCCTCAGCTATTCACTTGGCTGGCTCAATCTCATTCAAGTCTCCTCCTGTGAGAGGGCTTCTTTGATACTTATTTAAAGTAATCCCCCGGGGCACCTGGGTGGCTCAGTCGTTAAGCATCTGCCGTCAGCTCAGGTCATGATCCCAGGGTCCTGGGATCAAGCCCCACATCAGGCTCCTTGCTCCTGGGGAGTCTCCTTCTCCCTCTCCCACTCCCCCTGCTTGTGTTCCCTCTCTTGCTGTGTCTCTCTCTGTCAAATAAATAAAATCTTTAAAAAAATAAAAATAAAGTAGTCCCCCATTTTTCTCTCTATGTTAAATAAATAAAATCTTAAAAAATAATAATAATAAAGTAGTCCCCCAGGGGCACCTGGGTGGCTCAGTCGGTTAAGCATCTGACTTCAGCTCAGGTCATGATCTCAGAGTCCTGGGATTAAGCCCCCCGTCAGGCTCCCCTCTTGGCAAGGAGTCTGCTTGTTTCTCTCCCTCTTCCTCTGCCCCTCCCCCTGCTTATGCTCTCTCTGTCTCTCAAAGAAATAAATAAAACCTTTATAAAAATAAATAAATAGGGGTGCCTGGGTGGCTCAGTCGTTAAGCATCTGCCTTCAGCTCAGATCATGATCCCAGGGTTCTGGGATCGAGCCCTGCATTTGGCTCCCTGCCCAGCGGAAAGCTTGCTTCTCCCTCTCCCACTCCCCCTGCTTGTGTTCCCTCTCTCGCTGTGTCTCTCTCTGTCAAATAAATAAATAAAAATCTTTTTAAAATAAATAAATAAATAAATATAAAGTGGTCCCCCAGTTCCTTGTAATCTTTACTGCAGCACCCCATTTTTTTCATTGCCTTTATACATCATTTTTATTATCACCACAAGTCATTGTTTTGCATACTTATTGGTTATTTTTCTTTTTGCTCTTTTTTGCTAGAATATAAGATCCATACAGCGGGGTTCATGTCAAAGGCTCATGTCTCCATGTTGACAGTTGTATCCCCAGCATCTAACACAATACCTGACTCCTGCTAGGCATTCATGAATGAAAAGATATTGAATGAATGAATGAATGAATGGGTATGCGATTATTTATACTTGGTAGGAACGACAGCTCTCCACCGACCATATGAAAAACATATCTCAACATACCCACATTTAAATGAAGTGGTGAAGGATCTCAGAGAAACCTATTCTGCATCGTGAGACATTAGACTTTGTTCTTTCCTCTGCCTGCATCCCTTACCTCTGCCCCACTAAGAACTCCCAGGACCTCACACTGAGAAGTATTTTCCATGCCTTTGAAGCATCATGCTCCTGGATATGTACTTGTGATTAGTCTTGATTGATCATCTCACACAATGGGCCTGAGATTGGTTGTTTCCCTCAGTCTTTGCCAACACGATTTGTTTCATGCACAACATACTCTGGCCACCTGAGAAGAGATCAGGAACTAGATTTTTATTTCCTCTTGGTTCCACTGCAACAGAGGAACTCCTGTGTGTCACAGCAGCTGTGTTCTCAGGTTCTCGTGAAGTTGTGTGTTCTGTGGTCAAAATGGGGTCATTGGAAGGAAATCCAACATTCAGAGCAACTGTCTGTGACCTGAAATGTTCAGCCAACCCTTCTTAAACGGTTATAAAAGTCATTGTGCAGGTATAATTTTTTAACCTGTTGTCTTCAGTGACACCATTTTGAAGTCTCTTCTTGTACCTAGATCACTTGACTGCTCAGATCATTGTTTTTTCAACATTGACTAAAATGTAGTAGGAAGTGACTTGAGCTTCAGGATGATGAAGTGTTGGTAATGATGGTGATGGTTGATGGTGGTGATGGCGATGATGGTGGTGATGATGATGATGACAATGATAATACCTGATACTTACAGATAATCTGGCAATTTATTTATTTGTTTTTAAAGATTTTATTTACTTATTTACTTGGGAGAGAGAAAAAAAAAAGCATGAGAGGGAAGAGGGTCAGAGGGAGAAGCAGGCTCCCCACTGAGCCAGGAGCCCGATGTGGGACTCCATCCCAGGACTCTGGGATCATGACCTGGGGATCATGACCTGAGCTGAAAGCAGTCGCTGAACCAACTGAGCCGCGCAGGCACCCCTAATCTGGCAATTTACAAGGCAATTTTCATACCAGCATATGCCTCTCATCTCACTTTTACCATGTCCTTGAAAGGTAGGAAGGTAGGGCACCTGGGTAGCTCAGTCATTAAGCGTCTGCCTTTGGCTCAGGTCATGATCCCAGGGTCCTGGGATCGAGCCCCACCTGGGCTCCCTGCTTGGCGGGAAGCCTGCTTCTCCCTCTCTTACTCCCCCCTGCTTGTGTTCCCTCTCTTGCTGTGTCTCTCTCTGTCAAATAAATAAATAAAATCTTAAAAAAAAAAAAAAGAAAGGTAGGAAGGTGCCAGCCCATGATTTGACTGAGAAGTTCAGCTCAAATCTGTGGTTTCCAGTTCAATGCTCTGTCTGACTTAACTCTGAATAACACTAGTTTTTGCATAATTGCTGATTTCTGTGGCCAGCAACTTGAAAACTTAAATGGTTCTTGGTCCATCAGGGCCATTTCTGATTTAGCCACTGTTCATTTGATGGTCCAAACCATCCTGCTGTCCTACCTGATCTTTATGCTCCTTCATTTCATTCATCATTTCATTCTTTTTTATTAGATTCACTTTAAGGAGACCAAAAAATAGTCTCCTTACAGCATTCTAACTTACCACAGTTAGTGGAACCATTTTGTAATGAATATGCCCAAACTGCCAAACAACTGATTATAGAAACATACCCCTTGATTTCAAATGGGTTTGCATTCTCTCTTCTTAATTTCTAAGACCTTTTTGTTAATGCCATTACATTTTATAAACTTAAATTAACATGGAGAGATCCAGAATATATTGCCACGTTAGTCAACATCTACATAGTTTATTCCAGAACCTGAGTAATTAAAAATCACTATAATATCAGCAGTCTTTAAAATACACCATATGCCTTATGTTTGATTTATGTATTGGATAGAAAGTTTGCACATCTGCATTTGGCAGGCTAGCACCAGCTACTATTAATCTTTCTAGGAAGCATATAAATATATTTGTTTCTGCCATATATTAGTTATTGGAACTCGGGCTGACATTTTAATCATCATTCCTGTATGGTGGGGGTGTAAATGAGGAGGTTTGGTGAAGCAGCAAAGACAACAGCATCTAGGTTGAATGAGAAAGTAAATGGCCACTTCACTGATTCTTTCTAATGAATCTCATTTCTGTCAAAGCTGCTAGTAAGCAGATTGATAAACTCATGATTCTTATGAGTCTGGGGAATTCACATCTTGAGGATGAGGCTTTCTATGCTTTAAAGAACTGGCCTTTTTTACTTTGGGACAGAACTAGCTACATTTATATTTTATTTTAATTCTCAATCCCCTCATTTTTGATATCCGTTCTTGTCAAGATGGGGGACATTTTGATTTCTGGCGTTCTTTATTTTCCCAAGCTGGAAATCAAGCAGAGGTTAGAATATTTGTAAATTTCTGGGATTAAATAGTTTCCTGGATCAGGTATGGAGTTGGTGGGGGTACCCATCCACATGCCCTGGCAGCTGGGACCATTACTGATTTATTTACATGGAAACATGCCCTTGTCTACTGGTCTGTCAGTCATATTGTTCATGGGGCAGTGCCTTCTTCCTGGGCCTGGCTCCGCATCTTCCCATGGCACTTCCTTTCATCTTCTTCCCTCTGCCGTGCTGTCAGGAGAATGCCTTTTATTTATTTTATTTTTACATAGTATTTGCATTCAGAGAGCCTGTTGCCTGACACCAGTGCAAATCTAGAGATTTTTTTTGAGGTGTTGGAAAATTATGCTAGAAGGTGATTACTATTTAAAAAAAAAAAAAGTGTTTTTTTTTATTTATTTACAGAAGATAATTTGTCCCATGAAAGTTTTTGTTTCGTTTTTGCTTTGCTTTGTTTTTTTTTTAAAGGGATATTATATGTAACATAACTGCGTGCCTCTGTGTGAATTTTGTGTATTTGGTTAATTCACACCAGTTATTAGGTGGGACACTCTTTAAGAGGTAATATTGGGTTGAGTCAGAATACTGTGTTTCAAGATTTGGCAAAACTTTAAAAAAGTGGAGAACATGTTTTGCTTTTGAGAGAAAGCATGTATTGAAAAGAAGGCTGAACTGGGGGGTATCAGGAGCCCACCACTAGTCCCACCTCTGCTCTTAGTTGCTCTACCCCTCTATCCAGGTTACTGCTCCTGCCTGGAGACTCATTTCTTTATCAACAAATTGGATGTTTTGAACTAGATCATCCTTAGAGCAACCTTTTTTGGCTCTGCCTTTATGCACAAAATGATGTCATTGATATGTTAAAAAAACAAAATTCAACTGAGTACATTTTATAGATTTTACTGGCTCTTTTTAGTGATTCGTGAATCAGGCAGCATCCCACCTAGCAGAGAGAAAGGAGCTCTGAGGAGCTGTACAAAATAGAAGGCTTTTGTATGCAGAAGAGAGTAGGACATGGTAGTTATACCAGCAAAAAGCAGGTTGGTTGTGGTAAGGTCACCTTCCTTTAGGGGGGAAGCAGGCATCTATCAGGCAGGTTACCAGGTAATTCCAGATGGAATGGTTGAAGATTTCATTCCTGGGAGAGGCCCAGATGGTAGCTGAGTATTAAGTCTCAGTTTGGTGACATGGTGCTTAGCATAAGTGACTCCATGTTGAGCCTGTTGTCTCATTTTTAACAATTTCCCCCTTTTAATCGGACTCTCATCCTGAGAGATGTGACCAAAGTTTTAAGGCATTAGCCCCACTCTCAGTGACTGCTCTGAGGTTCTCACAGTTTTTGCTGATCTTTTGTGATGGTACTCATAGCTCATGACATCTTTTGCTAAATCTCTGTGTGGTATTCATAGGTCACAACTTCAGGTTCATGTTTTTTAAATCGGTCATTCTCTTTGTTCCTTTTCTGACGTTCTGATTTTGGGGAATCATTTGCTTGCTGGTTAGCAGCTGCAAGCATGCATTTAAAGCTCTTGAGAGAATATAATGCACCGGGGAGACTATTAGGATTATTATAAACAGGATAATTAGCAGTGTCTGGAATGTACTTTGGAATCAGGGTCCCCAAGACCCAAACCAGTCAGAACCAAGTAAGTCAAAGACCCCGTTGAAGGAGAGGAGTCCCTTTTCTAGACCAACTGGCTTGTTTGGCGATAACCGAGAAGTGTTAATCCAGCGCAGCAAGTGGTGTTGGCCATAGAACAGACACCTCCTTGCTCAGCTAAATGATAATCAAAGGCTATTCTATTACCAAGAACAACTTTGGCCAGAGAGTCTAGGTGTTTTAGCTGGGCAGCTGTAGCTTTAGCAGCAGATTCTGTAAGATCTTCAAGAGTTAGGGAGAGGGTCCTGATCATAGCCTCAGGGCATTTACTTCTAGCCAGGGGCAGTGGTCTTCCAAAGGACGCTAATCTTGAATCTTGAGTATCTTAAGTGGTGATTCCTGTTTTCTCCCTTTTAACAAACTGTTTATAACGAATGTATAGAGAAAAGAGCACAAGATTCTAGAGCCCGTTGATGCAAGTTTAAATCCCAGGTCCTACTTTTATTTGCTCTGTGACCTTAGGCAAGTCATCTGAAAAAAAAAAAAAGGAATAATAATAATTTGCATTTGCATGATGGAGATAAAATAAGATAGCATTTGTGCTAATTGCTCACATAGAAGTAATCACAATAAATCAGTGGTGTTTTACTGGTATTACCTCATATCAGAAGCAACTGGGTAGGGCTGGCTTTTTATTTAAAAAGGGGGGAGGGGACAACTAGTGGCTCAGTCAGTTAAGCATCTGACTCTTGATTTCGGCCCAGGTCATGATCTCAGAGTCCTGAGACTGAGCCTCACATCAGGCTCTGTGCTCAGCAAGGAGTCTGCTTCCCCTGCTTTCTCCCTCACCCTCTGCACCTCCCCTGACTCACGCACACGCACCACACATGTTCTCTCTCTCAAATAAATAAAAGAAAATCTTAAAAAAAAAAAAAAGCTCTACCCAGACGTATAGTATAGTAATCACAGGCATGACCACCAGGCATCTTGTATTTTGGAAGCTCCGCGGGCGATTCTGATGTACAACCAGAGTTGCAACCACTCTTAGGCTCCTGCCCTCGTGGACCTTTCCCATTTAGATTCCATGACATCTAACTTGGCGGAAAATTGGGTTGTAAAACTAAACAGTTATTTTCATTTCTGAATAATACTCTTCTTTTAAAGTCTACAAACAGCAGGTTGCTCGGTCTTCCCTAAGGTCCATCTCATTCAGCTTCGTAGTCACATCTCATACCTTTAGAAACATGATACAGAGATGTTAAAAGCCAGAAATTAGATATGGAGCGGTGGTGGTGATGGTAAGGATCACATTCCTACTGTCACTGATTGAGTACTTGCATGCGCCAGGCTTGTTACCATGGTGTAGGCACACACTTAAATAAGACCTCACTGCACCCCATTGTTCTGACTGCCTTGCACGGCCATCAGTTTGCATTGTGATTCTGAGTAGCGTCCTCTGGGAAATGAAGACGGTGATTGCTAGCCCCTACACTAGGAAAACAAATGAAGAAATTATTTTTGCTTTCAGTGTTGCAACACCATGGCCGAATTTGCGTCTTATAAAGCAAAGGGGAAATTTCTGGTTTGGTTGGAAAAGTATGTATAAGACTCCTCCTTGTTTAAACCACTTGTAATAAAACAGTAAATACTTCCACCATGTGCCAGGCTTAGTTGGCTCCAAACATCTTATATATCATGATTTAAAAGAGCCCCACGAGGTAAGTAAAATCTTAGCTCCATTTAGGCACAAAGGATGCAGAGGCCCAGAGAGAGGACAATGACTTACCCAGAATCCCACAGCTGGCTAGTGGCAAAGTCAGGATTTGAACCCAGAAGTTCTGGTCCTAGAGATTGGGCTCTTAACCACTATGCTAAGCAGCATTTTGGCTTATAGATGAGAGACTTCAATACCATAACTATTAAGGAGTATATCTTACATATAAAGTCATGAATAAGTTCTGAAGTCCGTGGGCAAATTGATGTCACTTAATTTTTCATCAAAGTGTACTGATGATATTTAGTTCATTAAATCATCATTGATCCATATAGGAAAAGCAATATCTAATCTCATCATCTAAGTACGTCATTAGCATTAGATCTTTGTGTATATTTTTTTCCTTTTGAAGTGATGCAAAACCATCATAATTAGAACTGCAGTGAGCTGTGTGCCTGAGTTAAACCCGAGTGATCAGGTGCCTCTCTTCTCTTCACCCTCTGGTCTTGGGCTGGAGAATGAATTGCAAATTGCACCGCTTAAGTGTGTGACTGCTAGAGTCTCTCAAATTGAGCTGCAGGGCCTCCAAAAGGAGAATTCAGGTTGGTTGCAGAGTGATACCCTAATCGCGATAGAGTTCTGCGTATTAACATCAGCAAATTCTGTCAGCTCTCCCTCCCCGTATGCCCCGGCTCTCCTCTACCTCCCACTTCTTCCCTGGCCTCTGCCATCCATCATATAGCTCCTGGCCTTGCAGTGGCCTTGCAACCCATCCCAGAGCTTCCCGCAGTCCATTCTCCGACTAGAGTGATTGCAAGTCAATTGCATCACGTAGGTCCTCATGTCAAAATGACTTCTCATCATCCAGGGTCAGCTCCAAGGTCCTGTGCCAGGGCCCTAGCACTTGCCCTTATCTCTCTCTGAATGTTTCTTCTTCAAGGGAGCCACGGGGCTCTCCGATTCACAACCTTCAGGCTTCGGCTCACAGGTTCTTTCCTCCAAGAAGCTTGCTCTGACCTCCCCATAGAAAATAACATGGAACCCCAGCATCACTTTCTGCTCTGTGCTTCTCCCTCATGGCACCCACACTTACTTGTGACCTCCCTGAGAGCAGGGACTTGGTCTCAGTCATTACTTCATCCCTGCCACCTGAGATCATGCTGGCACATTGTGGGTATTCAGAAGGTCATATATGTTAAATGAAAAATATAAATTAACATTAGGCCCTTTGTTTTTGTAAGTGCTGGTCCTCAAGAGAACTCTCTGAGGTGAGCACTGTGGTTTTTAAATTTTATAAGAATTAAGTTTTTATTTTAATTCCAGTTAACATACAGTGTTATCTTAGTTTCAGGTGTACAGTATAGTGATTCAGCACTTCGATGCATCACCTGGTGCTCATCACAAGTGCCCTCCTTAATCCCCATCACCTGTTTAACCCATCTCCCCACCCACCTCCCCTCTGGTAACTATCAGTTTGTTCTCTGTAGTTAAGAGTCTGTTTCTTAATGTCTTTGTCTCTTTTTCCCTTTGCTCATCTTAAATTCCACCTGTGAGTGAAGTCATACAGTATTTGTCTTTCTCTTATTTCACTTAGCATTATTTGCCCTGGCTCCATCCATATCATTGCAAATGGCAAGATTTCATTCTTTTTTATGGCTGAATAATATTCCATTGTATAGAGATACCACATCTTCTTTATCCATTCATCAGTTGATGCATGCTTGGGCTGCTCCCCTATCTTGGCTATTCTAGATAATGCTGCTATAAACATAGAGGTGCATGTATCCCTTTGAATTAGTGTTTTTGTATTCTTTGGGTAAATACCCAGTAGTGTGATTGCTGGATCATATTTTTAACTTTTTGAGGAACCTCCATACTGCTTTCCACTGTGGCTTCACCAGTTAGGATTCCCACCAACAGTGTAAGAGGGTTCCTTTTTTCTCCACATCTTCGCCAGCACTTGTTTCTTGTGTTGTTGATTTTAGCCATTCTGACAGGTGCGAGGTGGTATCTCATTGTAGTTTTGATTTGCATTTCCCTAATAATGAGTGATGTTGAGCATCTTTTCATGTGTCTGTTAGCCATTTGTATGTCTTCTTTGGTGAATTGTCTGTTGATGTTTTGTGCCCATTTTTAATTGGATTATTTGTTTCTTTGGGTGTTGAGTTTTATAAGTTCTTTATATATTTTGGATACTAACCCTTTATTGGATATGTCGTTTGCAAATATCTTCTCCCATTTTGTAGCTTGCCTTTTAGTTTTGTTGATTGTTTCCTTTGCTGTGCAGAAGCTTTTTATTTTGATGTAGTCCCAATAGTTTACTTTTGCTTTTGTTTCCCTTGCCTCAGGAGACATACTAGAAAAAACTTGTGAGAGCTGATGTCAAAGAGGTTACTGCCTGTGCTCTCTCCTAGGATTTTTATGGTTCTCACATTTAGGTCTTTCAACCATTTTGAATTTATTTTTGTGTGTGCTGTAAGAAAGTGGTCCAGTTCCATTCTTTTGCATATTACTGTCCCGTTTTCCCAATACCATTTGTTGAAGAGACTGTCTTTTTCCCATTGGATATTCTTTCCTGCTTTGTCGAAGATCAGCTGACCATATAGTTGTAGGTCCATTTCTGGGTTTTCTCTTATGTTCCATTGATTTGTGTGCCTATTTTTGTGCCAGTACCATACTGTCTTGATCATTACAGCTTTGTAATGTAGCTTGAAGTCCAGAATTGTGATGCCTCCAGCTTTCCTTTTCTTTTTCAAGATTGCTTGGACTATTCAGGGTCTTCTGTGGTTCCATATAAGTTTTAGAATTATTTGTTGTAGTTCTGTGAAAAATGCTCCTGTTATTTTGATAGGGATTACAATAAATGTGTAGATTGCTTTGGGAAGTATAGACATTTTAATAATATTTGTCCTTCCGATCCACGAGTAAGGAATATCTTTCCATTTCTTTAAGTTGTCGTCAGTGTCTTTCATCAGTGTTTTATAGTTTTATAGTTTTCAGAATACAGGTCTTTCACCTCTTTGGTTAGGTTTATTCCTAGGTCTCTAATTATTTTTGGTGCAATTATAAATGGGATTGTTTTCTTAATTTCTTTCTGCCACTTCATTATTAGTGTAGAGAAATGAAACATTTCTGCTGATTAATTTTGTATCCTATAACTTTACTGAATTACTTTATCAGTTTCACCATTTTTTGGTGGAATCTTGGATTTTCTGTATATAGTATGATGTCAGCTGCAAATAGTGAAAGTTTTACTTCTTCCTTACCAATTTGGGTGCCTTTTATTTTTTGTTGTTGTTGTCTTGAATGCTGTGTTATTATAGCTAAGGAAACAGGCAGTGGGAGTCTGACCACCTCAAAAACACATAGCAAAAAGATAACAGTCTGAATCCCAATCCAGGTCTGTTTGCCTACAAAGCTCTCTGTCACAGGCTGCTCTAAATGACAAGGAAACACATTGACTGGCATGTCCATAGGCGAAGATACTGGAAAATCATTTCAGTGAGTCCTATTGGTCCAGTTAAACCTATTCTCCAGCATCCCGTTCAGTAGTTACTAGCCACATGTGGCTATTTAATTAAAATTAAATACAATGCAAATTCCAGTTCAGTTCTTCAGTCCAACTGGCCACATTTCAAGAGCTCAGTAGCTACATGTGCTGTTATGGAACATTTTTATCCTCATAGAAAGTGCTATTGGGCAGCTCTGCTCTAGGGGCTTTGATTATTTTACCCTCAAAAGGGGATGTTCATTGTGCTTATTTTACCCTTTCTCTTATTGTTATACCTTTGAATGGAAGAAAAATATAGAATTGAAGGCAAGTTCATGGGGAATAGATATCTTTAAAAAAAAAGATTTTATTTATTTTAGAGAAGGGAAGAGAGAGAGAGAGAGAGAGAGAGTGTGTGTGTGTGTGTGTGTGTGTGTGTGTGTGTGTGTGTGTGTGTGAGCAGGGGGAAGGGCAAAGGGAGAGGGACAGAGAGTCCCAAGCAGACTCTGTGCTGGGCATGGGGCCTGACACAGGGCTCGATCTCATGACCCTGAGATCATGACCTGACCTGAGCCGAAATCAAAAGCCAAACTGACTCAACCAACTGAGCCACCCAGGCACCCCGGAAATGGATATCTTTTATATAGATAATAAGAGGTCCTATTTATTAAATCCTTCCATGTGTAGGCAGCAGTCTAAGCTCTTTGCATGTGTTAATCGGGTAGTAGGGGGTGGGCAGGAATTGAGACTCAGAGAACTTAAAAGACTTACAAGTATTAGCACATGGGGCTGTCTGCTCTGTTCGAGTGAGACAGCCTCATCAAGTTTTAAGGGGAATTTTAGGGCCTCCACCTAGCTAAGAAGTATCTCATCTTTGAATACGGGACTGATATTGTCTAAGGAGCTTAATTTCAATTGTTTCATGATGTAAAGTATCCTTAATCCAAAAAGGGGAAGAAACTTTAAAACATGGGAAAATTCACCCTAAATTCTTATATATATATATTTATATTTATATTTATTTATATTTATATAAATGTATAATCTGCCACATGGCTATCAGCAACTTACAGTTTGGCAAAACTGTTTAAAAGGGAAGATGTTGACGTCCCCCTGGTGTATTTGATTCCTAATCTCAAAGTAATTGACCTCCCTGCTGCTACCTATGATGCTTAGTTTCCCTCACAGTTTTAGAAGTCAAGTCCTCTTGTCAGATCCAGCACCCTGCCTCATATCTTCCTAGCTGTTGAAAATTGTTCATGTTAAAATTAGCAAACTTCCTAGCCCTTCCACAGTGCTAAACAGGAGGGTATTTGCATTTCCTAGTAAGGAGCCTTCTGGTCTTTATTATTAATACAGTTTTAAGTAGCTAATTTGGTTTATTGTTATGGTTTAAAGTTATCAAGGGTTTTATTTGAGGATTCTTTATAGGATATTAGGTCACATTTATATTCGAGGTGACATAGCAAGAGATGAGACAAATATAAAAGTATCTGTATTTTGGTTCAGTCTTTCATTATACAAAGCCTAAAAATTACCTCCCACTTTCAGCATCTTAAGGAACTCTGGGTTTTGGTCTTAAAATTTTTTAACAGAATTTTGGTCTTATAATTTTTAAACCTAAGTGGACTTCACTTATTTGCTCTCACATTTATACAGTTTTAGACTTGATTGGATGGTTTCAGTTTTATTCCTATTATAGTCATAATGCACAGTGGTAAACACACCTAAACTGCCCTTTTTTTTTTTTTTTTTTTTTTGGTAAAGGAATGTCTCAGCCTCCTTGAAGGTAAACTAACGCACTGAGGTGTTTGCTTTTGTGCATTATTTATTACAAATGTGTGTGTGATTTATAATTCTCATTAAGGAGTGGTGACATCCCCTCCCCTTTCTGGAAGAGTATAGGAAATTCAGGTTAGAATTCTTGGCATGCTAGCAGACTGTAGAATTATCATTCTGTTCTTCTCCTGATGGGCATGAATTTGAATGTGAAACAGTTGTTTTGTTTTCTCTTCTGAGGGGAACATGGTCTAGGCACTGGGAATAGAGCAGAACAAACAAGCTCCTGATTTCATGAAGCTTTTATTCTAGAGGGAGGAGGGATAGGGCAGAAATAAATAGATGAACAGGGAACTACCGGCCACAGATAATAAAGAAAACGAAACCAGGTAAAGTGAGCAGGAGTGGTAGGGTCCGAGTGAGAGGGCTCCTTTTGTTCTTTTTTTTTTTTTTAAAGATTTTATTTACTTATTTGACAGAGACAGCGGGAGAGGGAAAACAAGCAGGGGGAGTGGGAGAGGAAGAAGCAGGCTTCCCGCAGAGCAGGGAGCCCGATGCGGGGCTCCATCCCAGGACCCTGGGATCATGACCTGAGCCGAAGGCAGACTCTTAACTACTGAGCCACCCAGGAGCTCCTTTTGATTGGGAGAGAAAATTAGAGTGACCCCCCCCACGAAGGAAGCCACAGTACAAAGGGAGCAACTATTTCAGGAAGAGGGGACAGTTAATGCAGAGGCCCTAAGGAAGAAATGGAACAGAGGCCAGGGTGACTGATGGAAGGGGAACGAGGGGTGTGGGGATGGCCCTCAGAGATTGCAGCGTGGGACCAGGAGCTCCAATTTCATTTTCATGTGAGGGCCTGTGTCAGTGAAGCAGGGGAGGGATAAGCTCTCATTGACAGTCTTTGACCATCCCTCTGCATATATGTATAGAGTGTATTCTAGAAGAACAGGTGGGGAGGAGGGAGGCCTCTCAGGGCCACTGCAGTGGTTTGAGAAGGGCCTTGGCAGCATGGACCAGAGTGACACGAGTGCTGACAGAGGGAGTGAGGGACTGAGGATGGCTTTAGGAGCGTCAACAGGACTTGAGAGCGGGCTGCCGAATAGAGGTCTACAGACTTCTCCTGTAAAGGGCCAGATGGTAAATACCATAGCTTCATGGGCTCTACGGTCTGTCCCCACCACTCTACTCTGTCCTTGTAGCAGATGACACACAAGCAAATGGATCGCTTGTGTCCCAAGAAAACTAATGTTTGGTCCACAGGCTGCATTTTGCCGACCTCTCCTGAAGAAGGAAGGGAAAGGGGAGGAGCCAAAAATGACCGCTGGGTTTTAGCCTGGACACTTGGATGGACACACGGGCAGTTTGCTAGGATTTGGCTACTGAAGGAAGAGTGGGTAGGCCTTGAACTCAGGAATCCAGGGCTCCTTCTCATGCATGTAAATTGTGGGGTACACATGTGACATCCAAGTGAGCAGAAACACAGGCAGTTTTCTGGGGTCTGGGGTTCCATCATGGCGAGGTTAGGGCAGGAGAACTCCATGTAGGAGCCATTTGTCCTATCAGTGAGTGTGCTTCAGAGTGTGAGCTGTGTTTAGCTGTTTTTCTTCTCTGTTGAATTTCATAGTTCAAATAGTATTTGTGACAGGCTGCTTCCCAGTTGAATCATTCCTGGTCTTAATCAAGAATTGAGCACATCCTTTGTGCAAGCTCTAAGATAAGGAGAGAGAAAACAAGGGTACTCGCAATGTAATTAGGGAGACGAGAATAACACATGAATTTTACCAGCAGTAACATGTAGTCTAAATCTCTGGCACAGATGTGGGTAACAGGTGACTGCGGGGGGGGGGGGGGGGGGAGTGACAATAGAGACTTTTTGCATGACACGAGGCTAGCGCAGTGTTTCAATGGCAGCACTACCGATCTTTTGAGCGAGATAATTCTTTGTTGCCCCGGGGTCTTTCCTGTGCACTGTAGGAATCGCAGCAGCATCTCTGGTCTCTACCCAGTAGATGCCAATAGCATACCCTCCACAGCGCACCACACCCTGAATTGTGACAACAAAAAATGTCTCTAGACATTGACAAATGACCACTTGGGGGCAAATTGGCCCTGTATGAGAACTACTAGATCAGAGCTTGGAAGTATAAAAAGCGTTTGGAGTTGCACACTGGTAGTCCACAGGCAATATCGGTCTGACCCACTCATGTATTTTTCAGTAGTCTCTTAAAATTTTTAAAAATTTGAATGCATTTACTTGGCACCAACAATTCCAGCTTGCCACAGTCCTCCCATATCCTTTTGTCTTCCATCCGGCCTGGCATACTCTGGCCCGCACCGGCGCATAGCCCACAGGCAGCTGAGTTTGAGACCCAAAAACAGCGTGCATGAAGACACCAATGGAGGTGCACAGGCTTGCCATGGACACGTTTTCTAGGAATCACCTTTTGCCATCATCGTCTCAAAATTCTAGGAACTGACTAGCTTTCCTTTTTGGTTTAATTTATACTTTTTTTTTTTTTCAGCAGAAGAAACAAAGTATCTTCAGACCTTTTTTTCTTAACTTTGGAGTTAATTTTCTTACTATCTTACTTTGGTTCCATGTGAAAATTAACTTATTAGTTACCACCTGCTATGTGGGGTACGTTATTGTGGTGGCTTCTCCCTTCTCTGATAATAGTTTTGCGACCTTACTGCATTGAGTTTCTCTCTATTGCAAGAGGCATCTTTGTAGCCTCTGTGTGAAGTGTTTTTCAGTTCTGAACGTTTCCAAAACTGTGATCTGAGGCAGTGTTTACTCTGTGTAATATTTTTTTCACCTTCCTTCATTTCCCTCAAATTAAATCACACGTTCTTTACCACCATCTGGAGTAAAGTCGTTGACATGGTTTTGATTGAGCCTGTCTTTGCATTGCCACCTGCAGTTTTAAAAAGGATCCCCCATCTGTCGCTAACCTGGTATTCCTGCTCAGATATTAATCACACCCCCTATCTGTGAACATAATCCTGTTGGGTTCAGAAATCTTGGTAGAGTCTTAATGTCTTTGAGATAGCACTGGGTCCTTAGTTATCTTGTGTTTCCACTGGCAACTTGGAACATGCCTTTTTTGTGCCGAGTTGTTACCTGGGTTTATTGCATACTCCTGTTCTTACTGTGTTTTGAATATTCTCAATGTTTTTTGTTTCTCGCCATGTGCAGTCAATGCTGTTCATTCTTTCTTTCGTTCAGTGAACTTCAGCACTGTGCTAATCTCTCATTAGAGATGAATGACATGCAAGTAAACATTTAAAGTACACCGTGGTCAGTCACACCCTCCCCATTTTCTCATGGGGCAAAGTTGTTCGAAAGATCCTTTCTCACCGAATCATAGAGCAGCCGTGGTGATAACTAGGGAGCCCTACATGATCCAGTTATAAGACTCATGATAGAGGGAGTCCCTTTCTGTCCCTTGTGTTGGCTATCAACTCACCTAATGCAGCAGCCTGAGTTTTTATTAGACTTGTATTTTGGCAGTTGATATGTTCAAGGGCTCTGACATGCTGTATTCATCTAAAAAGCTTTTGTATAGTTTCATAAACACTAATCAGTTCGTTAAAATCATTTGAAGACAGCTGGAATGAGGTCAGTGCTCCCTTAGATAGATATGTATGTTGGTTCTAATTTTAAAAATGTTCTCTGTGATTACTTGTGCCATAGATACCGTGTACCAAAGTGGGAAATGATTGCATTAAAAAATCACAGAACTGCCCATTGATTAATAGGATTTTTTGTAGTTTGCTCCCCTGCAGAGCAACTTTCACTTAGACTTGGCTATTGAAGAAGGAAGAAAGAGTTGTGTTTTAGATTCATTTATTTGTTTTAGAGAGAGAGAGAGCATGCATAATCAGGTGGGGAGGGGCAGAGGGAGAGGGAGAGAGAGAGTCTCAAGCAGACTGGGTGCAGAGCCTGGCTCAGGTCTCCATTTCACGACCCTGAGATCATGACCTGAGCTGAAACCAAGAGTCGGATGCTTAACCAATTGAGCCACCCAGGCGCCCTAGAAATGGTTGTTTTTTCGTCTCAGAATTTCTCAAACTACGCACTGTTGAGGTCATGGACTGGATAATTCTTTTCCTGTGCATCACAGTCTTCTTGGCAGCATCCCTGGTCTGTACCCACTCGATGCTGGTAACAGCCTCTCCTCCTCCCTCATGGGAATATCCAACAGTGTCTTCAGACTTGGCCAGTGTCCCCTGAAGAGCAACATCAAGTTCGTTTGGGAAGCACTGCTTTCATCCCTTTGGCACCCATCTTATTTTTGCTACTGGAAATGCTATGTTGTATTTTTTTTTTTTAAGTGCAAATGAAATCAGTTTGTGGATTGCTTTTGGTTGAACTTGGATGGAAGAAATTTCATATGAGAAGTCCCCGTTTCTTCTCAGTCATTGCTTCTGCTCAGGAATGGAAGTAGCAGCTTGACCCGTTGTCAGAATCACGCTTCTCTCCTCTTCTCTGCCACTGGCTAATAGTACATCCCGGGCCAGCCGTGGGTCCTGTCCCTGGGCTTCTGCATTGCCATCCAGCTGTACCTTCCTCAGCACTATCGTGAAGACGGAACAAGAGGAGGGCTCGTGGTAGCTGCTGTGCTGCCCTATCCTGATGGAGGCTGTTCTTGGTCCTGCAGATTAAACAGAACTTAAGAGAAAGGAGGTGGAGGAGTTACTCAGGTGGTCCTGCTTCTCAATACTTCTGGCATAATTTTCTGCAATAGAGAAGAGATAAGGAAAGGCAAAAAGGAGGAACCTCAAGGGAAAAAGTAGCTGGGGATGTGTTCCTTCTGATCTGGGATGACAAGGTTTTCAGTAAACTGTTTACTGAAATCAGGACAGAACAGGACTAGTCACGAAGTTTTTCAAAGATGTCCTTCCTGGCTTTTATTTCTGCTGAAATATACTTTTACTTACGGAATGGTAGTTGATCGTTATTAGTCCTCCTTTTTAATATTTGTAGTTTGCAAAATAAGGAATTGGCAGATTGTGGTCATTTGCTCAAATCTGTCTTGTGAAAATTTGGTGGTTCATGGAGTCCCAAATCTAGGAATCACTGATGCAGGGCAGGAGGCCCTCAGGAGGTTGGGAAGACAGGAAAGGAAGGAGAAGGCACTGAAGTAATACCTGAGTGGGGGTCTGGAATCCAAACCATAGGAAAGGCAACGGGAACTTTCCCCTTCTCTGACCATTGCTTCCATGGCCTCTTACGAAGCTACGTTTGGGTTCAAGACCAACTATAGATCCACAACTCTCCTAGGGGTTGCCCTTACATAATACCACCTTTATTAGTCAGATTCTTCCATGAATTCTTTTGTCCTGAGAATGTTAACTTCAGTAGCAAGGGAAAAACTGGGTGAGCCATGCATGGGGCACCCCGAAATATCCATGGCTGATTTCTTGTATGTAAAAAGCAGTCTCAGAAACTTCACAATAGCTTTAAAAAATCATTTCCAATGTGTTTTCTTGCATTAAGTTCTCCCTCTGAGTTGACTCTAAGCCTGATTAGAGCAACAGGAACCAGCCAAAATCAGACAGGAGAGGAAGCAAAAGATCCTGGTATTAGATCTCCACTGTGAGAAATTTGTTGAGTATCTTCCTCTCTGAAAATACTTCCTGGGTGAGGATGTATTTCATTTCCAGTGTGAATTTCTAATACTTACCCTCCCTGCCATAAATACAAAGTATTCCTTCAAGGTAGTGCCCTGTGATACATCTTGTTCCCAGATATTTTATTAAATAAGCTTGCAATTCTTGAATTTTCCCTGCATCTTAAATGTACTTGACCTATAAAAATGATTTCTAATTGAGATTCATCCTGAGTGGGACAGTGTGTGTGTGTTGGGGGGGTAAAACAGATTCCCATTTTCTGCCTTTAAGCAAACACAATTGGCAAAATGAGTATTGACTCACCGAAACCTGAAATCTAATAGTTGAACAAAGCCTAAATTTCCGCTACTTCCCAAAGCTATGTTGGGCAGCAATTCATTAGAAGTTGACGAAGTAGAGCAAACAGCTTTTTTTCTTCGTAATTCACATAATCACTTAGACCAGTTCAGATATTGTTTCAGCAAGAAGATTTTAAAGACATCTAATATCTCCATGGGAGATGAATGGGTCCGTTCATCACAAGTCCTTTGCTTTATGGAAAAACCTGACCCTTTAGTAAATGGCTCTTTAGGTCTGACTTCCAGACAGTTTGAATAATGTAGTGCTGCAGGATTCCCAGGTTGGATCGCCTTGCTGTTGTTAACCATGACCTGTGTTTTCCAAAGCTAATATGGTTTCCTAAATTTAAGAGATTTGAAGTATAGTTTGATATGGTGCCGGCTGGCTTCAGTAACAATTAAACAGTCTGATAATAAAGTTAATTGAAATGACCAAATTATAGACACCCTTACAGAGCAAATTTCCCTCCCATTTTGCAGAAAGTGCATGGTGACAGAAAAGTGATCATCACGCCAATAAGGCTGTTAAAACTGCTCAAGAGATTCATGCATTTAGCTGAAGGACAGGACCTGAAATACTCTTTTTCATCAGTGTCTGTTTGCTTTTTGTGGGGAAGGGGAAGGCGTCTAGAGCCTTTTAACCCAGTGTTGGCATACAAGTTGCTTTTCTAAGGAAAGATGTAAAGGTATCCTTAATTGAAGAATTACTGAGACTCTGAAAGAGTGCCTGAGAACATATCCATTTGCTGGAGCTGAGAGCTGTGGAGTTTCTTCGTGAGTCTTCAGTTGATTCTGAGACTGGAGCCATCCGTTGTGATGGGAATTTAGAACACAAGGTGGCACAAGTGGGACCTTGCTCTCTGCACGGAGGGAGGCAGCCGTGAGTTGAGCTGAGCCTGGCAGTTCACCGGTCAATCCAGGAGCAGCCCAAGGATCGAGAGTCACAGCAGCAATGTCCACGATCAAAAGGAAGACCACGCTGCTCCTCCCCTTTGCCTCATCAGCCCTTCCTGCAGCCCACAGGCTACAAACGCATTTCATAAGCTCTGCACATTCACACATTCATCCAGAAGGTATTTGCGGAACTGTTGACCAGATACTGTTTTAGGGCTGGAGACTAGCCCTACAGTGAGATAGACCAGGTCCCTGAAATGAAGACCGTAAGTAAGGAAATGATAACGATTAACAAAATAAACAATAGACAAACAGAATAACCTGAGAGAATCACGGGGTCTGTGAAAACAACGAAACTGGGCTGCATGAATAAAGTGTGATAAGAAGGTTCACCTCTAGGGGTGCCTGGCTGGCTCAGTCGGTAGAGCTTGCGATTCTTGGTCTTGGGGTCGTGAGTTCTAGCCCCGTGCCGGGTGTAGAGATTGCTTAAAAATAAACTCTTAAAAAAAAGAAGAAAAAGGCTCACTTTGGATCTGCTGATGGCATGGATTCGTGGATGGCTTCTCAGAAGTAGTGACATTTGAAGAGAGCCCTGAGTGATGAGAAGCCACATGTGGAGGTCTGCAGGCACAGTGTTCCGGGCAGAGGGCACAGCCAGTGAAAATGTCCAGAGAAATGGAAGGAATTAGTCCAGAAGTGGAAAGTGCCAGTCTGGCTGGAGCATAGGCAAGGGGAAGAGTGGTAGAAAATGAAATCACAGGGGCAGGAAGGCTGAGGTCAAGGAAGGCTTTGTGGGACACAGAAAAGAGCTTATACTTCATTGAAACTGTGTTGGGAAGCCACAGAAACATGTATCCTGCAGACCATATAATCTGATGTATGCCGTAGAAAGAGGTTTCTGGCCTCTCTGTGGATATTGGATTAAAGGGGATGAAGAATAAAGCAGAGACCAATTCCTAGGTTCTTACAGTTATCTAGGCAAGAAGAGCTCGTGGCAGCAGAGATAGGTGGACATGGATGGGTTCAGGATACATTTTGGAAACCTATGTGGTAGGAAAGAGAAGCCTCCAAAAGGGCCTTAAATTCCAGGGGTTTAGTGTCCTATAAGGTTAAAACAAGTCAGGTTACTCTCCTAGATCTCTTTGTTGGTGCTGTGCCTAACTTACATTGCTAAAAATAAAGCAGCCGGGATAAAAATCATCCTAAAAGTCAGTAACCATGAAGAAAAGGATCCTGGCATGTATTTTTTTTTTTAACCTAGAAACTTCTCAGCACCAATTACAGTGATAGGTTTCCCTTTGGGGCCAGTGGTCTTCAAAGAAGGGCCCACACAGCATCCTGTTTGTCCAACCCAGAAGAGGAATCTTTATTGGTTTTTTCTTTCAATGAGCTGTTTTGAGCTATTCTTTCATAATCCTCCCTACACATCCTAAGCAGCTGAAAGTCAAACTTTGAGTATTAGAGGAACTGCCTTGGAGCTTCCAGGCTACAAGTAGCATCTCCTATCCCAGGGAGACCTCAGTGAGCAAGGGGAATAAGAGAAATGGGTAACAGGGCCAACCCTTAGGCATGTACACAAAAAGCAATTCCAATTTGAAATACAGGTGGTAGGAAAGTCAAGCTCTCAGTCTGGCAGGTAGAGAGTCTTCCTCAGAGGTAGAAGCACTGATAGACTAAGATAAGACCGTACGCCTAAATACCCAAATGACAAATATTTTCAACCAACATAGACTTAGAGAGCTTCCCTGGAACCACTTGAGAAACTGGCTCAATTTCACCTCTAAAAAATAGACCTTGGTAGGAGTATTATCTGGAGAAGAAAGATTGGCCTCATGGTACATCATGACAAAGTAGTGGTCTTTTTCAGTTGACAAGTTCTTTTTCTTTCCCCTTCTGGAAAGAAGACACCGTAACTCACTCTACTCACTCCATCTTTTTCCTGCACCCAATTTTTTTTTTTTTAAATCGTCTTATTAGGTAGTGTCAGAATACATATGCAAGGTAGAAAAAGCTCCTACCCACTTTGGAAACTGTACTTCATAGGGCTTGGCGATCAGCCAAACTGTTAGTTGTGTAGCTCTAAAGACTTGCTTCGTTGCCCCCAATTCAGAGACCCATCTTGTTATATTTTTTATTATGCATAGCCCTGAATGGTCAGTGATTTAGGTACTGTGACTTGGGGTAAAATATCAGAGACCATGTTAAGAACCTGATTGGCTATGCCTAGACTCCCATGCTACCTCTAGAAAGGGAATTCTGTTCCTAAACCCACATCACAATTATGGGTTCAAGATACCTTGACCTTTTGACCTACAGGATGATATCCATGGAGCTGTAGGCAAACTTTTTATGAATGTATTTTTTATGTATAAACACCCCTTCGTATTGGGATATGATCCAAAATGGATTAATCACCTCTGAATGAGACTATATATTTCAATGTTAAAAAGCACAGTGTTGGTATTATTAGACCAAGTCTCCTCTCAGCTGCTCACCTGACTGTGTGACCATGGCCATGTTACTAATTCATCAGTGTCCCAGTTTTCCTATCTGTAAAATAGGAATGATATTAGTACTTAATGCAGACAGCAGTTAAGAAGAATGAGTGTATGTCAACCAAGACAAGCTCTCAGTTCTTGTTAATTTTACTCTCAGATGTAGCTTTTGAAGACCCCACCCCCTTTTTTAAATATACAAATGAGAAGAGAAGCCAAGTTTTTGACCCTTTGTGGTATATTTCACATATTTGGGGGAGTCAACAATAGCACTATCTGTGTTGTTCCGTTGACGCCATTTCTGAAGTGACCATTTATCTCTCAGGAATTACACGGTGACAATACTTTTGAGTGGCTCGAGGTATTAATGACTTTGGGTCTCTCCTCACCTGTGCCAGTTCAAGGCTTATGACTTTGAGGTGAAAGGCCCTGTAAACTATTAGCGGCCGGCAGACTTGCAAGCCATTTATTTCTCTTTGGGACATACTTATTAGGCTGAATGTACTGTGTAATTGAAGCTGACTTCTCTGTCACTATAAAGCTGTGCAGCTCTGTTCTTCTTACCAAATGCCACAGCTGACACACCTCGGGAGCTACTTACTCTATAGATCTGAGGTCCAACCATCTCTCTGAATTATGATGGCCAGTATTTCATAATGACCATTGTTAGGTCCCCAAAGGGGAGAGCATGTCTTCATCTTTTTGGAGACATTGGGTCTGATGCTCTTGTTCTTGGCATCCTGTATCATATTTGCACTGAAATATTATACCGCAGGGTTGAGCATGGTACTGGACCAGAGGAAGAAAGAAAAAAAAAAAGGCAGGCATGTCTAAACTAGAACCATTTTTTAATTTTGCTTTATGGATCCAATTTGGTGATATACAACGTTTGTAAGGTCCTTCAGTGAGAATGTACTCTAGTTGAAACTTGGCCTTGAGGTTATGCTGGCACCCTGATTTAAGCATAAAAAAAAAAGAACAGACTTTTAAAAAACTCATCATCATTTTTCAATCAAGCATCAATCATCGCATATTGCTCCCAACCTCCTGACCCTGTGATTAAATGCCAGCCCTCCTTCAGTGTTAAGCTCATCCCCTCCGCCCTCGTCTTCACATTGGATTAGCTTTCTTTTCTCATGCTCCCCAGAGCGATCATGCTTCTTTCCGGCATGGCGCTGATAATTGACCACGCTCAATTATCACTGTTGCTTTTTTCTTTTTTTCTTTTTTTTTTTTTAAGACTGTGAACTCATCCAGGTCCGGGCCATATCTGATTTACCTTTATCTCTTCAGCAGTGCTTCGGTAGGCATGTGGCAGAGCTCAATAAATCTTGTATGGGTGAGTAGTCACATGGGTGGTTCCTTCTCATGATTCAGGTCTTCACTCAGATACTGGCTCTTCAAGAAAGATGTGCTTGACACCCCAGGATAAACTAGCCGTGCATCCCAGGCACAGCCTGTTCTGTCATCCTGCTTTGTTTTCACTGAAGCTATTCCTCGGAAATTAATTGCTAAGTTGTATATTCTCTGTTTTCTCACAGAATGCGAGCACTGTGAAAACAGGACCTTGTAGATCTTACTCATTGCTTTAATTCATGCCAGCTCTTGGCACATAGCAGGCCTTTAGTATAGTTTGGCGAAATGAGGGAGTGAATTTTCCCTAATTTCCTTCCAGTCCCCAATGGAAAAAGTTAGGGCTCAGTGTTTCTACCTTTTTTCAGTTTTCTGGACTGTCCTTAGCATTTTATCAGTCGGGTAAGTGCAGTTTAAATTTCATCATGATTTATATGTTTTGTATTAAACAAACCAAACAAAAAACTAGTTGGTAGAGATGATGCAGGTGGCTTTTTTTTTTTAAGATTTTATTTATTTGAGAGAGAGAGAGGGCGTGCACAGTGGGAGGGGCAGAGGGAGAGGGAGAAGCGGGCTTCCAGCTGAGCAGGGAGCCTGATGCAGGGCTCGATCCCGGGACCCTGGGATCATGACCTGAGCTGAAGGCAGACGCTTAACTGACTGAGCCACCCAGGTGCCCCATGGGTGGCTTTTTTAAGAAGGGATACTGGCCAGGGTGCCTGGGTGGCTCAGTTGGTTAAGCGACTGCCTTCGGCTCAGGTCATGATCCTGGAGTCCCGCGATCGAGTCCCGCATCGGGCTCCCTGCTCAGTAGGCAGTCTGCTTCTCCCTCTGACCCTCTTCCCTCTCGTGCTCTCTATCTATCATTCTCTCTCTCTCAAATAAATAAATAAAATCTTTAAAAAAAAAAAAAAGAAGGGATACTGGCCATTAATGTTAGTTGTGTCACTTCACTGCTTCACAGTGAAGTAATCATCACTTCTGCATGGCTAGGGAAATCTTGCACCTTCCTGCACCCCTCCACATCTGTACCTCATATGTCTCTTAGTATTTTGATCCATCCTCATACTGTCCGCCCCCCTCCCTGCCCATAAAAGCATTATTCTACTAGATGCATTATTCTTTCATGCAGCAACATTTTTGCTGGTAGATATCAGTGTTCTGTGAAGTTCTTTAATGCAGTTTCCCTCTTCAAAAAATTTTTAGTTGTGCCCTTTAGATCTTCCCAAGAAGGAAGAAGAAGCAAGCAATGAAACTTTTCTCTTTCTGCTTGATCTTTCTCATTACCCTCTCTGTTTGCAGATAAAGTATTTTATGTGCACTGTCCTTATTAGAGTCACAAACAGCAGAAGTCAGCCTCATCCTAGGAGTTGCATCTAACACTTATAGCCATGTGCTTGGACAAGATGATTTAATCTGAGGTTCATAGACTTCAGTAGAATTGGCTTCTTAGGGTTACTGGTTAAGGTTTCAGAGACTGCTTGAAATTATACGTGAAATTGTGTGCTTCTATTTAGCTTTGCTTGAGAGAGGCTCTAACAGCTTTTTTCATCCTATTTTCAATCAAGGCCATGGCCCGGTAATTTATAGCACAGACACTTGAGTAGAAATAGTAGTCATTGAGCCAAGAGAGAGCTAGAACAAACTCCAGTTATTTTTTAATCTAGCACTGCATTAAAGCTAATAAATACATATCATTGTCCAAGCACACTATGAGTAATGCTTCTCTGCTTATATTCGTAGTTGTATTTAAAATTTGGAAAACTTGGGAAAGACTGAAAATAAGAATATGAATCACTTATTAATCCTAACATTCAGAAAGAATATTTTAATACATGATCTTTTAGTCTTTGGGTGTGTGATGTATGAGTGTGATATATACACATACCTGTTTTTTAACAATGAGTTTATATTCTTTTCTTTCTTTTTAAGATTTTATTTATTTATTTGAGAGAGAGAGAAAATGAGAGACAGAGAGCACGAGAGGGAAGAGGGTCAGAGGGAGAAGCAGACTCCCTGCTGAGCAAGGAGCCCGATGTGGGACTCGATCCCGGGACTCCAGGATCATGACCTGAGCCGAAGGCAGTTGCTTAACCAACTGAGCCACCCAGGCGCCCTTAACAATGAGTTTATATTCTATGTACAGTTCTGTCCTGCTTTGCACATCTTATATCCAGCACTAAATGTTCTTCACCATACCCATTTTTAATGGAGTCATAATTTTTCATCTTGTTGCTCTAACAATGTTTGCTCAGTCCTCTGTTCTTAGTTCAGATTTTTGTTTCCAAAATTGTTCCAAAAAATTGGAAACAATTTTTATCTTCTTTAAATAATACTGTGTTGAACATCTTTTTATATAAATCTTTGTGAGTCTCTCTGATTATTTCCTGAATACAAACTCTAAATGATGAGTTTATTGGGTTAAAGTCAGTGATAATTTTTGAGTCCAGCATTTAGGATTATGTATTGTTATATTTTAGAATAAGAAAGTTAGTGGGGTCTGAGATGAAAATGTGCTCAGGAGTAGTTTTATTCTGTTTGGAATCTATAAGTAGCCCCAGACCAAGTTCTCAGTCTTTCCGTGGCTTTTAGTGGTCTCCATGAATTAACTACCAGATTGCCTCAATCAGTGAATCAGTCTCTCTCTCTGTCTTTCTTTGTTTATCTCTCTCTCTCTCAATATATGTAACAGTTCCTTGCTCCTTGAACATTGCATTACCTAATACAACACCACTACTGTTTTTAAGCAAATATTTTGCAATGCAAAATTCTAAAGAATCCCATGTGTTCAATGACATGTGGATTAGTGACGTAGTGTGTGTTAGAATGCTAAGGAAGAAGCCAAAATGTTTCTATTAAACTGCTTGAATCTAGAGATCAAGTACAAAGCAGAATGAATATCACAATGAGAAAATGTGAATTGATGCCATAGTACATTTTTATTACTTATGGATCTACTTGGCTTATGATAGTAACTTTAGAATTCACCCCTTCGAAGCCTTTTGTATGATTTCCCTTCATTCTTCAAGTTGGTAAGGTTGGTTGACATTCTCACTTGCTTTACCCTGGAGGAAGTTAGGTCCAAAGAAGTCTGATCTCTTTCCCACAACTCAGGCTTGTTCATCTCGGTGCTGGAAGGGCAGTGCCTGGCTTCTGTTTGGCTTCCCCTGGTAGCGTAGCTGAACTATTGATGTCTTCCCTGTGTCCATTTAGTCAGCAGATAAACACAATTCTTAATCTCAACAGCAGTACTTAAAGAAACTGTATGTATACATTCATTTGGTGGTGGGGGTGGAGGAAGTTAGCAATTCTTGGAGGATGTAGAGGTCAGAGATGGCTCTTGAGATTTAAAAGGGCAGTAAAATGTTACAAAATTTTCTGTATTCATCTCACATAAAAAGACGGTATAGGCTCTTGTTTACTGTGGTATCTATTGGTGTCTGTGTGTGTTCGTAAATAAATAAAGCTTTTCTTGTTGTAGCAGTTACTAAAATAGGTAATAAAACCATCCATGACCCTTTGAGCCAAAGAACACACTGTTTTGGCATGTAACCTTCCAGTCTTTGTTTCCAAATGCGCATATATTGTTATTTTTTACTTTTTTCATATAAATTGTTGCATACAACCCTTATGAAATTTCACCAAGAATAACATTCGCCATTTAGTTCTAGGAGAACATGTTCAGTAGCATAGTTTATGGTCTTGATATTTGAAAGAGTTCTCTTCATGTTATTTGGTCACATTCCAGTCCCTAGCAGAGAATTTGCCATTTGTTTTCTCCAAAAGGACATCTTTTTCATAGGGAACTTTGGAAATTCAGGTCCCAACATTTCTCACTTGTATAAATCACACTTAGACTCACACTTTGAATGTACCCTTCCCCGTAAAAGTTTTTCTGGGACCCCTTTGAAATAGCATTTGCTACATTCTAGGCTCTAAGAGCAGATGGTACCATCCATAGAATTTTTCTTCTGCCTCTTCTCAAAATTTCCCTTCCTTTCTCTGAAGGAAACAGGTGAGCCCATGAAGACAGGTGCTGTCTCCTCGCCTGTGCCTTGTTTATAGCATGTGACACGATGTATACAACCCAAGCTTCCTGCTACCCTTGGGAACACGAAGTGCGATTTCTCTGGGGAAAACCACTGTCTTGCCGGCAAGTGTGGGATCCTGCTGCTTTCTGTTGTCCATCCAGTGCTAGGTCTTGGAAAATTCTGCTACATGATGACCTTTTCTGAGTATTTTCCATTAGGTCTCCCAGCCTGTTTTCAAACCATCTGAGTAGTTTTGGCTAAAATACATTATAAATTATAATCAGGGGCTTTGTTCCAGCATTCATATTCATTAGATTTTAAGATTTAATGACTATGTGGACTTAAAGCAAATCCTTGATTTCTTTTTTAAAAAGCACTCGAGTAGAGGCTCTCGAGTTTTGACATTTTGAATACTAATTTGTGGCCAGTTTTGGCTCCTGTAAAAGGGCTGGCTTTTTAGAAAGAAGGTAGCAAAGAGGAACAAATTCCTCTTTAAATTCAAAGAAACTTTTCTTATTTGTTGTAAAATACAACTTGTGGTGTCAGTTGACTTGGGATCTTTTGGAATATTGTATGAACTGCTTCCTCAGAAGAAGCAGACTGTAACTGTTAGCCCAGTATGCTGTAGACTGGTTGGTTTTGTACCATTAATGGAAGGGCCATTAATGAATTAACGTTTATTTATAGATAACTTTTACTGCCTCAGCAAGATATGAATATGGTGTTCTTGATAAAGGATTCTAGATTAAGGCCACGTCTGCTTAAACTAGCCCCTCCGATCCCTGCACCTCCTTGCCCGGTTATGAGTTTGGTGTGGACGGTCATGGAAAGTGGACCCGGTGCATCTGTTTGGGTGTATGTAACACCCATCTCCTCCTGTACCTGCCATTCTGCAGTGTGCTGCTTGCATTCAACGTTGTGTTTTGGAGACCATCCATGTTACACATAGAGATAGCTCATTCCTTTTAACCTCTGCAGACTGCCTTATAGGTTGGCTGTTCCACAGTTTATTTAGAACCTCCAGTCCTTTCCAGGTTTCCTTTATACCAGCAGTGCTGCAGTGAGCATCCTTATACCTGCACCTTTCAATGGGCAAGTGTTTCTCTCTGATAGAGAAAGAAAAGTACCTTTATTTTATACATGAAATCTTAAGAGACAGGGAATGTAAGATGGTCTGGTTTTTTTTAAAGATTGATTTATTCATTGAGAGAGAGAGAGCAAGCAAGGGGGAGGGACAGAGGGAAAGGAAAAGAGAGTCCCAAGCAGACACTGAGCGCGGCGCCTGATGCTGGGCTCAATCTCACAACCCTGAGATCATGACCTGAGCTGAAAGCAAGAGTCTGACACTTACCTGACTGTGCCATCCAGGCACCCCTAAGATGGTCAGTTTTATACGTGATAAGCAGAATACAGATCAAAGCCATTTTCCCTGACTCCTCCTACCTAGTTGGAGATTCTGGACACATTTTTATAGAGGGTCACTGGGATCCTGGGTGAAGTCAAGTCTGGTAAAAGCTAACTACAGTGAAATGTTGCTTCTTCCAGTTAACTAAGAGGGTCAGTCTGATTTAGGAAAACATCTGAATTCAAAGATGTAATATTATACAATTTTGAAGTGTATATAGTGACCAGCACTAATATGACTTAATAAAATTCCCTGAGGGAATCACATTAATGAACACATAAAAGCACCTAATAATTTTAAAGAATAATGACACAACTAAGTTGCTCAACACAGTTATTCTCATCCATAGGTAAAATATTTCCCCTACAATGGATTCTGTATATTAGCCTGTTGGGCAAATGACTTTCCCTAGTTAGAGGAAGGTGACCATCACCACTTCTTTTCTGAATGGTGTAAATTCTCAAAGTAAGGTGTCATGGTTGACATTTGAGAGGCCTACTCTGTGCCAGGTATGAGGCTTTCCAACGTGTCGTCCTCATTGTCAAATCCTGTGAAGTGAGCCTGACTGTCTCCATTTCATAAACTGAGGCACTGAAGCAACCCATTGAAGCCTGCCTGAGTTCGCCCGACTTGAAAGAGTAATACTTATAGTCTCCTTCGATGTGGTCTTCAGACCTCCTGTGTCAGAATCTCCCAGATTTGTTCATACTGCAGATTCCCAGGCCCCCCTCAGGGTGGGGCCCGGGATTCTGCATTTATAACAATTCTCCAAATTCTCCATATGTACTTAGAAGTCTGAGAGCCACTTGGCCAGACTGTGGTGACCTCGTTTTGGTGATGTGATGAGCCTTGCCAGAAGAGTGTCCCCAGGCCCTTTGGGGACGAGTAATCCATGACAAGTCATGCCTCACTTGCAGTGGGCACATTAACAGTACTCCTCTGGTGGCTTCCTCCTACTCACCCACTTCGTTGCCTTGTGTTACTTGTGCTGAACTTAGCACAACTCACGGTTTGACAAGTCACTTCCCAAAGCATTGAAATCATCACACTACAGAGGGATTATTTTCTAAAAAAGGTTGAAGTTGCCAGTGCAAAATCATCAGATCCCAAGTATATCTTTTGTGCCCAGTGCAGATGGAATCTGCATTCTGCATTCTAACCCTCGCTCCAACAAAAAATAAAAAATAAATAAAAAATGAGAGGGCAGCTTGCAGAAATGATTACCTTTGAAACACCATTATATGCTTTTATTTTCCTTTCTAGCCCTCTTTTGCCACACTCCCCTGTTGGCAGATTTCCCATATGTCTGCCCGTATTCGCTGCTGACTCTTCTAGAAGTGTGAGGCAATCACCAGCCCCTTCCAGCTCTCACCCTCCCATGAAGGACAGGGTTCTGGAATAGCCAGCTAGGATCAGTGAATACCTTTTTCTCCTCTTCTCTCAGCTCCATGAAATTTCACTCCCCAACAATCTGCTTTCCCCTTAAGGGTCTGACCCCACCTAGCTAAATAGGAGTGTGCTTGGCTGATCTACATGCACAGAGAGGTGTGCCCATGATCTGGAGGGGTTCCTACACCAAGTTGAATTTGTGTTCTCTGCTGGCAAAAGAGCATCCGTCTTTGTTTTGGTGTTCAGCTCATCCAAATAAAGAAGGCATTTCCTCTCCTGAAAAGCAGAGGGGGGGAAAAAGGAAAGAAACGACCAAAAAAAAAAAAGAAAAGAAAGAAAAATTTAATTTTAACCATGTAGTCCTCTGCAACTAAATATACACCCCTTCCTCTGTCCTGATTGGTCCGCTTCAATTGACAAGTGGATCGTGTGGAAAGGAAATATCCTGGACTTAATTGTAAGTTAAGTCGCTCCTAATCCAGAAGAGCATTTGAGATTCTGTCCAAGTGTTCAATTTCCCAGGCCGCTGAGGTCTGTGAATTTCTTTTCCCAGCCTCCAGGCTGCTGCAGTACAAGCCAGCATAGCTAATGCAGATAGATCTCCTGCCTCTCGCTCTCCTCCTCCCTCTGCTTTGATTCGATATGAACAGCCTGGTAACTCCGATGCTGGGGAGAAATCTGACATAACTCTGCAGATGGCTAGGTTGCCATGAAACACCTGGGGATTGTTCTTTAAGGAAAAGGTAACATTTATATGCTAATGATTTCTTCCCCTCTTCCCTCCTTGTTGCATTTTTTCCAGGGTTGCCAGTTCCCAAGAAGAGCCCAAAGTCGGTAAGGACTTATCAGTTACTTGGTTCTTGTCTGGGGGGAGTGGGGGGCTGGTGGTGGGAAGGGACGCCGTCTGCTTGACTTCACGAAATGTGTTTTAGAGTAGGTGGGGGCGACAGTAGCCCCGGGCTCATTTTATTAAGTTCTGGGGGTCTGTTTGATAGAGAAGGTATTGGGTTTATCTTTAACTGTCTAGTGATTTTTGGGCAGGCTGCAGAAGCCAGGTTAAAGAATGTATGTTTGGAATCTTCTCTGTATAAATACATTACAACTCTTGTTCAAATGGATGGAGTTTCTTCCGTGTTTTAACTTGATACAAACGCTTTTGTTTCCTGGGGGGGGGGGGTGAAGGGAAGCTCCACCTGCTTCCTGAGTAGGGTTGCTCTTAACTGGTGTTTCCATCCATTCACATGGGCAGATTCTCTCCCTGAGCTTTCTTATGCACTGAATGGTGAATTATTTACAAAATTAAAAAGGCTGCAGGTTTAAAGAAGAATTGCTCTGCCCTGTATATATATCCGTGTTCACATGGAACAGTGTTCACTGCCCCAGCACTGAGAATAAGACGTTTCCTTGCTGTCGAAATGTCCTTTGTTGTTTTGCTAGCTTTAGCAGCATTATGCTGCAGGTATAGGATTCTTTAAAAAAAAAAAAAAATCAATGTTTTGCTGTCCTTTCTAATCTGGTTTCCCTGAAGATGCATTACCTAGTTGACATGTTAGCTAATAGCTTAGAGGCTATGGTGTTTTGCTTGGTGGTGTGAGCTTCTGCTCCCAGGGCACTGACAACAAATTAAAATGCTACTTAAAAACTCAAAATCTGGAACTATGATGCCTGTGAAATTGATCCAGGGGAAAGAAGCTTCCCCATTCATTAACATTAGGATAAAGAGGGGTACTTCCACGTGGCTTAGACTGTTGGGGGAGGGAAAATTTACAGCTTTCTGCCATCTGGGAAGGGAGAACCTTTAAAACTTTGCAACTCACGGGGCTGTAGCAGGATTCTTTCCACCTGTCTGTAAGAGGCAGAAGTTTATTAAGGAGATGAGAGAGGGAGCTTCCTGCATTCTTAAGCTCCACTCCTAAGTTGTCTAAAGAGAAAAACCTGCAATAATTGATGGGATTCCAATGGCACAGGGCTGTGGCGACTGAAACATGTGACTCTAGGGCTGCTTCCCTTGTCAGTTTGTGTTAATGTTGCAGCTGAAAAGTGCCGGTAGGTGTCCACATCGGAACCACGGAGATGCCAAGGCGTGCTTGTGGTGTGTGTGTGTGTGTGTGTGTGTACGTACATGGCACATGTGTGTCCTCGTCCCTGGGTCATAGTCAGAAGCCTATTCAGCCTTAAGAAAAAGAGAAGCAAACCTGGAAGATCTGTCACATAAGCTTCAGCTAGCCAGCCCTTTTCCTCCGGCACCCTCAAGCATGCTGTGTGATGCACGGACTTCTTTTACACACCCCACAGGGATGGAGTCTTAACAAGGAGCATACCGGGGGCCATACAGCAGCTTTGCACAGGGAGCATGACCTCAAGTAGCAAGGTGTTCTTTTCGGGTTTGCATCCTGTTTACACTTATTTGTCAGAAGGATTTTTGTGGATTTCATCCGCATCTTTCCTTCCCCAAAGTGTTTTGGGATTCCCTGCTGAACTCGAAGGGTATCAAACAGGTATAGAGCCTGTATTCACCAAGTCAGTTAAGAGAATTGCCTATGACAGTTTATTTTTGTAGAAGCCGTGTCATTAGCAAGCAGCAAGCCAATTACTCCGGCTGCATTCCTAGGAAAAAAGTGTTCTTAACTGCTTTGCCCACAGCCTGCTGGCTCTTAATTACCACAAGCTAAGAGACTGGTGTGTTGCCGAGTTAGAAAAGAGCAAGCCCCCAGCCTGGGGCTTGTCCTTACTTGATTGCTGTGCCAGGACGGGGATGATGGCTTTCACAGCATTGCTGGCACACTCGGGCAGCTGCTGTACAGAATTTGGGAACTATCAGCCAAGATCTGCTGCTGTCAGTAGGGCATTGCTAACATCTGTGATCTGTAGGAGCTCTGTACCGATGGGTTGAAAGCTGGTTCCCTTCCCCAGTTTGAATTTTGATGATGTCCTGCCAGAGAGACAGATGATGATGGGATTTCTCTGGTGGGGTCAGGGGGAGTCCATGGGGAAGCTGGATGTCATGGTTCCAGAAAGCCAGTCATATAATGGTAGATAGGGTTAGTTGTGCAGGCTATGTAATGAATGCACGGGGATTGTGCCTGGGTTGTGATATGTTGAGATTTACCATTAGCTCTGTGAATATACTGTCTTAACCCGGGACCATGTTTCTGCTCTTCTCTTAGAGACTTCTGACATTGTTGGCTTGCTCATGTGACTGACAGCTTCCTTTTGCCCTCATACTTTTTTTTTTTTAATGTTTTCAATAATTAAGTAGTTGGGTTTTTATTAGAACAAAGGGACTTTTTGATCTTGTTTCCCCTCCTGGGCAGCCTCTACAGCTTACTCTTAATAAGCAGTTTCATCTAGTAGATTTAGTTTAAATGTTGAGTTTATGGGTTCTGTACTCATTGGGAACAATGGCAGTGTCTTGATAAAACATTATTAATTTAATACCTGGACAGCCATAACATTAGGAATTTTTCTACCAAATGGCAGAGAAAAAAATAAGACATATTTGCTCTCAGGTTTTAGACCTCACTAGGAAACTGATTCTGAGGCCCAATTTAATCATCCTGACTGGAAACTTATTTAACTGAGACTCTCGTTCTGAATCACACACGAGGATTTTGTAAGAATTTAAAACTCTAGGGGAGCCTGGCAGGCTCAGTCAGTAGAGTGTGCAACTCCTGATCCCAGGGTTGTGAGTTCGAGTCCCATGTTGGGTGTAGAGATTACTAAATAATAATAATAAACTAAAAAAAAAAAAAGAATTTAAAACTCTAAATATACACAAAACCCTGAATTTTAAGTCAGCATTCACTTTTGTTTTCTCACCAGTTCATTTCCGAACTATTACTTCCCTTTCTCCCTTCCTTCATCTGTCCATCTATCCATCTATCCATTTATTTAGCATTTAGTGTCAAGAATCTAGTAAGTGTCAGGTTTGGTGTGAGGCACTGGAAATACTATGATAAGTAAGTTGGTCAGGTGACTTTCTTCGTGGAACTTAAAAACAAATGATGTTTTGATTGCTTCTTTCAAAAAAAGGACTCTCCAGCTTACTCTTAATAAGCAGTTTCATCTAGTAAGTTTAGTTTAAATGTTGAGTTTATGGGTTCTGTACTCATTGGGAACAAATCAAATCACCAAAATTTTTATGTACTTTTTCAGTGACATGTATTTGAGTATCTTCTATATGCCAGATCCAGGGACAGTATACAACATCTAAAGAGAAAACATTTCTGCCCTCACACAGCTGGGGAGAGATAAACAATAGCCACATAAACAGGCAGATCTACATGGATCCTCTTCATGGGTCATAAAATCCAAAACTTTCAAAAGTTCAAAAGCAGAAAGATAGGGGCCCCTGGGTGCCTCAGTCAGTTAAGTGTCTAACTCTTAATCTCAGCTCAGGTCTTGATTTCAGGGTGGTGAGTTCAAGCCCTGCATTGGGCTCCATGCTGGGCGTGGTGGTGCCTACTTAAAAAAATAAAAATAGGGCGCCTGGGTGGCTCAGATGGCTTCGGCTCAGGTCATGATCCCAGGGTCCTGGGATCGAATCCCACATCGGACTCCCTGCTCCTTGGGAGCCTGCTTCTCCCTCTGCCTCTCTCTCTCTCTCTCTCTCTCTCTGTCTTTCATGAATAAACAAATAAAATTTTTAAAAAAATAAAATAAATTCTCAACCTTTTAAAAAAAATAAAAAATGATAATTATAAATAAAAAGCAGAAAGATCATGTAGAACCAAGGACAAACATAATGAAAATCACTCAGCTCTTAATTACAACAGTATAAGTCAAGTAGTCCCACAAAGCCAGAGAAAGGACCCAAGGGTGAGATGCTGTGATTGAGCTATGGAATTTTTCCGAGTTCCCCAGCAGCCTGAGCAATGTAGGAAACCATATCTACTTAGCTGTTACTGTCAGATCAAAGAAAGCATACCATATTCATAAAAGAGATAAAATTTTCCTACTTAACGAAAAAACTTCTCACACAAAGTTTTCATACAGGGGACACCAAATATTGGAAAGATCAAGGAAGCCTGTTCTCTTCACCGAGCTGTTTGCAGCAAATGCAGCAAGCTCAAAGGGAGCAGTAGTGATAGGTTTCCCTTCCACGGCCCTCCATTCCTTTCCCCCGGAAGGGATCCTAAGGGCATTGCTGACAACCAGTTGTTAAGAGATGTGAGGGAGGGATCTCTCAGGGGCTGTGCCCAGAGAGTGACCCCAACCTGAATCACCCCATTTTATGTATCCTGCCTGTTTCTCAAACTCTCCTGGTTGTCTTAGCACCCCAGAGCCACTTGTCCTGCAACTAGGCAAGCGTACATGTCCAAGCTCCTGCAGGCTCCCAGGAGAAGCAGGAAGCAGTAGACGGAAGAAGGATTAGGATTGCTTCCGTAAATCTCCTTGCCCCTCAGCTTCTCACAGTGACCCAAACCCTCAACCCCTTGAGTCTAGAAAACAGACTTTGCTTTTGTATTAGCTTTCTTTAAAACATCCCACATGAACCAAAATTCATTTTCCTATCCAGTTGCTACCTTCCTTTTATTCTCTATTAATTCCTCTCCTCTGCCCTTTTAGAAGAGATTATTTGACTTAGACCCATAAATGATAAAAGAAAGAGACAAGGACCATCCTCTGCTTTGGCTTAGAATTGAGACTCTGATTTTTGCACAACCTTTAATGACATTGGCCTAATATCTCATCAGCACTTGGAGTTTTTCCTGTTGTCCATGTAAATCACCGCAGTGGCCTTCAGTCTTGGCAGATAAGTGAACTGTAAATAATTTTGCTTTAAAATGGATCGATTTGTCATTTTTAAGCCACATGAATTTTTTTCATCATTTAAGCTCCTAAGTGCTGTCTGTATTCATTTGCTCTTCCGAGCAAATATGTTCAGCTCACTTTATAAGTACCTTCATTTTGAAATCATTCTGTGAAATACTGATGAGATGATTTTTTCTCCCCATTTCCATTTATAAAAACCACTGCATCTTCCCGATTTCCTTGGCCTGTCAATAGTTAAATCATTCATGCTGGGACATCAGTACAGTTTTATTTTAAAAGGTCTTATGACACAAGTTTATGGCTAGTGTGTGACCAAGGACTTTTATGGAGTTTTGAAAATTGAGCCAATTTCTCTTGTCCTAGTTAACTGATCTGATCTTTAAAAATAAAAATCTTCCTTCACAAAGATCAGAATAGTGACAAGAACTAGCATAGGAAATATCCATCTCAATAATATGGCACATCTTTCCATCTAGTTGCTCGAGCTGGAGAGCTGGGAGGTGGAAATCCATGTTTCCAAGGGGTCCTCCCCCACTTCCTCCTCTTGCCTGTACTTCACTCAGTCATTCAGCAATGCCTATTGAATCTGAACCAAAATGTCTTTGACTTCACTTGTCCCTACCCTTTATCATGCTCTTCCGTAGTGTAAACCTCTCAGGTCCCGTGCATGGACTGCACAGTAGCCTCCTGACCAGCTCCCTGCTTTTACTCCTATCCACACTAACCTAGTCACCCCTCAGTAATCAGACCAAACTTGCTAGAAGTCACTTGGCTCCTGGCACATCTCTGCTTTAAATCCGTTAGTGAATTTCTTCTCCCCTGAACTAAGAATGAGTCCCACACTCTTGAAAGTAGCTCACAAAGCCCTTGCAGCATCTGGTCTTTGAGCTCATCTCACACCACCCTACTCCCTTGCTTCCTTCTCTCTGTTCTTCAGACAGTCCAAACTCATTTTTGCTTTGAAGACTGAGCACATGCTGCTTCCATTAATGGCCTGTTCTTCCAGAAGCTTCTCCCTACCACCTATCTAAAGGCCATTGCAGTATGTTGTTATCAAACTGTTAAGATTATTTGATTAATATCCATCACACACACACACACCCCTCAATACACAAGTATAAATTCTAAGAGTTTAGATACCATCTCTTTCTTTCTTATCCATTGTATCCTTGAGAATCTGGCTCAGAGGAAGTCATCAGTGTATATTTATTGGATGGGTGAATAAATGCAATGTGGGTAGTTACTTAAGGGGGCCTCCTGTGGGTGTTCTGTCATTTGTGTGCGAGGTGCTTGCACAGTGCTAGTATGTGTAGAATAACAGACTTGAAAATGTATCTTTAACCACAGATACTTTTCTTTGACAACATTTTCAGGAGGAAGACAATCCCATGAGATGCAACTCTCTCTGATCCTGTTCTATAACTAGCTGAGAAGTGAGTTTGTCCTCATGGGCCAGGACCTCCCTGGGAGGTCATCCAGGCTGCTGTAAAAGGGACAAGCTGACTTGAATTTGAGAGACACATAAACATGACTTTTCTCCTGGAGAGTTCTGGGCTCTAATCAGATAAAACACAACATCATAGCTCTTTAGCATGCCCACAGAAAGTCAAAAGGCATATTTTGAACTTTTGCACAAACGCACAGAGCATAGCTTCAAAAAACGTAGAGTACTGAGATATTAAATATAGAATTCATCTTCAAATTAACTAGTTTTCATAATTGAACTTAGGAAGAAACATCAAGTGAGGTTAAATCTTACCGGGATTATTGTGCATCAGCCCATTAGTGTGGGTTAGAATGTGTCGTTTTGTGGCAGCGTTAGTGGTAGCATCATTTCTCGAGCATATTCTTGGGATGCTGCTTTACTTTTATTTTCTGAATTTAGGAACAAAGTGTAGATGGCATTTAAAAGGGATGCAGAAATAGTTTCAGAGGCAGTTTTAGTTTTACACACTCATTCCACATTCTGTCATTTTCTGTTAAATTGGACCGAAGTGAGTCATTTATTGGGAGGTGAGAAAGGGTGTTCACATGTGCAAAGTGGCCCGAGCCATCTCTGGTAGACTTCACTTGCACACTCTGGTAACGGCAAAGCCATCTCTTCAGTTAGACCCGAGATTGCCAGGTCCCCCGTGTCAGAGATGTGTTACGGCGGACAGCCATTGAAGGGTCTTGGGGAGCCATGAGGTGACAGGCAGATTCCGTGCACATGCATTTGTGGGCATGTGGGTAAAAGCACGTGTGCATTCTCAGTGGGGGAAAAGTCCAGCCCGTCATTGGATTCTGTCAGTGGGGCAAGGCTTCCAGAAAGAAATTTTTCTCCAATTTAGGAAGAGGGAGTGAATGGCCAAGGTTATAATTTGGTTTCCAGGGACGACAGAGTGACCCTGGGAAAGAAGAGTATGACGTTCCCTCAGATAACCCTGCAGTGCGGCTCCCTCTGGGTCCCAGGGAGGCTTTGTGAAGGGGAGTCTCAACACAAGGGAGCCTGAAGCTGCAGGGGTGGCGACCGACTAACTGTGAAATGAATTTAGTGTCAATGGACCAGTCCCACAATCTGGCATATGCTACTCATTTGAGGAACCAAGGTGGGCATTTGAATGGAGGGATGCAGTTCTCTGGGTGAACTCAGAGTTCCTTTATCTGTTGAATTATTTGCTTTTATTTATTTTTTTTAAAGATTTTTTTTATTTATTTGACACACAGAGACAAAGAGAGAGCTCAAGCAGGTGGAGTGGCAAGCAGCGGGAGAGGGAGAAGCAGGCTTCCGGAGAAGCAGGCTCCCTGAAGAGCAGGGAGCCTGATGTGGGGCTCTATCCCAGGACCCTGGGATCACGACCTGAGCCGAAGGCAGTCGCTTCACCAACTGAGCCACCCAGGCGCCCCGAATTATTTGTTTTTATATTTAAACTATCTTTTTCCTCCTTTCCTGAGAGGAGAACAAAAACAAAACACAACCAAAATGTAAAAAAAAGAAGGGCACGTGGCTGGCTCAGTTGGTGGAGTGTGCAACTCTTGGCCTCAGGGTTGTGAGTTCAAGCCCCGTGTAGGGGGTAGAGATTACTTAAAAATAAAATCTTTAAAAAATGTAAAAAATAGAAAGTAGCAGTGTCCATTAATTCTCCTTACCAAGGTTTAGTTCAAAACAGAAATAGCTTTAAATTTTGTTTTGATTATAATGAGCATTATCTGTACATTATAAAAAGTAGACAATGCAGGAAAATATAAGGGGGGAGAAAGGCACCCTGAATCCCATTTTTTTCTTTCTATGCTAATGTGTTCGCACCAAAAATGGGCTGATGCTGCATGTGCTTATTTATAATCGAGACCCTTGTAGAGACCGCAGTGAAGAGAAACACAGATTTCCACCCACATGCAAAAGTGAGTGGGGGATGTATCTGTCATGAACATTTTCTGACTCTGAAAGTCTTCAGCATGTCTCCAGGGGGAGCAAGAAGGCAGCTAGTGAGCTTCTGGGGGCAGAACTCAGAGAGCTGACCCCAAGAGCCTAGTTTGCTGTTGGGGAGGACTGTTGAAAATTGGCAGAACCAGGTTTTAGTCCAAGTCTTTGGAGTTCTGACCCATCCAGGTCCGAGCTGAGCATTTCATCCTCAAAAGGGAACAGTGGTGACATGGGGGATGGTGGTGGTTGTCCCTGCCCAAACCTCAGTGTGTTTTCCTGACACCTTCACCAGAGTATGTGGTCCCCTGGAGTCTGAGTGAATTAAGCCTCTCCTAGTTCTACCAAGACCTCTTTGCTAGTTTAGACTTTGGGCCTCAAATTTCTCCTGCAGGCACACCAAATACAATTTTAGGTGGTCTGTCTTGCGTTCATTAACTACATGCCCAATTTTCCTCAACTTTGAAGCCTCGCCAAAATCTATATTCAAATCTGTAATCTGTAATAGTCAGGGGTAAATGAAATTTTTGTCCTCCTTGGGCTTTACTTCAAATACTTACTTCAAAGCAAAGACTGGAAGGGGAGTCAAGGGGCTGAGATTTAAACGCAGGGGGACCTTGAACATTTCCATGGAGATAGGAAGTGAAAGGTGAAGGATACCTGGGGAGAGAGCAAGGAATGGTTTTGATAGGATTGATTGTAAGACCAAGGGGAAGATTTTGATGCTATACAGAAATTGAAGGAACTGAAATGTTCTGGATCAAAGATCTTCTAAACCACTTAAGCATATGCCATGCAGGTTCTGTAAGAGAGGATGGATATTCCCTTTCTTGTCCCTCCATGATGCTCTCAAGCAGGTAAGTATAGGGACATAGCATCTATTAAGTGAGAGGCAGGATTCCAGAGTTTTTATGTTGAATGGGAGAAACTAAACACTTGGGCTTACCACTATCTTTTATTCAAGAAAATAAGAACTGAAGTTATTTCATATCCTCCAGGTATTTTTCCTCCCACTAGGTTTTGCTCTCCATTCAATCAACATTCAAAGAAAGAGCATTTCATAAAATAGGAAGGGTCTTTTGCTGAGCAGGTTTTAAGGAACAGGAACCTTCTTATTCTATTGAAATTTAATGAAACTCTTTCCCTTTGAAAACTGCTTGGACTTTGGACAGGTTGCAAATCTAACAAGGCTGACCTCCTGAGGTCAGCCCATATATAAAGTGTGATCTTGGTTTTTAAGCAACAGCAGTGTCAGGGGATCAAGAGGTGAAATGTGATGCCTGCAAAATTGATTAGCTAAGAATTATGGAAGCTCTTCATATGATAATTACTTATATGCTTATAAGTACCAGTGCACACAGACTGCTAGGCATGATTTTTTGAAAGGTCTCATCTCTTTTCCTTATTGTGTAGAAGAACTTCTGGCAAACCTTCAGGTAAAAATTGGGCATTTTATTATCGAAAGATGCAAAATGAGAAGTCCCCAGGAATATTTTTAGCCCTGATTGTATTTCTTCTGGATGTTATAGCCTCACATTTAAATCACCCTGGTATTTTGTCTCAACGTATTTTGTCAAAAACGAGAGGATGTTGAAGTGATTGAAACAAGTTGTCTCTCTCCCCTGAACTTCAAACTCAAATACCCAGTTGCTATTTGGACATCTCCAGATGGATGTCTACTAGCTCAAATTTATAAGCCCAGTACTGAACTCTTCCAACTTCAAAGACCCAAGTAATCATCCCATCATCTCTGCCGTGTCAGTAAAAGGCGACTTCAGTCTTCCAGTTGGATCAGTACCCCCACCCCCACTTTGAAGCCATCCTTGATTCCTTTCTCTCACATCTTCCATGCAACCTGTTAATCATTCCGTTGGCTCAACCTTCAGGTTATGTCCAGAATTTCACCGCTGTCCTCCATCTCTGCCACATTACCCTGGGCCAAGCCATCATCCTCTCTCACCTAAATAATTACAGCAATCTCCTAAGGTCTCCGCACTTCTACCCCTGCCCTAGGACCTTTTAAAACCATTTTTGAAAAATGGGTGACAAAAATCAGGGTGCTAAATTGATACATCTTGTAATACATGTGCCCCGTGTCTTAGCTGGGAACCTCTGCTGAAAACTGGATTTGTTTTCCGCTACAGCCCAGAGAGCAATATGGTTTGTAATTATGTCTTTCCATCTGTCTGCCAATCACCTGGGGATTTATCTGCATGCAGCATGAGCTGAAGAAAGATGGAAGCCAAAATGTTGTTGATATATTTATGTATGTGTGCGTAGACGTGCTGAACAAAAACAAGCTGATGGAAACACCCACTCAAAGAACCAATAACAGTCTTCTCTCCTTGCTTCTCTCACTTGCTTGCTTTCAGCAACCACTGGAAAGAAAAGACAGCCAGAATAGCTCTCAGCACAGCGTCTCCAGCCACCGGAGCCTACACACGGCCTCCCCAGGCCATAGCACACAGGTGCTCCCCGAGTACCCACCTGCAGAGGCCCCAACTCCAGATCAAACCGACAGCTCTGGGCAGAAAAAACCAGATCCTTTTAAAATCTGGGCCCAGTCCAGGAGCATGTATGAAAACCGACGTGAGTAGCACCCTGGCTCCCGTCTTCCCGAGATCCCTGCCCAAGGCAGCAGTTTTCTCTTGAGGCTTCTTGAAAATAGATTTTCAGTGTATAAACGGGGTAGAAGTAAATCATGGTGAGAGGCAAAAGCTTCTCAGAATAGTGACAGAATCTGCTGGATGTTCATGGAGGATCAGTTTGCGGAGGGGGGGAGCAAGATGCGGATGGTGGTCAAAATAAAGGACCTGGATAAAAAATGGGTTTATTTCTCCCTTCAGTTAAAAGAAGTGGCAGATAAGAGCTGCTGTCTCATTCACTCTTCCCCGTGTAGAGATTGTGGCATATTCTCGTGAGACAGCTCTGATGTTCAGTAGAACATAAATATGATTGATTTGGATTGCAGGAGTAATGAGAAGAGATTAAATGCTTTCTTAGTGGCCTCCAAGTTTTTAAGACTACTGGTAATTTCTTTCTTTTATCATTATCAGTCTTTTGAAACATTCCCCTTAGAAAGGAAAAAAAAAAAAGCAGTGAGTGGTTTGCGCTTTAATTATTTATACTGTGGTTAAGTGTGTTCCTTTGGCTTTACCTTTTCGATAAACATGAACTAGTGATGGCATACATCGTAACTTTTGGCCCTTATAAACCTAACATTGCCTTCTTGTTTTATTTCTTACTTTTTATTATGAAATGACTCTAAAGACTGTTCATGGTAAATAATAATCATGTATCCAACTATTAGCAATGAAAGCTCCAAGGTGCTTTAATAAACTAGGGGATGCAGACTAACCCCCATTTTGGTGGTTGCTATTACTGACATTTTCTCATGAGTGTGATTGGTTAGGATGAAGCAACTCCGGTGGAAGGACGTGCACTTCATTTTCTCTTTGGGGCGGGGGATTGAAGAGAATGTCTGGTGAAGGTTCTGATTAAAATTGGGAGAAGAGAATCACTCTGCCCCTCCTCTTTGTGCCCCCCCCCTCCAGCCCCAGCACAAATTTTGTTTATGGCCACAGCTGTGGTTGTTTCTCAGGCAAAGCCCATGGCCCCAGCCTCTTGCCCACCCACTCAGACTTGGCTCTGAAGCCTTTCCTTTGCTGGCTGGAGCAATTCCTCCGTGACTCAGAACAGGGGAGCCTGGCCCGCATCCCCATCTGAGAAGGAAAGTTGGCCACATTACTGGGTGAAATTCAGCAGTTACGGGGCAAAAGGCAAGTCTGGAGTCATGATGATTACCACATTTTGGAAGTCACTCAGGAGCCCCCCCATCCTTTTCCTCCTCAGGGGAGAAATATCATTGCCTTCTTACTATAACAGTGTGGGGAGTTAAATAAGCTGTTTTGGCTAAGAGTTCCCTATGCTAACAAAAGCCGGATAATTTGAGTAAGAATTTATTTAGTCCCCAGTATAGAAAGACCCCTAGAGTATCCCTGAGGCCAGGTCAGAGGAAATGAAGTTCCATGTGGAACATTCCTCGTAAGCATGAGTTGCTAAGTATGAACCTGGGGTCTGTTCTCCCTGTGTCTTCTCACTAACTGTAGTGATTTCATTGAATAAAATACTCCCAAAGAGGAGTATTTTCACATTCTTTTCACATTTCACATTCTTTCACATTCACATTTCACATTTCTCTCTAACCATGTGGCTCCTCCAATCAATGGTCCACCTTCAGTCGATGTTGAGATATTGCTTTATTGACCAAGCTCCTGCTTTTCTCAATACAGTACACATTTAGGACTTTCTCATGTGTGAATCTTTCTGTGATAAAATAAATCATGTTCTGAAATGCTGGTGGGCATCAAGGATTGACAGACCGTCCTGACGCATCCATTTAATAGGAGACTCCAGCTCAAATGCCATTTTCACCTTGATGGAAGCAAAATTCCTTAAGAATTTGGTATTTCATCAAATTTTCAAAAAAGTTTTTTTTTTTTTTACCAGAAATAAAAAGTAAAATACATACTCTTACCCCACAGCCAGCTGCTTATTTAAGCATTGAAATTATTCAGGTGGCTGTCAGACTGAAATATTTGGAATGGGGCCAGTTTTATCTTCACTTTCTATAACATCTATGAAATACGATCCAGCAGCCCAAACGAGAATCCATTTCTTTTTGGTGATTGGAGGCTCCATAATTGAGTGATCGTAGAATCCTAATTGATGTTAAGATTCCCATGGATTTCTCCTTCACCACTCAATAAGGGTAATGAGGAGACTTCCCCCCCCAATGGTAATTATTTGGTCTCTGTCACAGATTTTCTTCTTTTCACAGCACCTGTAAACGAACCTACATCAGTCTTGTCTTTTAATCAGTCTTTTGCTTTATCCCAGATCCGTTTTTCCCCGTTCCCTTAGGTTGTTTTTTATCTTGTCTTTTCCGGGGGGAGGAGGGTGAATTAGAGCCTTGTTAGATGTGATTCCCTGCCCCTCCCCCAAGACATACTGAACCACCATACTCCAGGAAAAAACAGGGAAGTTGAAGTCAGGAATAACACTTCAATTGGACCCATGTTATCCTCTTTTTATTTTGAAAATATATTTGTCTTATACTTCATTTTATTGTGAAGGGCAGTGTGAAGATTAACACCATCCCTGATCAGATTCCTTCACGTGGTCTAAATGCTGTGCAAAATACCATATTCTTGAAGGGCCATCTGTCAAAACACCAGGGTCAAAATGAATCAATCTGAATTGCAGATGTGTTAATAAATCCCTTTGAAGGGCTTAAATATTTAATTAAAAACAAAGGCAAGCACGGAGGTCCTTTAAAAGCCATGTTGCCTGCTTTGTCTTTTCTGTAGGAAAATATCAATTACTCACATGTCTTTGAAAATGACACTGATGCAAACTTATTAGTAAATGTTCAGGAAAGACCAGCTAGCGTACACCAGTGTGTACTACAAAAGGAAGTCTAAAGCTTGCCTTTGAAACAGCACCTGTTCACAAAATAGTTTGGAAAGGAAAAAAGTCAAAGCTATTGCACCAACGTTGTGAACCTGTCCTACTCAGAAGAAACCTGCTTACACATTTGGAATTGGTCAATGGGATCCTTTATTGTAGTGAGTTTAAGGACGTTGGTTGTACGTCTAGATTTTAAGAGCTGTTATGACAGTTCTTATTTGTGTTTTGTTCAGTTCTTGGCCAGATCTGATGATTTATGTCTCTAAATAAAAGACTACTCCAGGCTCATTCGGTTAAACATCCGACTCTTGATTTCAGACTGAGTCGTGAGATCGAGCCCTGCACCCGGGCTCCGCGCTGAGCGTGTGGAGTCTACTTGAGATTCTCTCTCTTCCTCTCCCTCTGCCCCTACCCCCTCCCTCTCTCTACCTTAAAAACGAAACAAAACAAAAAAACTATTTTGGTTGAATTGCTGAGAATTCATCTGAACAGGTATTAGTGCAAGAATGAATTCCATTGGGAGTCTTTAAATAAATCCTCTAGGGTGGCAGTAATAGAAGTATACATAATTTTTTTTCAAAAGGAAATCAGGGTTTAGACAAACCTAAAGTTCATGACATGATTAAAACAAGTCATACGACAATGCGTACTTTAGGGTATAATTAAATATGAAGAGTCTACGATGGTAATGGTAGTTGTATGAAATTCTCAGTGGAACAACTGTAAATACCAGCTTTTTGACAAGAAAAGCACCATGAAAAAAGAAGGAAAAAAAAAAGCCAGAATCAAACTATAGTCTTTTAAAATCCATAGCAGCCATGACCTTTACTGTGAAAGCTTAACTGCACGTTCCTTTTCAATCAAAACTAAATTAAAATGAACTAAGAGAAAGCACATACATTAAGCTTTGCAAAATTGTGAAATTAATATTCCAGCTATGTCACCTTCGCCTGCATCGGGATTGAGCAAGGGGGAAAGAGAAAGAGAGATCAATTCCACGAGTTTTGGAGAATGTCAGAGTAAGGATCTGCTGAACACTTTTATTTCTCCATTATTATTCATACTGTTCGATGTTGCCATTGGTCCTGGGCGGGGGCGTGGGGTGTGCTGGGGAAAAACTCAGAAAAGGGAGGGAAGAAAGAGAACTGCCATGAACAGAAGCATTATGGCGCTCTTGTTGACCAAACACAGACCAAAGACAGGATGACATAAAAAGCAATGGGCACATTGTATCTAAGTCTGGAAATTTGTGTCTGTAGTAATGGAGACACCAGGAGGTTTCTCTGCAAACCTGGTGATTCCATTCTTTGTAATTATCAAAGGAAGTCTTTTGACTGCTTTATTGAGTTGTCCCTGGCATTACCAAAGGATGTAACTGCTGACATTGTCCCCTCTGCAAGGGCTTTAAAAAGGAAGAAAACTGGACAAAGTTTTCTTAGTTCTTTTTGATTCAGTCTCACTCAAAAAAAAAAAAGATGATATTAATATCAGAAAGATAATTCTTCCCTGCTCTATTCTTGTAAAATCTGCCTGAAATAAAGAAGAGAATAAAGCATTTTGGGGGAGTGGTCTAGAAACTTCGGTGCCCCTGGGAAGAAGTGGCAGCAGAGAACACAAAAGAGAGAACTCCTATAATTCTGTAACATGGTTCCCTGCTGCTTTATCACCTGCGTTATATATTTGGGTACGTGGAATTTGGTGGAAGAATATAATGGTTAAAATGCCAATGTCAAGGTGCCAAAAGACTTTCTTTGTAACATGTCTGTGTTGGTGTATCATGTTTGTGTCTGTGTTTTACTAGCTCATCATTGGCATCTTCAACATCCTTGGTGTCCTTGGGCATCTTCCTTTTCAACAGGAAGCTCTTTAAATAAATTTGCCATTTCCCCATTGATTGTCAGAGAGACACAAACGCTATTTTCCTATGGACTAAACTGAAAGATAAGCCTACGTCTTTTGGCCACAAGCACCCATACCATGACATTGGATGCCTAAATGAGCGACTGAAGGCAGAAACCTGCTACCTTTGGTGTCACTAGCATGGGCAAGTGTTCTTGTGTTAAATGATACTGAGAAAAATGGGTAGAGGCTGGAAGTCTCTGCAGAGATCCTTCCCTTGTTTGCAAAGGGCTCAGCAGACTTAAGGCAGACTCTGCCAGGAACCTAGAGCTGGCCGGAAAGCACCCGTGGTCTATTTTGGAAATAATCCTCTTGCTTGAGTGAACCCAAGACAGAGTCCCATCCTGATTTAATTTGTTGTTTCAGTGAAACCATTAGAGCAAATACCCTGTAGCCAGCTACTCGAACAGAAAGAAAATATCATTACCTTAGCGTGCTCAAGAAAATATCATTCTCAAATTGTGTTTAGGGGAGTCCTGTGATGTAGTTTAACTGCACATTCCGTGGAGTCTTGCAGCTTAGCCTCCGCAATTATAATTAAAAAAATGCACTGGGCATAAAGCACCATGTAAAGCCTATGGCATTAAGATAGCTCAGGAAAAAATATTGTATTCAAACTTCTCTGACTTGTGCTTACCTGTTCATTTAGTTTCTTCTCTCTCAGCGTATTCATACACCGTACATTTGAAGATAGTGGGTGAGTCACTCTTGCCAACTTGAAATCTAAACAACCGCCTTCTTCTTCCCTACCTCTGTACAAAATGGAAGAAGATGAGAACTAAACTCTTAGGCCTACACACTGCTTCAATCCCGAACCCAATTAATTAAATAAACCAGAAAGTATGTAGAACAGTATTTGAAAATCTCCTTTAGGATTCACTGCCACTAAGCCAGTTTTTTTCTTTAAATAAAAGATGTTTCATTTTAAAGACCATAAAACAGTCTCTTGTACACGTTAAAATACTAAAGAGGAACTAAATAGAAGTAACTTTTTTATTACCTTAGTTAAGCAACAGAGTGGTACATAGGACAATTTCAGGTAAATTTCAGGTATAGTGAACATCATCTTATAGAAATGATTTTTCTTCTAATAAATGAGGTTTTTATTTTAAAGCTCAGACCATTACTAAGAGTAAAATATCAAGTTATTGGATAATAAGTTATTACTTACAATTTTAAAATATGATAGGCAGAATCTGGAGCAAAGCGGTCATTCCAGTGATAAAGTAAGAAAATACGGAAAATTGACATTGAACGTTTTTGTAGTCACCATTCACGTTGAGAATATGGAAGGCTGGCTCCTTTTTGGTAATATGACTGAAATTATAATAAACTTTGAAAACTGGAAATATTAGGATGCCCAGGAGTAACTTTTGGCAAAAATGATCTAACAAAATCAAATTATTGGTTTGCCGATCTTGATTACTCTAGGGGGGAGAAAAGAGTGACATTTTTTAAAAAACTGAAAACTCTTTAACTCAAGCTGTTTTCTTTCATCCTCTACTTGGTATAACATCAGATGAGTTATCAGGGCTTCTAAATCCTAAGAGGGAGCTTCTGTTTCCACGGTCACGGTGACTCAGCATGAGCTCCCTCCTGAGACGTGGACACTCACTTTGTGGTCCAGCACGTGCTGATTTTAATTTACTTAATTTCTCTGGCAACAATACCAAGGACAGTGGTCAACACCGACTTCTGGCTTAGTCCGGGATAATGGCTGGGGCTTGATTAGTAATTATCAAACAGTGATGAGTCCTTTGAAAAAACTTAGGGCTCGGTGACCGGTCCTACTGTTTGTTTCTGCCTAGTGTCCTCTGTTATTTTATCCATCCAGATTATTTTGCTTCCTTCTCTGTTGGAATGCTGTCATGTGCTCAGGCACCATCAGGATTGCTCCTCTGTGTTCACCTCAATGGTATGATTCCTTTTAGCACAGAAATCACCTCCCTCTTCCTTCTTCTCCGCAGTTCCAGACTACCAAGAACAGGACATCTTCCTCTGGAGAAAAGAGACTGGATTTGGATTTAGGATTCTGGGTGGAAATGAACCAGGGGAACCTGTGAGTCTCTTGTCTACCTCTTCTCCCAGTGCTGTTTTCTAAGATATCAAAGCAAATTGGCAACAGTGACAAGTCACCGAGATTTGAGTCCAGCCATGTGCAACACAGACTGTTTCATTTCAAGCAGTGTGGGTTATTCGCTGGGTTTTGCGGAGCTCCTTTTGTCTTGAAGAAGAGACTCATTCCCTTCTTTAAAGTTTGCATTCATGTTTATAAAAAGTGGCAGCTCCAGCACCTGGAGCTCCGCATCAAAGAAAATGAAAACAAAAAGCAAAATAATAGGCATCAACTAATGAAGCAATGTCGTTATCCTTCCGGCCAAATCTGTTAAATTGGCCAGCAGGGAGTGGGCTTTGTATATAGCTAGTGCACGGAGAGCTCTTGACGAGACATGAAAGATCAGAGGAGGCAGGACTGCTGTCTTTACAAAAGTAGAGAAAGAGCCCTGAACAAGAGTCAGGAGACCTCAAACCTCCCTGGTCCTCAGTTCCCTCCTCACCTTTAGAACAAATTTGTATAACGTCGTAAGAATGTTTTGAAAGGAGAAAAGAGAACTAAAGATAAATACTGTTAACGTCTCTTAATAAAAAATAGCTGTTATTTATTAAGCACTTACTATGTGCCCAGACCCCATGCTAATGGCTTTTAACATACATTTTCTCATTTCTCCCTCAAATCCCAGAATTTATGCCCATTTTTCAAATTATCCAAGACACAGAAGGGTTAATTTCACTTGCCCAAGATCATAGCACTAGTAAGTGGAGGGACTGAAAGGGTCTGACTTCAGGGTCCACATTCTTAATCATTCTTTTGTCAAAGTTCTTTGTAAACTGTAAATACCATCTAAAGGTAGTTACAGCATTTTTATCTAGTGAGGAGGCAAGGAAAGCACAAATATTTTCGCTCAGGTTTAGTGAACGGTAAATGTAACAAGACACTAAATATAAAGACTGCTCTACATGCAGCTGCTAAAAGTACGGAAATGGGATCTCAAACCAGACTTTGCATGATTCATTGCCTCATTGAGCAGTATTTTTTGTGCATTCCCTATTGCTAGGCATAGAGCTGGACCTTTAAAGAAAATTAGTATTACTATTATAATTTCCAGAGTTTCCTAGGAGGGTTCTGAGGTAAACAGAGAAGGAGAAAAGATTTTGCAAATGAAGGAGTAAAGTGATGTATTTCTACAAAGGGGAAAAAGTGAGTTCTCAGATAAAGGTCAAGGAACCACGCAAGAAATAGTTACTTTTGGGACGCCTGGCTGGCTCAGTCAGAAGAACATGCAACTCTTGTTCTCGGGGTCGTGAGTTAGAGCCCCACATTAGGTGTAGAGATAACTTAAAAAAAAAAGGAATAGCTGCTTTTCCACCATTTAAGAATTACTGTAGCACCTATCACAATGGCCTGGTACCTGGTGGGTGCTCAATAAATGTTTATGGCATGGATGCAGACATGAATGAATGAAATGAATTGTTCTCAGAAATGTGAAGGCCATCGGTATAATAGTAAACCAAAAGGTCAACGTTTCATCCATCATCCAATTACTCAACAGATTTATATCGGTCACATTGTACCGCTGGGTGCTGCTGATACGGATGGCCGCCTGAGGTCTGGGGATGAATTAATCTGTGTGGATGGGACACCGGTAATTGGAAAATCACACCAGCTTGTGGTCCAGCTTATGCAACAAGCTGCCAAGCAAGGCCACGTCAACCTCACGGTGCGGCGTAAAGTGGTGTTTGCAGGTATGTTTTTCATTTATCCCTTTAGACAGTGCTTTGTCACTTTATGCACAGAAAAGGCGCCCTTCCTGTGTCTGCCTCCTCAAGCATCTATTTTAGCAAATCTTCGCAAATGTGATTAAGCTCAGACTTTCCAGATGGTTTCCTTCTCTCAACTCCAGCAAAACTACTGTCATTCAACAGTACTTTAATGTGCCATTCATGCACGTTCAGCGAAACCTTCTAGAAGAGGACTAGTTGAACATATACTCCCTCTCCTCATCTCTGTGCCAACCAGAACTTAGTCACCTCTTCACTTGATGTTAATTCTCAACAAAAGAGGTCATTATAAAAGGCAAGAACGCTGTAGCTTCAAGGTACAAGAACAAAAATTAGTTTTGTGCTGCCAAATAAGCTCATAAAAAAGTTAGTGATACCTTACTCTAGTGTTGCTGCTTGTCGTAGGTGAGAAGCCAAGGTTTGTTTTCTCTGTAAGAACGTCGTGGATCTGGCCAGTTCTTGGCCATCGTTGACTCCTTTCTCCTGCCTGTAAGCTTTAAAGTACTTGAATTCTCAAAACATACAAACCCTTTCCGGCTCAACTCAAATAAAACCTTCCCTGTGAAACCCTCAGAAATTCCCTCCTTCTTCCAACTCCCTTCCAATTTTGGCATTCCTCCCTTGCCATTTTTGTGAGTCATGGTTTACTTTTGTATCAGAATCTCCCATTTTGAGACGGCTCGTTGTGTAACTGTCTCCTTCCCATTCACTCACCAACGTCTTGAAAGCACACACCACATGGGATGTTCACTGTCTGCAGCCCCCACCTTGAAATAGTCAAGACAGAATGCAGAAAAAGCAGATTGTTATATCACTTGAATTACTGAAGAAATATGACATGAAATATTATCTTTTCTTCAGCACTTACCAAGTGAAATTAACTGGCCCTTTGTTAAAAAAAATTGTATAACTCACTTACATGGATTATATAATTAATTAATTATAGAATTAAGATATCAGAATCCAGTGTGAGAATCCTACCTTATTGAAACTGTGGAAAATGGTGTTAGTCAGTCATGGATTATGCCCAAAGAGCTCACTGATGGCCTCAGAATATTTTTTTTTTAAGATTTTATTTATTTATTTGAGAGAGAGAGAATGAGAGATAGAGAGCAAGAGAGGGAAGTGGGTCAGAGGGAGAAGCAGGCTCCCTGCTGAGCAGGGAGCCCGATGCGGAACTCGATCCCGGGACTCCAGGATCATGACCTGAGCCGAAGGCAGTCGCTTAACCAACTGAGCCACCCAGGCGCCCTCAGAATATTTCTTAAAATGGTACTCCGTGCAGTCAGTAGCAGTCAGTTAGAAATGGCTTTTGAGAAGGGATGAAAACGTTCAATTTCACTGACCCAAATAAAAATAATAGAGCAATGTGATTTTTGTTTGTTCCAGATTTGTTTTTTAAATATTAAATATTTGGGGGTTTTAGCTCTGAGCCAAAGACATGGTAAATCTATAAGAGACATTAGACTGAGTACAATAAGCTGGTCACAAAAGGGCAAACATGGTATGAATCCACTTATATGACAGACCAAGAGTAGTCAGATTCATAGAGACAGAAAGCCGAATGTTGGTTGCCAGGGGTTGGGGGAGGGAAAAATGGTTCCTTAGTGTTTAATGGGTACAGAGCTTCAATTCTGGAAAATGAAGAGGTTCTGGAGATGGATGGTGGTGATGGTTGCATGTTGCTGTGATTGGACTTAATGCCACTGAACTATACACTTAAAAATGGTTAAGACGGTAAATTTGATATTATATATATATTTTACCACAATAAAAAGAAATATATGAAGGGAGAACTTCGAGAATAAATGTCTTACGCAAAACCCGAACACGCATTTTGTTTGTAGCATCAAACCTGGGTCACTCCTGCTTATTATTTTGGCAATTTTGGTATGCTTTATCCTCTCACCTACTGAAGCAATAAAACTGGAACTGTGAGGAAGGCTGACATACCCAGGAGTGTGATCAGAGTAGACAGTGACATCTGGAAAGTAGGAAGAGAAACTAAGTATACCTCTGACAGGTGTTGTCAAGAATCCCACAATAGGGTAACTTTAATGGTAAAGTCAACGTGCACAGTCCGACCTGATGGAAAAATGGAAAGCAACGCTGCTTGGCAAGCTGAGCAGAAGTGTGACTCTTGAGGGTAATGACAAGGTGAACGTGCGCTTAGGTCCCTGCGGTAAAAGTGGGAGTCCTTGCGGGTGTGGACCACACTTGCGCTTCTGCTCACGTTCCTGTGATTCCTGCGCGGGAGGCAGTTTGGAGGGGCCCCCCCTTGCAGCCGTATGGAGCCTGAGAGCGGATGCCCATATTCAGTAGGCTTTTGTCCCCTGGGGTGTCTCCTGTGGGCTCCTGGCAGGAGCTTCGGGACAGGAGCTACGTGCGGGACAAGGGGCTGGGGTCTCGTTGCACACTATGGCGCCGGCAGCGGGGCCGCCGAGCAGGGGGCTGGCTGAGCCGGGCCTCCGTCTCTTTCTCTCTCTCTCTCTCTCTCTCTCCCCCTCCCTCCTGCAGCCCCGAAAGCCGAGAATGAGGTGCCGTCGCCGGCCTCCTCCCATCACAGTAGCAACCAGCCGGCATCGCTGACCGAGGAGAAGCGCACCCCGCAGGGCAGCCAGAACTCCCTGAACACGGTGAGCTCTGGCAGCGGCAGCACCAGCGGGATCGGGAGCGGCGGCGGCGGCGGCAGCGGTGTGGTCAGCACAGCAGTGCAGCCCTACGACGTGGAGATCCGGCGCGGTGAGAACGAGGGCTTCGGCTTCGTCATCGTGTCCTCAGTGAGCAGGCCCGAGGCCGGCACGACTTTCGGTGAGTGTCCCGTCCGCTCCCCCGCACCTTCCCCTGACGCCGGTGGCGAGCGTGTTGTGTTGCAAGGGCAAGATGACCAAATTCTCAGTAACAGAAATGCCTTCATGCTTTTCGCCGCAGGTAATTACAGTCTTAATTGGGGATGGAGAGTGTGTTCGGTAGCTTTTCCCTTCCTGAAGGTTGGATTTTTTTTTTTTTTAATCTTTCAGCTTCCATGCAGAATGCGTGTTCACATGCATACAGCTTCGAGCATAAATGGAATTTGCATGAAATTTGATGAGCGACCCCTTGACAGTGTAGAGTGAGCAATCCTTGGCAAAGAATGCATTTGTGAGGTCCTTAGGATATCAAGAATAGCAGAAGCCTCACCAGGTGGAGGAGGTTTTGGAATAAGCTTATGGTGGTAAAAATGCCTAGGGAACAATACAAGTGTAAAGAGTAAACATGATCATGTGAAGTGCCCGGTCCAGTTTGTCTGTGTCCTTTCTCTACCCTAACCCCATCGGAAATTTTTAAATGTTAAATAATGTTTTTACCATTGTCTGCTTAAGAATCTAGTTAAGATCTGAGTTCAGAGCCATTTGTCTTCACGGTCCTTGAATCCCAGCAGGGCTGATTTTCCCGTCTCATCTGGATGTTGGGGGTTTCAGCAGAGTATGGAGAAATCCAATTGTCACCCTCTCAGAAGGTTAACTGATGGGTATACTAGCAGAGACAAACAGGACCCATGTGATTCCAAGAACCTAGTAATCTGTGAATCTGTTTCCTGTTAGAATGGATTATAAAAATGTACTCCAAATATCCATCTTCTTCATTAGATTAAAAAGTCACCTATTAATCCCCCAAGCACATTTGTTCATTAATACAGAATAGGAGGGGAGATGGGGAAGGGCTATGCAGGCTTTGAAATTTACACATTTCTATCCCCAAATGACTTGTCCACAAGAGTCCAATGACCTGTGTGTGGCCCAGGTCACTGCTGGCTAAGATCAGGCGAGGTGCTCCATCCCTTCAGCTTTCTGATCCGGTAGAACTCCCTTTACCTTTGTACCTTGCTTCCTGCTAAAGCCATTTCCCCTGAGGTCTGTTCATTAGGAGACTGAGTCAGTCAGGTCTATGCATGTGTGGCTGCAGTAACAAATGCCCGTTACTAACAGTGCTTTTGGGAGCTACATTAATAAAGTTATCACAGCATGTCATGAATGGATGACTGGACGCCAAGGCAAGGTTTTTGGGGTTTTGTTTGTAAATTGATTCGGGGGACTTTTCTGCTTAATATAAAAATCTAAAGAAAGGCAAAGGGAGGAAGAATTCCCATTGCTTTCTTCAGATCTACAATTTGATTGTCCCTATGCACCTCCTGATGTTCTCAGGATTTCAGAATTGTCAGTTTCACTTTTTACAATGAGATAGATATGTCAGGTGGGAGGCTATGTGTTATTTAATGAATACTGAACGTCTTCTCACAATTTGGTCTTTGTTTTCCTCTGGCTCTTCTTACAATAAACAAATTCAACTTTCCCTAATACCTTGCATGAGACTTCTGTTTCCAGCTGTGCAGAGCTTTCCTCACACCTGCTGTTTGACACCTTTCTCATGTGAGTTGTCCATGGAGAGGGGCTAAACTTAATCTGGACCTTGAATTTGAGTATGGAAGCCTAACAGACCTGCCTTTTGGGTTCCAAAAGACCGTTTGCTTCCTTTTTAAAGATTCTGTGGCCTTGACCTTACATGCAATGATACACACTCAGGCAAATATGCCAAAATTCAAAGAAATTGTAATGTCTTCCCACGTTTTATCCTCAAGGTCCAAATTATGACAGAATCGCCTATTCAGTTTCATTGTCTCCCACGTTCATTTTATCACCCTCTCCAAAAGGCGACTCACCTGCCTAACTAGCTTCACAGTCCTCAGAAAGATGAATTCTCAGAATAGGTAAATATGCATTTAGCTGCAGACCCTATGTCAGGACTGAAAGCCAATCTCCCACCCCTCTCTAGAAGTTAGCAGTACTCGTGGTCGTGACATGGGGTGAGTGCCTCAAAGTACACAAAAAGCTTTCCTCTTCACATGCCCCTTTCCTGGTTTTCTTATTGTAGATGTGCAGTAACTGATCATGAGGAAGGAAATGATCAGAGTTTCCAAAGGGCTGAGGAAGGATTTGAACCTGGCTTTGGATCACTGCCCTTAGCCTAAGTAGATCCCAGGTTTTCAGAGTCCTTTGAGGGGATTTTTTGTGAGAAAGGAGGAGGATTTCAGAGCTAATGAGCCACCGGGGCCTTACCCTGAAAGCATAGGCAATAGGCTGAATCAGGAACAAAGGTCATAAAAGGAAAAATAGGGGTCAAGGTTGGGTGGCTTTTTTGGCTCTTGTAATTATGCCTTTTTCCTAAAGCTTTCATCCTTCTGGAGAGAAGGCAGCAAGACTAAGTGCTTGTTCATTAGGTGTTTTCAGAGGGAATTTTGGCGGTAGCAGACTCTCCCGCCTCACCAGACGCCTAGTGATTCTTTTTTCTGGAGAAAGAACAAAACATTGGCAGAAGCTTGAACAGCATCTGGCAAAAATGAAGGGACGCGAACACAGAATGTGGAAGAACATCCACCCCAGCTCTGGGCTTCATATTTGCAGACCCAAAATAAGCCAACGGCGAGTTATTTTGGGGCTGTTGAGAACCTCTGAAGTTGCCAGCTATCACAAATTGTGTCAGCGATCGAAGGAGGGAAGCTGGGGTTTTCCCCACATTTGGAAGGGGGGCAGGGAGTGCAGCGAGGAGCGGCCCCCCCACCCCGACAGGCCCTGAGTGTTGCCAATGTTTTGACCATCGGCACAGAGCTCTCCTTTAATAACATTTGCTTAATGCTTTACTTAATTAACACTTAACCTTCTCTTTCCCTTTTCAACCCTTTTTCTCCTCCCTTCGCTATATTCCCACGTAACTTAAAAAAAAAAAAAACAAAAACCTCAATATCAAAGCAGGCAATGCATGTGTGGCTATGCCTCACAAAATAGGTCGGATTATTGAGGGGAGTCCTGCTGACCGATGTGGCAAGCTGAAAGTGGGAGACCGGATCCTGGCAGTGAATGGATGTTCCATCACCAACAAGTCCCATTCAGACATTGTCAACCTAATCAAGGAAGCAGGAAACACAGTTACCCTCCGCATCATTCCTGGGGATGGTAAAGTATAACTCTTGTGTCTCTCATTCTCTCCCGAGCTCTTCCTGGGTCTCTCTCTCTCTCTTTTTTCTCTGTCTCCCTCTCATCAGGATCCATGTCACTGAAGAATGTTGCTTTAGAGGCAGGCTTACCCATCCGTAACCGAGCATACCCATCCTATGGATGTAAGCCGTCCTTACCAACCCTTACCTCCCCCTCCCCTTTACCTAATCCTCTTTCCCTGTGACCCTGTCTTGCTGCAGATACAAACATTACAGAAAATCTTAACTTTCCGCATTTTATTTTGGTTTTGGTACCCTTGTCCTTACAATGATAGAGTGGTTTGAATACAGGTGGTATAAGATCCTCTGATGTTCTATCTGGAAATGATTAAAGATTTTTTTTTTAAAATCACTAAAATTTAACTGTATGATGGGTGCCTGACTGGCTCAGTCAGTAGAGCATGCGACTCTTGATCTCAGGATCGTGAGTTCAAGCCTTACCTTGGGTGTGGAGCCTACTTAAAATGAAATTAAATTAATCAAATCAAATCAAATTTTTAAACTAAAATTTAACTATGATATGGTAACATCACAAAACCTACACAATGACAATTCAGAGCCAATACTTTTTTTTTTTCCAGAATAAGTGAATATATGAAAGGTTTCTGTTGAATAAAGAGATCCTTAGGGTTTGTGCTTACTTGGTTTGTCTAATTTTTGCATGTGGTTAGAGAAAGAATAAAACCTCTTTTTTGATAGGTTATATCTACATTAAACTAGGCCTATTCTTGTTTGTTAGTTTGCTTGATTATTTGATTGGTTAAATTCAAATCTTGTTTCTTTTACACCATTGGTGATTCTGCCCCCTAGGGGACATTTGGCCTTGTCTGGGGTGGGTGCTAATGGCATTTAGTGGGTAAAGGCCAGGGATGCTTCCAGACATCCTACAGTATACCGGATAGCCCCCCCACAATGTAAAGTTATACAGCAGAAAATATCAATATTCGTTATTCATATCTTTTTTTAAGATTTATTTATCTTAGAGGGAGCGAGTGCAAGAGTGCATGGGAGGAGCAGGGGTCCGAAGGAGAGGGGGAATGAGAATCCTGAGTAGACTGCGCTGAGCACGGAGCTGAAACAGGATCTGATCTCCCGATCCTGAGATCATGACCTGAGCCACAATCAAGAGCTGATGCTTAACCGAGCGAGCCACCCAGGCGCCCCACTCATTATTCATATTTAATAAAAATGAAGTTGATACACTGATGTCACTAAGTATAGATTCTTCAGAGAATTAAGTCCTGAATACTGACTTCATGTTAAGCAGACTTTGCCTTTGGGAGGAAAGTGATACTTGTCTCAAATGTTTCAATGTCTTTTTTGTTTGTTATAACTATACATGTTATAAAATAAAATACGTATTCTCAAAGTCAGTATTTCTCAAGAAGAAAATGTGGTTTAACGAGATAGTGTGATAAAAATTCTATGTCCTTGGGGCGCCTGGGTGGCTCAGTCGTTAAGCATCTGCCTTCGGCTCAGGTCATGATCCCGGAGTCCTGGGATTGAGCCCCGCATCAGGCTCCCTGCCCGGCGGGGAGTCGGCTCCTCCCTCTCCCTCTGCTCCTCCGCCTTGCTCGTGCTTGCTCTTTTGAATCCCTCAAATAAATAAATAAAATCTTTAAAAAAAAATTCTATGGCCTTGATCGTAAAATAAAATCAGAGATTTTATCTGAAAATAATTCATCAAATGAGTATTTTTTATAATTGTTTAGAAAGTGATCCCTATTCGTTTCAAATTCAAGTGGTGTAAACTGAGCCTCTCAGAAAAAAAATAAATCGTAAACCAAACAATAAATACTTGAAAATTGTCGGTTCCAAAACCAGAGAATTTTCTCTGAGCCAAAATACCCCATACCAAATGTGGAGGAAAAAAGAGCTCCTTGATTGCTGGTCTACTTCACCCTACCTCAGATGCATGGTTAGTAATTTACCATGTGGTTTGGAGTCCATTCCACCAGCTCACCACTCTGAAAGGCAAATTACAATTTAGGAATGTGGTCACAGGATGATAGAACATAGGTTCCTAATGGAAAGGATGAAGGAAGCCAGAAAAATTAAGTGAGAAGTGGTTGAGAGAGCCAAATGTAGTATATAAATTTAGACACATCTATCTACATGCTGTAAAGAGATTTCAAAAAACTAATCCAGAAGAAGGCAACACAGGCATTGAACTTGCTTTGTCTATATCGGTCAGTCTTAATGTGGGAAGGATAATGTCCAAAGATGGAAGGAAGGAAAGAATGTACTCCTTGAGGGAAGGGCTTAGAAAAAGAGTTTGAAATCAGGAAAGATACAAATATGCAGAATCCAACTTATGCTACTGTGCACATACTAGGTATTGACTTAATTTAATAAAGTGCAATGGAAAAGTTTTAGAAAATCTGAACACCAAAATATGCAGTGCGAGGTGAATTACCCAGTAGCAGTTGTCAATAAAAAGGCAATTTTTTTTAAATTTCAGTACTTAGAAAATATAAAATTCAGGTAGACACATCACATACTCTCTTGACTAGAAGAAAGTAAACATGACAGCTAATTCAATGTAGTTGAGGACCGATGTGCTGCCCAGGATGTGATTTCATCCCAAGGTACTGCAGCCGTTCATTGCCATGATAATAAGATTCTTCATCAATTACTTTGTAAATTTTGGAAGCCAGGTAAAGGAAATCAGTTCTGACAGAGGGTGGATTTCTGATGCTTATCTTTTTAATGGGGCCAAAAATGGCCATCTTGGAAATTAAAATTGATGCAGGGGAGTCGGATTTCTGGAGAACTGTTGGAACAATCCAAGAGAAGTTTGCAAACACCTAGAAGACAGAGTGGCCATTAATGAAGGTCTGATGAAGAGAGACACATGGCAGATCACTTGCTCTCTGCGAAGGTGTGTTAGACGTGGAGAACTGTAGAATAAAAGGGAGTGTATGTTAGGGACCTCTGCTCTCCTTCAAACCTTTCACACGAATGGTCAATTCATCAAGTAGCCCAAGACAGTGTTTGTGTTGTGGTCCTTGTGAGGAGACTGAAGTTCTTAGAAACCCATGTTATCCAGAGTACTGTTGTCAGAAACCCTGGGAGGCACTTCAAGGAGATGGGAAAACGTGCTCTTTTTTGGGCAGTGCTCGGAACCCACTCCGGATCCACTTGTTTCCCTAGCTCCTGCTGCCTGATTCTTTTTTCTTGTCATTGCTCACCTGGTACTTTTTCCAACTTACTTATCTCTGTACTTTCCCTAACTCTGCTTCTCCATTTTTCTGTGCCCTCCCTGGCTCCCCATTAGCTTCCTTCAACCAAGACCAGGAAACATGACTTTCCTTTATTTGGCTTACTCTGTTCCTAGAAGGCCTGCCTTCACAGGTCTTGGACAGGCCTCGATCAGGGGGTCCTCTCCATCTCTGCTTTTACTGTCTTTGGGACTAGAGTGGGAGGTGCAGTGGGGGCAGGACATTTTCTCCTATGAGATATGGGCAAAGCATAATAAATACGTAAGGGCAGCACAGAAAGGCCCAGAGAATAGATGAACATACTGAATCTGAACTTGAAATTTGACAGGTCAGACACACATGTTTCCTACCACTTGCCTTCTATAGAAATAGTCTGTGAAATCTGGGTGGGAATGAGACTTTAATCAGAAAGAGCAGACCCTTGGCTTATTCAAACTGACACAGAACTGTCAGTATGAGTCAAGTTCTAGATAATGAAAATACTTATAAACTTAATAAATTACTTAAGTCTTAAATTTGTACTTCAGATCACTCTGATTCAAAGTATTTGTTATATAGTAGGTAAGGGCATGGCAACCCAGACATTGCCATTTCCTTGGCAAAGGCATAGAATAGTATAAGTATCTTAATAGAAGGCTCTGTGGATATGGTAGCTAGCAAAGGGATAGGGCAAAAGGAACAGGGTTGCAACCATAACACGTTTTAAGTCTCCCAAAGTTTCGAATATTTATGGCATTCAAATTTTCAAACACTTCCTTTAGATATTTATTACATGTGTGTTTATGTATTCAAATATTTATGAAAGGAATGATTGTATCCTCTGTTCATTTGTTTGGCTTTGTAGTGTGGATTCCGTAAGGGATGCTAAAGGTATTAACATGAGGGCTAGGTTGGAATTGTGATCACTTGTCAGGGAGCTATTGAAACCCAGGGTAGAAGTTCCTGTCAGAAGTTAGTGCCCTGATTTAGCCCCACACCGTGACAGTACCTTGAGAGCCAGGATATGCTTTGCTTGAGACACGATTGCTATGGAAAGTGTAGTAATATTCATTTTCATTCCTCTGGGAGAGCTAAAGTTGGTGTAAACACTGTTTAATAAAGGATGTAGGATACTTTCTGGAATTTATCATAAAAATAGCTAATCTGTTCATCTATCTTTGAGTTTTAAAAGTCAAATACATTGACATTCATTCATAATACTGTGCTGGAGTAGGCTCTTTTATCAGGCCCTTGTTATATGAGGCAAGTTTTATTTTAGGATGGAGCTACAGATTTGTGATAATGGCCTTCATCTCTGTATTTTATAAAAAGCTAGAGAGAATTTCAACACAAAAAGTCTTGGTTTAATTCTAAATGAAGACTTAAAAGTTTAATAAAATAAGTATATCTTTATTGATATTTAGAAAGCATCCTGGAAATCCAGGGTATGCTGAAAATTATTTAAGTGCTTAGAAAATGGCTCATGAAATCTAGAGTCAGAGCAGGGTATTTTGCTTTTTAATTAAGCTATGATAGTTGGTGGTATTTATGTAGTAAAATAAAGGCACTGCTTATTTGAAAGGAACATACCAATTAGGTATGATTTCCTTGATACCAACACATAATTCCCTTGTAAATGGAAATAAGACTCTGGATGACTTTGGACATGTTACCTGCCTTTCCTTAGCCTAAATGTCTCCATCTGTAAAATGGGAGAATAATTGCACCAATTTCATCGAGTTGGAAGAATTAAATAGTGCATGTGGATCAAGCTTGGCACTTCGTAAATAATCAAGAAACGGTGGTTGTTCATAGATTAAGAAATACAGCGGTAGGAGGAAAATTCAGTGAGCTCAAATAATCATTTGCATAAAAATGTTAATTTTTTAAATGCTTAAAGTTAATCTTCAATGCAAAACAGATTTGCGTATAAATATGCAGAAAATAGCAAATGAAGGATAGGAGGCAGATCAATAAAAGAATTCTATTTATATGTGTATTGAGTGATTATCTGTCATATCTCATCAAATCATGGAAGCGCAGAAATTAAAAAAAAAAAAAAACTTTCAGAATGAGATCTGATCTGCCTTGAAAAACCCTGGCTACCAAAAACACACAAGAACTCGAAAGGGGAACTCCTGCACAATTCAGTAATTATAATCACTTTAATTATAAGGAAATGTTCTTTTTGGTATCCTGATTATGATTTCCCCATGGCCCGAACAATCTTGTGATTTCCCAGAGAGTCTCCATAAAATTAATTACAGTGAGCAATATGAATTTTTTTTAAAGGACCAATACATGGGTTGATGAAAATTCTGGTGAATCATATCGATAGGCAGTGCAGTCTCTTAGTCCATTGTTCTGACACAGTGGGTGTACTTTATGGAAAATCACATAGATTTATCAACTTGGTTGTGCCAGTTAACTACACCCATAAAAATGCACTAATAATACGGTTTTAATATTGTGATAACAGTAATCAACACATGCTCCCAATAAAAAATGTGCTAATCATCTTTTGTATGGTTTTTATGTGCCAGGCACTATCCCAAACACTTTGCTCTCAGATAATCTTTACATGAATTTTCTTAGATACTCCTGTTGTCCCGCATGTACAGAAGAGAAAACTGACTCATAGAAAGTTTAAGTGACTTTGCATAAGTCCCAGCCAGGAAATTGTAGAGCTGGGGGGTGCACATAGCCAGACATTCTGAGCCTGGAATCTGACCTCCTAGTAGGACTTTATGCTAAGCTGCCTCCGGTGAAGCTTGAGAAGCACCACCTCCCCTGCTCAGGGGATTGCAAGGTATATTGGCATAGTAAAGGTTCTGAGGACGCTCAGAGGCAAAACAAAATACAGATACACAAAAACACTTCCCTCTATTTCACCCATTATTTCTCATCCTTAATTGACCACAGGTTCTTCTCCCTCAGAATCTGTAGGTTTAAACAGACAATGGGAAACTTGTCCTAAAGATGAATTGGATTCACTTTATAGTTTACTTGATCTAGTTACATTTTCTTCTTAAACTTGTGCCTTAGCTCTCAGCATCATGGGCTTTATAGGTGGAATATAGACTGTTAAAATCATAATTCCAACTTTCCCATTTTGCAGAGAGTTTAAGTTCCCATGATAATAAATCAAAAGTAGAAGTGGTAGCAAGGGCCATAGCTACAATAAAGGTGTATTGGGTGCTTACTGTATGTCAGGTACTGTACTAGGCTTTCCATACAATTTTTTGTGTGTTTTTTTATTATTATGTTATGTTAATCACCATACATTACATCATTAGTTTTTGATGTAGTGTTCCATGACCCAATGCTCCATGCAGTATGTGCCCTCTTTAATACCCATCACCAGACTAACCCATCCCCCCACCCCCAAGCTTTCCATATACTTTCATCAAAGAGCAGAGTTATGTTATCATCCCCTTCTATCAGATGAGGGAAATAAGGCATACAGCTAACGAGTGGGGGAAGGGGGATTGGATCTCAAGCCTGTGATTTTAACTGTGTAATGAAATAAAATAATAGGAAGCCAGACCCAAGCTGAAATAATATCCTTAGGAAATTAAAATGGAAGACCACAAGTAATTGGCATTTCTGGGATGTCCTGTCACCCAGGACTACAGTGGAGAAGAGATGTAGTCCAGGTATCCCAGGTGAGACTACTTAACACATTTTCCCATAGAAACTTTGTTATACATTATGGATGGATATATGTAATCTGCAAGCATTAGGATGCCTACTCTGAACCACAGGACTCCTAGAAACTTATAGACTTCATTGCACACTATGAATTAAATAGGCATTCATAGGCTAATCTTAGAACCTAATGACCATATTTAGTATTTTCTTGATGAGAAAATATATGCCAAGTTCCAAATAGTCGACCTAAAAAATAAATACTAAAAGAGCAACTTCCTCATAGCTGCTTGCTATCTGCCTTGATCTTAATGGAGAAATAATTAGTAAAAGACTATATAACCATTACTATATAAGTGATTACATTTTAATATATGCATGTTGGTATGCAGTCTATAGGGCATGCTCATTACATTAGGGTGGCTTCATAATTTATACAACTTATGTTTATAAACTCTGGCTCTAACTAATGCAAGTTTAGAAATTAATCTTTCCTCAGTGATACTAGAGGAGATCTGTGAAGAACTCCACATTTTCAGTTGTTTTTCATTAAAAGCAATGGGGAAGAAGGTAGATGTGTGTGCGTGTAGTTAACAAGATGTTAGCACACTTCTGATTTTAATATTCACCTGAGGAAATCAAGCAGACTCACTAAATATTGCTGGTAAATTGCAGGAAACATTAGTCTGTAACATTCTGGGGAGAAGAGCAGCACCGGTGGGCAATGTTTTGACACGGGAGTGCCATTTTTAAGTGTCAGGGAGGGAGGGAGAGGGGGAGAGACACCTCCTCCCTTGGCTACAATTCTAGAGTAGCATGTTGTGGGGCAAACTCTTTAGTTCATCTGTGGGGATATCATTTGGGAGGAGGGTAATGGGGACATACATGCCTCATATCACAGAAGATCTTAGAATGATTCGTTTAAGTCTTCGTAGTTTAGAAGTTCATGTCAGAACTGCTTCAAACAGTGACAGAGAAACTAGACTTGTCATTCATATATGGCACTTCTGCATCCCTCCTGGTTTGATGATCTCTTCTCCAGGGCCCTCATTCTGTTATGCTCTGTCTCTCCCTGCAGAGTCTTCAAATGCTACTTTGCTGACCAATGCAGAGAAGATTGCCACCATCACCACCACACACACCCCTTCTCAGCAAGGGGCCCAGGAGACCAGGTCAGACATAGCTTTAGTTGCTTTTGTTAGGTTTAAGGGAAAAAATTAACTCCTGGCCTGATGATACTCATCCTTGATTCTTTTTTTCCTATTTCCCCATGGTTTGCTTTTACATTTATTTCTCTCACTTTGGCAGGAATACCACCAAACCAAAGCCAGAATCTCAGTTTGAGTTCAAAGCACCCCAGGCAACACAGGTGAGAGCCATTCTTCTTTTTTCTCTGTTTGCTTTGTACATTTCCTTCCAACTTTCTGAAGCTGTTTTTATGAGATCTTTTATAAGATACCCTCAATTAAAATAACCTTTTGTGAGAGGATGTACTAAATATGTACTCAAATTTAATTGTCTAGGAAATGACATTTTATTTTACTACCTTTGAAAAATATTCCTAGATATCCTTTTTAGGTGGGAAAAAACAAACAAAATAAAAAAAAACCATAATTGTCTCAGGGACTGGCCATCAGAGAAAGAGCAAAATTGCTAATATCTACTCACGGTATTCATAACTGTGTTTATGCCAAGAAAATGTCTTTTTTTGTTAAGGTGTTTCTCAGCCTTGTGAATTTCAGGTGAGACCCATAGAGCTAACTGCCCGTCCCACAGGGTAGGAAGAGGGGATGCACAAACATGCAGGTGAAGCAAATATGGGAAAAGCAGATATGGTTGAGCAGGTTCATTTTGACTGGCCTTCTTAGAGCCTTCAGCAATCCATTCATGCTTCTCAGCCAGGGTAGCAGCCACTCCCCAGATGTGAGGAGGTCGTTGTTGGTGTCCTAGTGATAGACTCTGCTGCCGTTTTCCAGGCGTGGGGCACGGAGGGTGAACATCCAGCACTGTGCAGGATGGTATTGTGTAATGACTTTCCCTGCCACAAATACGATCTGTGGCCTCCCTGATTAAATTTTAATATATCCATGTTGAGGTGCAGGCTACAGGCACTCTCATGAATGTTTTCAGATTCTGCATCTGCAAACTTCTAAGATGAATGAATATTAATAAACAATTGAGAATCACCAAGAGAAGGATAGAGACCATGCCTTTTTGTCAAATCACATGACAGAGAATATTTGGAAAGAGGTGGGAAGAAATATGGGCAGATATACGCTCACCCCCAAATGATTACATTTTGGTTTTTCTAAATAGGAGCAAGATTTTTACACTGTGGAACTGGAAAGAGGAGCCAAGGGATTTGGCTTTAGTCTTCGAGGGGGCCGAGAATATAACATGGACCTCTATGTTTTGCGCTTAGCAGAGGATGGTCCAGCAGAAAGGTGTGGAAAGATGAGGGTAAGTAGGAAGACGGGTCTGGACAAATAAGTCATCTGCAGCGACTTTTTGACATGACGCAGCTAGAACCTTCTTGTTCCTGAGAACTGCATTTTCTACTGTTTTCAGGACACTAAATGCACGACTCCCACTCCGTAAATCTCTCCCTAAAGCATAGTTGGTGGTAGCTGCTCAAGTTAGGTGAGCCCTTTTAACTCTTCAGGGTGGAATGAAGGATTGAAATGACTTACAAATTTATTGAAATAAATACTTTCTCAATCCCAGTCCCATAGTTCTTATACTTAATCTCATAAGGCAGGCACATCACCTCACAGGAAATCCTAGGTATACCAGGATGCTTACAGAGCAGGGAAGGCGTGTAGTCCTGTAGGTTCTGGGTGATGAGCTCCATTCAGTCTCCAGCTAGTCACCAGCTGTGTTACCTGAGCCTCAGGAGCAGGTCAGCTCTGCCCCAGCAAAGGGCCAGCAGCTCCATGGCATGAATATTCCTGGTTGCTCTGTAGTAGTCGAACCTGCAAATTTCAAATATACAAATGCCAAAAAGATCACTCTGTTCTCTTTAGATATCTCATATCTGTTACTATGCATGCATATGTCACTTCCCTGGGGGGATCAGGTGGTTTAAAAAAAAAAAAATCATGTCATTATAGAGAAGTCACTTAGATTGAGGCATATGCATAGGGAGCAATTTGCTACAAAAGAAAAAAATCAAGACAGCCAGAACAAGAAAGGAAAAAAGCACATGGAATTGGTCCAGAGCAAAGAGGGGATAAAATAGTGACCAAGGGTAGGGAACTTAATATTTGTATGTAAGGCATAATATTGCTTTTTAAGTTTTTTCAGGTTGAATTTTTTAAAAAAGATTTATCTATCTATCTATCTATTTATTGAGAGAGAAAGAGCTGGGGAGGGGCAGAGGGAGAGAATCTCAAGCAGACTCTCTGCTGAGCACGGAGCCCAACACAGGGCTTGATTCCCGTGACCCTGAGATCATGACCTGAGCTGAAATTGAGAGTCAGACACTTAATCGACTGAGCCACCCAGGCGCCCCCAGATTGAATTTTTAATGAGTGGGTTTTTTTTAGTTGAGAAAGTAGACCATGAAAATGGCTATAGAAAATTAGTGAAAAGTGGTACATATTTTAAAATATAGTTTCTAAAGTCAAACCATATTACCAATTTCTTGTATATTCTTTTGTGCATATATATGTACAATTTGTGCACATAGGAATAGAGACACTATATACGGCTTTTGTTTAAATTTTAAACACATGGGGTATGCTTTTCCATGTCCTTGCTTACTGAAAAAGGTTTCTGATTGAACGAACTGTCATTATCATGCTATTTCGTATTATGCTGTATAGTTCACAGGACACATTTACGTGTCTTATCCAATTTGGTCCTCACACCTTGGTAGGGATGGGTTGTTAACATCCCCTTTTATGGATGAGAAAGTGAGTTCCAGGAAGTTAAAGGATTTGAGCAAGATTAGTTAGCTAATAAGTGACAGGACTCAAATTTAAGGCTTTAATCTCCAAAGCCAGTGCTTTTCCTCTTCTGCCTTCTGGAAAATAAGCTCCCTGAGCGTATTTTATCTCCAGTGCCCTATAATAGTAGCTGACACATAGTAAATGCCACATCTGTGTATCAGTCAGGGTTGTGGTCTCATCAGAAAACTCACCCGGGGAGGGACACCTGGGTGGCTCAGTCGGTTGGACGACTGCCTTCGGCTCGGGTCGTGATCCCAGGGTCCTGGGATCAAGTCCCGCATCGGGCTCCTTGCTCGGCGGGGAGCCTGTTCTCCCTCTGCCTGCTGTTCCCCCTGCTCATTCTCTCTTTCTCTCTCTCTGACAAATAAGTAAAATCTTAAAAAAAAAAAAAAAAAGAAAAGAAAGAAAGCTCACCTGGGGAAGCATTTGCTTCTAAGCTCACTCACAGGGTTGTTGGCTGGATTCGTTGCCTCTTGGGCAGTTGGGCCTAGCTCTCCCTCATTTCCTTATCATGAACTCTGTGGGGCAGCTCACCACATGCATCAGAGTGAACAAATGAGACAATAAAAGAGGGGCACATAAGACAGAAGCCAAAATTATTTTGTAACCTTATCTTTGAGCTGACATCCCTTCCCATTTGCCAGAAGCAGGTCACTAATTCCAGCCCACATTTGAAGGGAAGGAGATTACACAGGATATGAATGTAGGGAGGAAAGGATTGACGGGGTGGGGGAGGCATCCTAGAAACTGCCTACCACATCTTCTTTTCCTGAACAATTAATATTCCCTTTACTGCTTCATCTTTTTTTCCCTTAGCACTTAACACTTTCCAACATACACATATGTCTCTAATTTTGTTGTTAATTGTCTTCCATTAGCATGTCATCTCCATGAGGGCAGGAATTTTTTTTGTTTCCTTACCTGCTGAATCCTAAGCAACAGGAGATTTTCTGGAATATACTCAATAAATAGTAAATCACTCAATGAAAGAATTTTAAAGCATAAAGCACCTTGATAGCTGGTCAGACCCTTTGTGACATTATCACTCTTGTCTCTTGCTTTGGCAGATTGGTGATGAAATTTTAGAGATCAATGGCGAGACCACCAAAAACATGAAGCATTCTCGGGCTATAGAACTGATTAAGAATGGCGGCCGCAGGGTGCGTCTGTTTCTGAAGCGGGGAGACGGCTCAGTACCAGAATATGGTGGGTCAAACTATGAAAACCTTCCTTCCTTCCCTGGCATGACTCCATGAATTTGTCTCCAGAACTGCAGCAGGAAAGTCTTTTTGTTTTCCCCCTATTCACCAGTGTCTCACCAGCCTTTCGCACCATGTGATTATTTGCCTCGCTTGTTCTGAAATCTCTACACATTTCATCCTTTTGCTTGCTTATGTGGACCGGGGCGTGGCCTAAGACAAGATCTCGATAGCCCCCTTTCTGATAAGCAGAGAGAACATTTTGTCTAGTCCAACCAAGAGCAAAGGAATGTTTGTTGGAACTGTGCCAAACTGTTTCTCAGATCCAATTGTTAGCACAAACTGACTATACTCCTTTTCAGAAGCAGGAAAGCAGGTTTCCTGAATGATATGTTGAGGCACAATTCTCCTTTATTTTTTTCTTTTTTTTTTTGATTCCTTGATGTTTTTACATAAGAGGTGTGAAATTTTTGAGATGATTTGGGGGCCTTGCTCACCTCCTTTATGCTCTGTATATGACACTTCTGCATATCCCCCTTGCTGGTCCCTCTCCCCAGTCAGACCACCTGAGCCCACTACTATAAGACAAACAAAACTGTTGATATATTAGCCATATGTTTTTAGATGAAAAAGGATGAAATAGATTCCCAGTGCTCATCATGAGGGAAACATGTTACTATACCTTTCCTATGGGGAAAGCCAGGTTATACATAGAGTTCCTTTGTCATATGTGTAGACATGATTTGAGTAAACAGCAATGATCTTTACCTAGCGTAGTCTTCTGATGGCAAAATATTGTATATTAAATGATTATGTCCTATTCATTTGAGAGTCTTGTTTAAAATTTAAAAAGAAAAAAAAAAAAAAGCTATGCCCTAGATGTAGGGCTTTTCTTCCCAACCAAAGGTCTACAGAAGTTTCTATAGAAACTGTGATTGAATGGTCCCCATATACGTTGGTCCCCTTTATTAGGGATTGATCTGTTATCACTCTTTTCTGAAAGTCATTCTGCATAATTCCCAGTTGCATTTTGGGCTTGATGAGATCCTTAATTCAGATGCAGCTCACAGAGAAGGATAACCCCTTTAAAGGACAGCCTTCCCAGGTGTTGGGCACTCATATACAGGTGTAAAATACAAGGGGCCCGAGGTGGGGGGAGGGAGGCCATCAGATGAGGCCCCTTTAGACATGGCAACCACAGGGGAGGTGTTTTGATGTTGAGATGCCACAGCTGTGCACTGTACTGAATCTCTGACCATAGGTGTATCAATGCCACTGAAACTGTGTAACATTGTCTCCCTTTTCTGTCTCCCCTATGCTTCTGTTGGATGTGATATTTCATTTGAGAATCATCGTCAGTAACCTGTGTACCTTCTCAAAACCTATGTCTGTTGCACTGAGGATGAAAATCCAGCACTAACAAATGTTCTTTGGGCTAAAAATAAAGATCCTTTAAATACTCGCTTTTTCCAAGAAGGCTTGAACATGCCAGAGTTGTGCTGCTGTAATGTGTCCCTGTGTCACTTGGACTGAATCTCTCTAATTCTATCGATTAGAGTCACAAATGGGTTATAATATGTTAAGTTCCAATATTTTTCTGACTTGATTGGAACCTGCTTCTCTGTGAGGCTATTTTTGTAATGAGTTTTTTGTACTTAATTTAACTGCCGCGGTCTTCAAGGGTGGGGGAGGGAGGGAACTTCGGTCCTTTGTTGTTTATTGTTAATGCTCTCCTAGGCCAGCTTGTCATTGTTCCAGTTGTTTGAAAAAAAAAAGAAAAAAGGGTGCATCCATTGTCTGGGTTCTTGAGTCACCTTATATGGCTGTCTAAAAAATGTCACTGTTCTGATTGCGGTCTCTGCAGCCTTATTTGAGTTTTGCCTTAGATTGTCTAACTGGACAAATAAACTCTCTTTGCCCTATGTTAACAAATGCAGATTTTTTTTTCTTTCCTCTTTGTTATAGGGAATCTAAATGTTGAACTTTTCTCTTTCTCTCTTTCTCTTTCTCTCTGACTGTTCTTGGTGCTGGGCCCTTCCCTTCTACAGCGATGATACCTCCTAATCTCGCTGCATGTATGAGAAATGAAAAGCTCGGGGAGGCTTGCTTCTACCTTATGGGCCATAATCAAACTACGGTTTGTAGCTCAATCAATACTAGGTGTTTCTGTGCTGTGGCCTAATTTCCTCATTGCTTCTGCTTAGTTCTATTTTGATATGTTTGGCAATTCATTCTGAACACCCTGCGTTCTTTGAATTGTAAGTACACCACCGACCCTACTGAAATCTTCCTGTCCCTTATCTTAAAAGTAGGTGTAAGAAACCCCGAGGTTAGGTTTGTGAGAGCGATCTAAGCACCTATCCTTACCCAAAGCTTAAAACGACTTTGTAAGCCCCTGTTTGTGTTAATTCTAGGACCCAGCATTCAGAAAGAGCAAACTTCCCATCACAGAGCCCTCCCCTAGGTCGGTAAGGCTTTGATAGACAGAAAGGTGACATGTCCTACCTCGCTATCCTTTGGGAAACTACAGCCCATGGGCCAAATCTTGTCCGCAGCCTGTTTTTCTTAGTAAAGTTTTATTGGCACATGACCACGCCCATTTCTTTTATGAATTGTCTACAGCTGCTTTTACACTCTTCTCCAGTTAAGTACCTCTCACAAACTACACAGCTGGCAAAGCCAGAAATGTTTACTCTTTGGCCCTTTACAGAAAGTTTACAAACCCTGCTCTAGGCTATCTTCGTGTTTTTATTAAAACCCCACCCTGGGTTTTGGGAGATCATTCATGAAACAGATTGTTTAATGTTGACCTTGTTGCCTCATGAAAGATCCTTAAAGAGTTCCTGTGATTCCTTCATCTCTGTGACTGTCACCCTGGTTCACTCGGCAGCACATCATTTCAGGTGTCTTGCCGGGAATCGTGTAATGTGTCTAACTGACTGGGCTTAGCTGCAGCAAGAGCATCCCTGCTTTGAAAAGCGCTGTCATAATGTCAGGGTGCTACCTAAAACATTGGCCATGTCATTTCAAATAGTTTAATAATAAATAGGACCCCCCCCCACCATGGGCTGCTCTGCTTTTAAATCTATAGATATCTTGATGTTGTAAGAAGCAGTGCAGTGAGTCCTCAGCTCCCGGATGCAGTTAGGGCGACCTTGTGTAGCATAAGGAAAATTGTCTCTGAAAGGCTGTATCTGAACCCCGTGTAATGTCAGACATGCCCCTGACAACCTCTCTCCCACTCCCTTTTGTCAGGAAACGCCACATTTTGAAAACAGTTTCTTAAACTTACCCAAAACTAGAGAAAAGTGTTGAATAAAATTCACAAAGGTAGAGAGGAGGTTTAATGGACCCTCACATACATGTCACATTTGGCAGTCATCCACATGTGGCCATGTTGCCTCTATAATCCCCTTAGCCCACCACCCTGGAGTTTGTTTGTTGTTGTTGTTTTTAAGAAAAGTGTTTTAAAATAGAAATGTACTTTGCATAAAATGCTTAAAGCCTGAGTGTACGGCTCAGGCTTTTTTTTTTTTTAACCTCTATAAACACCCATTTTAATCACCCAGATCAAAATATAGACTCTTTTACATCCCCCAGACCCCCAGAAAGTTTCCCTCATCCCCCTCCAGGTCAATAACCTAGATTACTTTTAAGCAAATTAAATTAAGGATTCTTTAAAGAAAAGAATGTTTTCTCTCATGGGGGCCTGGGCGGGAAGAAGGGTGGGCAGGGGAGAAGGCTTGATGGGTGGGAAAGAAGAGCAAGAGGTAGTTAAGGTGGGGACTTTCCGATACCGCTAGATACACTGTTTGGGTTGTGCCTTTAAAGACTAAAATCGTGACTGATGCTGTAAGTTCCTTAATGATCTATGTCTGGGGTGTAGCCATGAGCAGCTAGATGCAGAAAGCCACAAGTACTAAGTTTTTAACCTTCACTAGTTGCAGTTAGACTTAACCAGGATTCAGTCGGCTTTGATTCTGACTGCTTTAACAGTTGTTTGCTTGTTGTGACTAATGAGATCTCAGGCGTGGGAGTGGGGACAGGAGCCGAAGGCCCTCGATACCAAACTGTGGCTCTCCTTTCTTTCCTGGCAGACCCCAGCAGCGACCGGCACGGCCCCGCCGCCGCCGCCGGTGCACAAGGGGTTCCGGAAGTGAGGGCCGCGCCCCCCGACCGCCGACCGCATCCATCATTGGAGTCCAGTTACCCACCCGATCTTCACAAATCATCACAGCATGGGGAAAAGCGGGCACACGGGAAAGACCCAAAAGGCAGCAGAGAGTATAGCAGACAACCCAATGAGCATCACACATGGAATGGAACTTCTAGAAAACCCGACAGTGGGGCTTGCCGACCCAAGGACCGGGCACCGGAGGGATGGAGAGAGGCGCCCCCGGAGCGGATGGTGACCAACGGCCCCAAGAGGAGGTCCCCGGAGAAGCGCAGAGAAGGCACCCGCAGCGCGGACACCACTTTGGAGAGAAGGGAGAAGCACGAGAAGAGGCGGGAGCTTTCTCCGGAGCGGAGACGCGAGCGCTCGCCCACCCGCCGAAGGGACAGCTCGCCCAGCCATCGCAGGAGGTCCCTCGAGAGACTCTTGGATCAGAAACGGTCGCCAGAGCGCAGGAGAGGGAGCTCGCCAGAGCGGAGGGCCAAGTCCACCGACCGCCGGCGGGCGCGGTCCCCCGAGCGCAGGCGCGAGCCGTCCCTGGAGAAGAGGAACAAGGAGGACCGAGTGAGCCACCGAGGAAGGGAAGAGCCCAGTGCGAAAGCGGATGCCGGCCGAAGCTCCAGACACGCCCCCGAGCAGAGAAGGCGACCTTACAAAGAATGTAGCACCGACCTCAGTATCTGAGACGCTGAGGCACAGTCCAACCTTTACCGTGTCAAAGGTTCTAAGAGGAAGGTCACAAACCTGAAATAATTTAGTTTCTTACCTGGTGAAGCGTCTGACACCCGATGATCCTATGAAGAGCAACAAACATTTTATGCATTTGAAATCTTATAAGAAAAAAATATATATATGAAAAGTGTTGTGCCTGATGTATAATATTAAAGAAAGTATTTTTAAATGCGTACTTTTTTGGAAATTATTTGCCAAATGCTGCCCCGAAGAGATACACATTTTGTTTCTACATAAACTGTAGAATTGTCAAGAATTGTTCCCTTTTGGGGGGCAATCTTTTTCTCTCCTGGTTAAATAGGGCTGTTGATCAGAATTTTCTCTAAGGGAAATTATTGATTAAGTTTAATTAATTTGATGTAGATTGTTATGTAGTGATGTAGTGCTATACTGTAGTTAGGAGTTTTTCTTTAAAAAAAAGAGCAAAAAGGCAAAAGTTATATTTGTAAAAGCTGAGGACTCTGAGATGGATTAGGATTGCCGATGATCCTAAAATTTAACTGTATGAAGAGACTACTATTGCAGATGAAGGATATTTATAGCTAAACTACACAGCACAAAGAAATGTTCCCTTCTCGAGTCATAGTTGGTTCAGAAAACAGTTCGTACTCTCCCTGGCCATAGAAAGGCACGAAGAGGAGAAGGTTGGCCGCCATTACCCAAATGTAGCCCAAGCACAGATGGTCAGGTTCATTATTAGCATCACCAACATCTAATAAGATCTCATTAAGGCAGTGCCATCACAGCTTTGCTCAACTACTAGAAGGAACGGACGGGCACTCAACACCTTCTGTGTTGTCTTGTCTGATTTGAGGCTGAATAGTGGATGGAATGGGGAACAATGTGCCCAGTGCAAGGGAGCCGTGAGAATCCTCCATACAGAAAGTGTGTTCCCCCTTTGTAGCATAAGCCCAAGGTTGCCCTTTGCCGAACTGGGGACCAGGGAGTGAGCGTTGGTAGAAGTTACCTCTGTTGATATTTAAAGAAATGAGGGGCTGGGGGTACTTTATTCTTAGAGATGCCGATTTCCCTTTGCAACCATAATAAAAGTCTCCAGGATGGTTGAAAGGGAAAAAGACACAGTCCCAGCAGTGGTAGATGGAGTTGGCAAACCTCTGCCCTCATGACAGTGTCCTTTGAGTCCTTGGACAGCCGAACAAAGCATAACCATTTTTCTTTTTAAAAACGACCCATTCTTTTGCAGTCCCGCAGGAGGTGTGGTTGGGTCGGCTTGTAGCCCCAGGATATGGTTGAAATGGATTACTGCCTAGCTGAGCCAAATGTTTGCTTGTACCTGTTGGACCACTACAGCAAACCGCTGCTTACAATGCATTGTGTATTTCTGTAGTACTGTTTTGCATTTTCCATACAGACACAAAACTTTGCAAGTCAATCACTGTTATTCTCATGGTACTGTTTAAAAAAAAAGGAAAAAGGAAAAAAAAATGGAGAAAACCAGCCAATCATTGTGTGTACAGTTAAAAATTGTAATTAATAGAGCCTGTTTAAAAAATAAAAAAAAACAACTGTTGCCTTTTTTTCTTGTATAAAAGAGAATTTATGACAAAAAAATTTAGCTGTGAGGAATGTGATATGTGTTTATATTTCTGACTATGGAACAAATTGATTCATTGGGATATATTTTAATGTAAACTAAATCAGGTATGTAAAGCTGTTTTAAAATGGGAGACTATGTAAGTAATTCTCTAAAGCTTTAGTTGGTTTGAATATCATCATTTCCTCCATGGTGAGCCTGCTTGTGAATTATTAAGCACTTGTTCGCATTCTCTGTTCTTCACTCATTTCTTGCAGTGTGCTCTGGACTTAATGCTCTTTCTGTATTGATGAGAAGCAGTATGTGGGCCAATCTTTTTATAAAACACTATGCATATATAAATATTACATTGTTCATAGCTTTATTTGACTTCTGGGTTGATACATAACATAGACTGAGTTCCTGTAGTTGTGTGGACATGCACAAAACACGTTCCTTTCCTGGAACAGAGACAATGTACTTGCTGTAGCTGAAAAGGAGGAAGAGGGTCTGTGACTGCTACTTTTATCATCAGAGTTTTCCACACAAAGCATACCTTGAGCTGTGGTAGTAAGGCTGAGGGAAAACACAACGGAATATTGACTTTTGTTTTCATCAGTTTCCTTAGGAGCCCACTTGGGGATTTTATTCCCCAGGCTCCCCTGCTAGGAATGTTCTCACTATTTCTAGCAAAATCGGTGATGTTAAATGATCGATGCTCTCACTTGTGGTCCAGAGTTTTAAATAAATGAAATCAAGGTGGATTTTTGGGAGTACATCGTGAAGGTAACGTCTTAACATCTTTCTTGTTGTCAGAGGTGATATTTGACATTTTAAAATCTGTGTGCTACCCACTTGGGCTTGGCTCAGTCTGCGAAGACTTGGTGTGGCAGTTTCCTCTGAGTTCCACACATCAGATTTGCTTTGGAAATATTGTACTGTACAGGGACTATGCATTAAGCAGAAAGATCCAGTTTTCTCTGAACTACTGTAACCTTAAATTGGAGACTGATTCTTGTGAGCCTACTTTCCCTAACCCCCCACCTCATGTAAATGTCTTGATGAGAGATAATGGATGAGTATTTTGTATGATTAAATCAAACCATTGAAGAATCCCCCTCCCACCCATTACACGGTTGATGCCTGAAAGAATGTTGGGGGGGAGAACTCGACACCCTACTTGTATTTTTTAAGTTTCTTTTGTGAAAGATTTTTTAATGCATTTTTACTGTAAAAATACATGGAAATGTATGCATTCCATAACCACTATTGCTTCTGGATTGATATCTTTCTTGTCTCTGCGTGTCTCAAATGTATCAGGGTCAAGTAATCAAGTGAAGGTGTCTGGCTCCAACTCAGTGCAACAGTAGGGCATTCTGTTGAAAGAGAAGGAATTATGGCTTTGCATCGATAGTACAGTGCCTTGCTACTCAAAGTGTGGTCCGCAGACCGCCTGCCTCATCATCACCGGAGAGGGTATTAGAAATGCAGAATCTCAGGCCACCCTAGACCTACTGCGTCAGAATGTGCCTTTAACAAGCTCCCCGGCTAATTCAAATGCACCTGAACTTTGCACAGTACAGTATAGCAAGGAACCCTGGTAAAAAGCAAAAGACCTGCTAAGCCAAGTGCTTCATCACTTTCTGTGTGATCTTGAGCAAGTTCCTTAACCTCTCTATAAGCCTCACTTTCCTCGTCTATAAACAGGCATATCTCAGAGCTGGTAAGAATGAAGTGCAAAGTGCTTAGCACACTTCTGGCATCAGAACAATCCTCAGTAGATGCCACTAATTTTTTTTTTTTTTTTTTTTTTTTTTTGAGGAGGAAGATGTTCTGCCTGGCAATGGATGTTCTCTTCTCATTGTCCCGGTTTATTTTCCAATGAAAATGAAGAAATAGATTCTCCCTCTATTAAAATGGGGAAGAAGTCCTCCTGTTTTAATAATAAAGTTAATGAACGATGTGGCTCATGCTACTTCCTTCATGAGTCTAATTACACTTACCAGTGATTTGAAATATAAAACCGAGATGCTGTGCTGTGACAGTTAAGATGGAAATGGTCTCAAAGCAGAACCTTTAGAGTTGTGTGTGGAGTTAGACATGCACCTAACTAGTCCTATTAGATGAAAAGGTTAACCAATTGGTGAGCGGCTTAACACATGTCCTGGTCGATCATGTCATTTCTAATGACTTTCCATTTCCTTCGCACAGTTTTTGGATTGTTCCTGTAGTATGATTTGGTAGTTAGGGTTTTCCTATACAACCTAAGTTCCTGGTCATTCAAAAAGGCATTGTGTTTAACAATAGCCTTCCTACAGTCCATCCCTTTTGCTGTATTTTGCTTTATTTTGTCACCGGCATGTTAATTAGAGACACTGTTCGCTTCCCCAGTATCTCTTTTGTTAAAGATGGCACCTAAAAATGGTCCCTGGCTTACGTGATAATTGAAACTATTTGCAAAGCCCATATGTCCCACAAGTTCTTTGCCTGCCATAAATAGTCACATGAAAAAGAATGTGCTGTGACTCAATTATAGCTGGATTCTTCCTGCTGATGGGCAACTCAAGAGCACCTTTGATGGTCTGCATGCATCGTGAAAGGAAGAGCCCTTTCAAGTTCCCCAACGGGATTTTTCTTATAATCAAGCAACATCATCAGCATTGTGGGTGTTCAGCACAATAAGATTCAAGTGTTTTGGGAATATGCATCATCACACGCTTCTAAGAGAGGAAATGACAAAACTGGGCCCTTTCCAACACAATTATTTGGGGGTTTTTTGTTGTTTTTTGTTTTTTTGCAGGAGCAGGCCCTCTGTGAAAAATTTTTTTACTAGTTCCACCCATCGATGTGTTTATGCATTGTGCTCTTCATCAGGAGCTGGTTGTATGGTTTTTCTTCTCTAATGCAAGTATTAGAGGAATGCTGGATCCAAAATACAAGATCTTCTTGGAAGCACATGCCTTGAAGCAAGATGGCATCAACAGTAAATACTCAGGTGCCACAAGTGACCGTCACCTTCTAATAAATCGCTGTTCTTCCCAACTGGAAAGTCTTCATTGTCACATCCCTTGAAGAAATAACAACTTGATCTGCACAGCCTGGAACACTACCCACCAATAAGCACTGTCCTTTTAAGTATATTCATCCCTCCGGGAATGAACTCTGATCTCAAAGGATCACAGGGTTGAAGAGAAAGTAGCTCAGAAAGGCTGCTAATTCTTGCCTGTTACTCATTTCTTCCTCTGACACATATTGAGGACCAACTCTGTGCCCGGGTGCATGGTGGGGCTAGAAATACCTGCTTCCTGGTCTCCAGAGTTTATACCTGGGTGCGAAAGGCAAACACACAAACACAAATAAACTATATACCAAGCAGAAGTTCAGGATCTGTGAGAGTAATTAATAGGGGATGTAGCCAAATTGAGAAAGGTTATAATTCTAGAAGGAAGAGAAGGAGTTAACTGGTGAAAAAGGGAGAAGTATAGCCTGAGGCGAGGGAGGGAGTGTGGTCCAACAGGGAAGGAGGCACACCAGGAAGGGCCAGGCAACTTTGTTCTGAATTTTAGCCTTCAGAGTAACGGGTCCTTTGAAGAGTAACAGAGCTCCTGGTGAGCTGTGTGTGCTTGGGCCAGGGGAAGGGGAGCCGGGGGAGGGGGGGCGGCCTGCGTAGGTTTGAGCTGCCGGAAGATGACCTTGCGCCGGAAGATGACCTTGCGCCGCCACAGGGACAGTGGTCTGAGGAGGGTGGGGCTGAAGCCTGTGAGGCTCTAGACAGTCCAGGAAAACCATTCTAGATAAGGCAGGAGTTCTCAGCTGAAAAGTCCCCAGGCCCTTGTTTATCATCCTATTACAAGAATTCATTCTCTATATCTTTGTAAATACCTGCAGAACATTCACTACCTGATTTCTTCTGTTAAAGGCAATCCTTTACTATTCCACCTGGTTTCCTCTGAGTTTACAAATTTCTACCTCCCTACCGTTTTTGTTTTTTTTTCTTCAGACCCTGGTTTCAAACCTTGTAATCTTGTTTTTACTTTTTTCTTTTTCTTTTTTTTTTTTTAGATTAACCACATTTTTCTCAACCTATAGAGCCCAATTAAGCGATAGTTTTTGTCAAACATGCCTTGTGTTTGCGTGTTGAAAAAGGAGCCATTCCTATAATAGCCTACTTTGAAAAGCAGTGTTTTTTTTAATTTACAAAACTAATTCATACTTAATAAAATATTCAAGCATGTCAGGAGAGTATAAAGTAAAAGGCAACTTCCTTCCTTACCATCTGTCAATCCCAGTGCAGAAAAGTAACTATTACTAACAGCTTGGTTCATGACATTTATGATTTTTTTCTATTTATATATAACTGTGTATATGTTTATGTAGTTTGGGGGTTTTTTTTTTAAAGATTTTATTCATTTATTTGATAGCGTGAGCAGGGAGAGGGGCAGGGAGAAGGGCAGAAAGAGAGGGAGAAGCAGACTCCCCACTGAGCAGGGAGCCCGATGCGGGGCTCCATCTCAAGATCCTGAAATCACAAGCCAAGCCAAAGAGCCAGCCGAAGGCCGATGCTCAATCAACTGAGCCACCCAGGTACCCCTGGGGTTTTATTTTTATGCAAAAAAATAGACAAATAGGTACATACAATTTTAGGCTTTTAGGCACTGTACCTTATCTTATATATTGTGGATATATATAAGTTTTATAAATGGAATATATATATAAAACATATATATAGTTTTCCATGTTAGAATATATATATGTATATACATGTAGAATATAGTACATATATATATATATCTCAAATACCTCATTTATTCTATTTCTCTACCAGTCTTTCCTCCCTTCCCTCCTGGATTACTGCAATAGCATTCCTACTTTTCTCCCTCCCTTTACCCTTGCCTACCTATAGACTCTTCCACACAGCAGCCAGAAGGATTCCTTTAAAACATCAAGCGAAAGGTCAAAGTCTGACGCCAGGCTACATACAAGGCCTGTGAGGTCCCGCCCCTCCTTTCTGGGTGACCCTTCTTCACCATTTCCCTTCCAGCCACACTCCAGGCACACTCCCAGCCTTCTTAGGGCCTTTGCTCTAGTTAGTCCCCCTGCCTGTGCCTGGAAAGTTCTTTCCCCAAAGATTCATGGCTGACCACCCTATTTAAAACAGCAACTGGATTTCCCTTCTACTCTTTTCCCCTCCATAGCACTTCCACTTCTAACACCTTGTATAATTTATGTTTACTTATTGTCTTTATGGTTTGTCACCTGTTTTCCACCTCTAGAATCTGGGCTGGCTTTGTGGACGAGGAACCTGTGCTTAGGTTCCACGGGGCCCTGCACTTAGGAGGGCCCCGTCCTTGGTTTAATGTTCCACCGTCACCATCTTAAACTTTTACTAATTTGTGAACAAGGAAGAGCCACATTTTCAATTTGCACTGGGTCTCAAAAATTATATAGCTGGCCTTGTCTTGAATATAAACTTCATGAGGACAAGGATGTTTGTCCTGAACTCTGATGAAGTCCAACATCCTGGAACAGGATCCTATTTATAGTAGGTGCGCATAGTAGGTGCTCAGGAAATAGAAGTATTCTGCTTTCTCTTAGTAGTTTCACATTCTGAAGTTGACCTCCATCTATTTTCCTAGTCCCTATGGATTAAAAAACATGGGGCAGTGAGCAACCTTATATATAAAACTTGGTACCCTTGAGTGGTTTGGCTTAAATAATTTTGAAAGAATACATTGTGACTGGTAGTTCCTTTTTACTTCTGATGACATTGAGATTATTGAGACTTGGCATGTTTTCACTGGGAACAGCTGTTTTTTAAAAAGCAAGGTGCTTGCAGGCTACAGAGCTGTCTCATCAGATGAGAGTTACTACCACACACAGCATAGCCACCAAGCCAAATGTGGATGGCCTTGACTACACATTGGCATCACCTGGGAGCTTTAGAGATGTTCATGCCTGGGCCCAGCCCCAGATATTTTCAGGTAATTAGGCAGGGATGTGGCCTGGCTTTTTTAAAGTTCCCAGGGATTCCCAACAGGCAGCCGTAACATTCTCCATCTGCTTTAACCCCATGGACTGTGTGGGATGGAACGGGTCCGCTTTGCTCCTCCCTTCTTCATAGTGTCCGCAGGTTGCCTTCTTTAGTCTGCAATATAACAGCAGCTCGAAGGAAGGACGGCTAGAGAATATTTTCCCAAAGTAAACAAAGAACCTTTTCAAATTTCAGGAAGTTATTTGCCAGACATACAGATAGTGGACATACAGATGTATTGATTGTGAATTCTATTCAATATTACTGTCACCACTAAACTTGTTCATTAATAAGAATAATTGAGAGACTGCTACATTTTCAATGAGATCAGAGCATCATCCTGTAAACCAAGATGTAGCCAGAGTACTTTCACTTAAATTCATCTGAGAAATATTTTAATGCTCTTATTAAATGGGACATGTGGTATGTGAAAATCTAACAAGAAAGAGAGAGAATAATGAATAATTAGGGATTAGCATTCGTAAGGGTGAAAGATTGTTTTCTCACAAATTTTTCCAAAGTATTTATGATGTGCCCCTCCACCCCCCAACACACACATAACTACATTTAGCAGACAACTTTGGGGCTGAAAAGTAATTATGTCAGGACGGAATAAGTGGAATAAGGCATTCCTATGACCAAAACAACATACATGCCTTAAAATTTCAGGGGAAGGGGCGCCTGGGTGGCTGTCTTTAAGCGACTGCCCTTGGCTCAGGTCATGATCCCAGGGTCCTGGGATCGAGCCCCGCATCGGGCTCCCTGCTCCGCGGGAAGCCTGCTTCTCCCTCTCCCACTCCCCCTGCTGTGTTCCCTCTCTCGCTGTGTCTCTCTCTGTCAAATAAACAAAATCTTCAAAAAAAATTTTTTTTCAGGGGAACAACATTCTTGGGACAATACTGCTAGGCCTTATTGCAACTTACCTAGAAACTCTGGTATTAGCATAAGAGACTCTAACACTGACCCAGCCCAGGGGTGCAGGACCCACCATTGATACACCTAGCCCTCACTCAGGACCAGAGGAAAACTCAAAGATGTATGTGAAATAGTCATCTAATCTAGAACTAAGTAATATCCTTCACTGGCTGTGGAATGCGGCAAGACCAGTAAAAATGTCGTCTCTCCAACCCAACAATTTGACGGTCCTCCCTATAACTACTTCTTCTAGAAGGAATTTTGTGAGTCAGATGCCCACCTGATCCTTGGAGATTATATCTTAGTTGACTTTAACTCCTTCCATTATTTCCTGAAACTGTAGTTTCGTTCAAAGCAGTCTGTTAGCAAATATGTGCTGAGGACTGTTTTTCCAGGCATGGTGCTGGGCACTCAGTGTCAAGCAAATGTCACAAAACCCCAAACTTCCTGAAGTTTAGAGTCTACCAGACATTAAATCATTGTGTTAAATTGTCATAAAAGCTGTGAAGGGGCCCCTGGGTGGCTCAGTTGGTTAAGCAACTGCCTTCGGCTCAGGTCATGATCCCGGAGTCCTGGAATCGAGTCCCACATCGGGCTTCCGGCTCATCAGGGAGCCTGCTTCTCCCTCTGACCCTCTCCCCTCTCATGCTGTTTCTCACTCTCTCAAATAAATAAATAAATAAATAAAAGCTTAAAAAAAAAAAAAAAAAGCTGTGGAGGTGTATGTGGTGCCCACGAGGGTCTGTAAAGAAGTGAGCTTGATCCGAATTGTGCAAAGTAGGCAAGGGGGTGAAAGGCTCTCCCAGACTGGGCGAAGGGAGTGCAGCATATTCCAGGAGTGGGGCCGAGACCCATGGGACTAACGATCTAGGAAAGCCAGACCTGGCAGGTGTCTGTGAGCCTTAGAGACAGAGACCCACTGTCTATTCCCAATGGGAGAGAAAAGAGAGACCAAAGGAGCAATTATGGGGGACCAAGAAATATCTTCCCCATCGCTGAATTATTTCCCACAATGAAAAGGAGTGAAAACAGCCCACATTCAATGTTTTTACAATCCTAAAACCCACTTGGATAACTACAAATATGGGAAGGGAAAAAAAAATTCACGTATTGGTCTCCTTTTCACAAAGGAGCAGATATTTTATTTATTCTTCCTTTGAAAGCCACATTTGGGTTTTAGAAAGCAGGCAAGCAGGCTCAGGCTGGGAATACTGCTGCCAGTCACTTTCTGCTAACGGGCAGGTGTTATTGGAAACTTGTAACACAGGGAAACATTTCCTGTAGATAGATGAACAAAATTATTGAGCAGTGTCACGAACCCCATGAAATCACCAGTCTGGCTTCTAATGTCTTTTCCCCTCAACCTATTTTTGTTTTATTTTAGCAATGTATTTCATGGGGGTTATTTTTATTTCTTTGGTGTATTTCATCTGGACTGTTTTTGTTTCATTCTTCATTTGTATTAAGCATTTGTTTTCTCTCTCTTTCTGAATTCCACTGAAGTGAATTGAATGAAAAAATCCCAAAAGCCCATGCCTAGAGAATGAAAATGTCTTTATTGTCCTTCCTATTAATGAACTTTAATTTGAATTTTGAGGAAGATGGTGTTCCTTCGTGCCCCTCCTCCACAACATCATGGAAGGTTATACTCAAATGTTGGGAAATGATCTGGTCCATTTATAGAAGTTAGAGCAGAAATAATTCCATATGCTTTACCATTTTATCCTACTTTTAGGAGGGGCTGGAACTGGGCATCACTGAGAACATGACTCAGACTTTGAAAAGACTAGAAAAGTGGATGAGACAAAAACCCTTAATTTTTTATTTGTTTTATGATACGAGTCATACATACTACATTAGCTTTGTTTAAAAGATCCAAAGAGTATAAGCTGAAAACTCCTGTTGACCACACCCGTCTCCGATCGTAGTGTTCTCTAGGAGCTAGCCACCGTTAGGGGCCCTTCTCCCTGACACATCACTATATGTGTGCAAACGCCCGAGCTCCAAATACGGTCACATGGGGTTCGGGCTTCAACATATGAACTGTGGGGGTACAGAGTTCACTCCATAACATACAAAAGGGATGTACTATACTTTATCCAATCACTTTATCTGCCATAGGATAAATTCCTTTACATTTTCTTTTAAGTGCATGATTTTGTCCCCTTGGTCTAAAACAGACCACGATTTCCTTCGCCTCTGGGGCGCGTGGGAAAGCTGGGGAGAGGGCATGGAGATGGGGGAAGGACAGAGAAGGGAGAGACTGATTTCTAAACGGCTGATATCCAATTACTCATTCTCACTAGCCCACGGAGTTTTCAGCTGCTTCTCTCCCCACTAAGAAAGTGGGAGAATCTGGCATTTGAGGGTGCAAAGTTGGAGGAGGCAGGCAGGGCCAGAAATGTCCTGTGTGGGCTGCAAGACTTCCCTGAAAAGTAGCATTGCCAGTGAGAGGCCTGGGAAACTAAAAACGCTCTAGGCCACAGGCAGACACCCCCAGCTCAGGCTCCAGCCACTACCTGACAGAGCTCCACGGAGCCGGGGCGGGGTGGGGGGGGGCGTTGCATCCAGTTGCCAAAATGCAGCAATCACCCTTTGCGCACCATTTAGGAACCCTGTGTGTGCAGGTACACACAAGTCCTCTTACACTATGGGAAAATCTGGAATTCTTTGTCCATTTAGGGCAATTTATCTTTTCTGGTAAATCTACAAGGGCCCTCTGGATGTGTGCCTACTGGAAAGAAATACTTTGACCTCTTTTCTAAGCCACTGGTTCTCACCCAGCAGGGGTTCTGGCCCCCAGGGCACAGCTAGCAATGTCTGGAGACATTCTGATGGTCACAGCTGGAGGAGGGGGAAGGGGTAGTGCTCCCCGCATCTAGTAGGTGGAGGCCAGGGATGCCGCTGAACATTCTACAAGGCACGAGACAGAGCCCACAACAAAGAAGCATCTAGCCCAGGGATTCCTGGCCCGCTCATTTGGAAGAGCATTCAACTCTTGCTCTTGGGGTTGGGAGTTCAAGCCCCATGTGGGGTGGGCGGTTTACTTTTTAAAGAAATTAATTAATTAAATTTAAAAAACATATCAAAAAAAGTATCTAGCCCAAAGCATCAATTGTGCCAAGCTTGAAAAAAGCTGTTCTAAGCCAAATGATAAGATTTGCTGGGGTCTTGCCCCTGGGGAAATAATTTCAAAGAATACTGACATCTTGTTTTGCCTAAAATGTAATTCGTAGGTAAGCCTGCATGCCTTCAAAATTGCCGATTTGATTCTTTGAAATGGTGGATATATTAGTAAACAATTTCCTTTTATTGTTTACAGATGACTACTGAAGCAGTCTGGTCGGTTTCGGAGGTGTAACACCCAGGATTCTTGGAGAATGGTTCACGACTCCGATAGCCAACCTGAGGTTATTCAGTCGGATTACTTCTCATTATCAAGTGGCCTTGACTTGAATTTCAGCCCCCCCACTGAAGCTTCGCCTTGAGTTAAATAATAATACATGCTATGAGGACTAATTAGTTCACTTTTGTAAGGTGCTTTAGAGATAAGAAGCCCCTGCTTTGAGTGCTAACTACTACAAGTAGGCAAATTAGGCACTTTTTAGCCATTACTGGTCGCTTTGATCCTGCCTGGCTTCTCACTCGCCCGAGCAGTTAGTTCACTGGGAGGGAGAATATTGGAATAAGCAGTGGTGGTCCACAGTGGAAAGACGCAAAGCTCAGTTGTGATGGCTTTTTTCAGATTCTCTTTTAGTGGTTAAGAGAAGGAGAAAAACATCCCCAAGGGTAATTAAAATTCCTTAGTAGTGATGGCAGACTTGAAGGTATTACCTCTGAAACACCAATAAGTAAATTAGGGAGATGGTGTGTTTCCCCATTTATATTCATCCATTCTGTGTGTTCCTTTCTCCTCCCCTACGCCACCTGTACCTCTCCCCTCCCCGCCCCACCAGGAGGAAAGCGTGCTTACCAGACTCTGCTACAGATCTCCCAAGTAAACCACAACATGTGTTAGGAAATCTTTGTGTTCTGTGTAGACTCCGTCTTTTAACCCCTTTGGAGTTGGCTTCCTTCTTCCTTTGTAACAACTGTCATTGTCACCTTCATCCTATATTTGCATCACCTTTGTCGTTTGGGAAAAAATGAAGCCAAAACGGGCCAGGCACTCTCCTGGGGGCCCCTGAGATAGATATGATTAGCCCCAATTTGCAGATGAAGTAACTGAGGCTCACAGAGGCTGCTCTCTCCACCATGGACACAGAGCTGGGAAGGAACGATGCTAGGGCTGATGGTTTCAAAGTCATTGTTGTATTCTTTCTAGAACCTCAAACTTAAAGAAATTTCCCTGCACTCTGTTTTTCATCGGCTTTTGTCCTCCTGGGAGTCTAGCAGGAAAGGTGGCATTGTCTGTTCTTCCGATAAAGAGATAAGAGATAATGAACTTGCCTAGGAACACCAACAAGTCTGTTGGTGAATTCACCTTGCTGATCTCTCACACACTTGCTCCTCAGCCCCCACAGTTTGGTTTTCCCATGGACCCCTTGTGACCCTGAGCCCACGGAGGCCATCTGTCCTAATAGATGCGTCTAGTGCCACTACCCTGCTTTTCATCTCTTCCCTTTCTGGGGCCCTGAACACAGCTGACCACTCCCTCCTTGGTTCTCTGCCTTTGCCTTTGGTGTTTCCTGCCTCCCGTCTGACCCTTGCTTCATCCGCCTTTATTGTCTCCTTGTCCCGATGTACCCTTCAGACACTGAGGGCTCCCTGGGGGACCATCTTGCACATTCTTTTCCACTTTGGTGATTTCATCTATTTCCATGGCTTAGATCAGTGGTTCCCAAACTTTGCTGCGTATCAAAATCACCGGGGGGGGGGGAGCTTTAAAACATCCCAGTACCCAGATTGCACCATAGACTAATTAGATCAGAATCTCTGATCATCAGCGTTTTTGTTTTGTTTTTGTTTTTTTTTTAGGCTCCCTAGGTGATTTCAAAATGCAGCCAAGTGCAAGAACCAGGGGTATGAAATCATCCTCTTGATGTGATTCTTAGGCACGCACTTCTAGCTGCCACCTTTCCCCTCAAGATGAGATGTCTGTCTCCTCCTGGGCCCTCTGTCCCACGGACACCTCTAACTCAGCACGTCCAAAGAGTAGGGTCGTCAGATTTAGCAAGTAAAAATACAGAAGGCTCCATTACATTTGTATTTCAGATAACCAATGAATCACTTTTTAGTAGAAACAGGTTCTAAGTATTCCATGGGACATTTAGGGATATCCCCCTAAATTATTTGTTGCTTATCTGAAATTCACACGTAACTGGGTCTCCTGCATTTTATCTGGCAATTCTATGGGAGAAGAAATGAACTGTCTTTGAATTGCCTCTCTGGCTACGGCCCCAGAGCCTTCTTTGACCAGTTTCTTTCTCTTTCAGCCTCACGCCCAGTCGCGGCTCTTTTGACTCTGGCTCTGCAGTCCTGAAATGCTTCTCAGATCTTTCCTTCCCACTTCTCCGTCGATGCTTCTGCCCTCATCCTAGCTTACCTTTGGGATTGTGTTCGCTCTCTACCTTGACCCCTTTACTCTTTCCTCTGATCCTCTCCTTTCCATGATTTCCAAAATGACCTCATAAAACACAGATCTGCTCTTGTCACTCTGCCCTGTGGGAGCATCCAATGGCCACTCATTGCCAAAGGCAGGGTGGGGTGCACCCCTCAGAACCAGACCCCCACCTCACTTTCCAGCAGCTGAGCCCCCTCCGCCAGCGCTCCCAGGCACCCAGTCCAAGGGACACCATGTCCTGGTGTTTGCCGATGCTGCTTGCTTGACCTACGGTATCTTCCCCTTCCTAACAACCAACACAAACAGAACGGACTCATCTTAGAGCCATCCTCGTCACTTTCTAACCCATTCGTAATTGCGGTAGGTTTTCTTACAGCTCCTGCTGCCTGTCGACCACTTCTCTTCATCCTCACCGCGCATGCTCGTTCAACATGCCAGCATCTTGAGCCTGGACTAATGTAATAGATTTCCGATTAGTCTCACTGCTTCTACACTTGCTCCCCTCCTAGAGTTTGCCTTTATTAGACGTAGGTCAGACCTTGTGCCTTATCTGCCTGGTGGCCCCTCCCTACTTCATCACACCCAGTCCTCTCTCTGGTTACCCCAGGCAAATGCAGTACAGAGCAGCCTGACTTCCCATGGCCAGAACCTGACCTTAGGTGCCCGTGAGCTTTCTTTGGCCAGCGGAGCCGGTTCTTACTGAGAGCAACAGGCTAGCAACACCAGGGAATTAAAGGTCCCAAACCTAGTGACCTTCAACCCATGCTTCTCAAGCCTTTGGTGTATGACCTACACTGTTTCTTGGCGGTCCCAGCAGGATTAAGTGTCAGTGGCTTATACTGGTCATTTGCTTAAGCCACAATTCATTGGTTCTTTCTGGTCTCAGTCTCATTTTCCCACTCATGTATTGGCTCTGCCTGGGATCACTGCCCAAATAAGCTATTTGCCCTGGAATCCTTGACTCAGGGTCTGCTGCTGGGGATTGCCGAGCTAAGACAGTAGTGAACTCTTAGTAATCTTTTCCCAGTGTGTTAGGTCATTAACAGCCATTAGTGAGTGATGAGTAGGAGAACATAAAAATTGAAGGACTGCACAGAATCGAGAGACTTTGAATGAATGCCTTTTTATGATACCTCCAGATTGACCTATTTCCTCTTTCTCACTGAAGCTCATTGAAAGCTGGGGAGAATTCCTTTTTTCTTTTCCTTTTTTTTTTTTTAAAGTAATCTCTATGCCCAATGTGGGGCTCAGATTCACCACCCCGAGATCAAGAGTTACATGCTCCACTGACCGAGCCAGGCAGGCACCCCTGAGAAGAATTTTGGGGGTAACTCCCTGCCTGTGTAACTCCCTGCAACCTCTTAAGTCCCCTTTTAGCCGCAGAATTTGTGCCCCAGGGCTCCACGTTTATAGTTTCTAACCCTAGTCACAGATGATTGGACCAAGGTGGCCCTCTGACTCAAGTCAGACCAATAAAATCCACTCTGTCAGGAATGTGGACTTAAGACAGAGACATTCTGGTTCAGTCTGAATTAAGAAAAATAAAACATAGCAATAACAGGACAGCAATTTTCCACCCCATATTTCCTAACCACATGAGCTAGGTAACAGAAAATGCTAGTCTGAAGAGAGAGACTCACAAGTAGACAGATGAAAGAGAGTGAAGACTAATCTTGGTTCCGGCTCTTCTCCAGCCTCCTCCTGAAGTTCAGATGCATCTCTGTCCCTGGGTTCTAAGAGGCACCCTGCATCCTTATAATGCTGTGTTGTTTTTAACGCCTTACACAGCTCAAGTTGGTTTCTGGTATTTGCAACCAAAGGGTTAGAATGAAAATAGTTTCCATGGAGCTTGCTACAAAAAAAGTTAAATGTCTTTGATTTACTTTCCAGGTGGAAGATTTTTTTGTCCAGATCACTCAGGTGGCCAAATACAAAGCATCCTATGCCCACAGGAGGACTGTCTGGATGACAGTGAGGAGCACAGTGCTTTGTGCTTTTGTTTCCTGATGATAGCCTTTTTGTTTTTTGAAATTTTCCTCCTTTATTTGCCTACCCTAATAGAGTATTTTGAAGGCCTTTTATTTCTTAAGACTTCTTGTTTCTGGTAAGTCCTAAATTTGGGAAAAAAGTATATTCTATGGTGATCACCCTTGAAATTAGAAATTACTTTTCTCAAGCATGGTTTAACAAAGGATGGAAGCAATGCCATCTTTCAGCTATTCCAGAAATTTGATACACTGGAGGATGCCTGGCTGGCTCAGTTGGTGGAGTCTGTGACTCTTGATCTTAGGGTTGTTAGTTCGAGCTCCAGTTTGGGTGTCGAGATCACGTAAAAAATTTTTAAAAATCTTTAAAAAAAATAAAAAATGAAAAATTGATATATCAGTACACAGGCTTTCAAAGAATCTGAATCAATCAATTGATTTTTCCTACTCTTCCCCTGCTTACGTGATACCATGAGGTGCTCCAGGCCTGAGAAAGTGTGTTGCTAGTGACATGGTATTGGAGTGGCCACAGTGGTAGACAGGCTGCACTGGTCTCTCTGTATTCATCCTTTTTGCTCTGAAATTTATAGTTCCATTTCAGTGTGATTCTGGGCCAGCTCGGTGGCTTGCCTCAGCCCAAAGAATGTAGTGGACAAGACGGCCCAACAATTGAGAGCCTCAGTTTCAAGAGGCTTTGCATACATCACTCGTTTTCTTGCATAATTGGTCTTGCTTACTTTCGAACTCCAGCCATGCCAAGAGAACCAGCCCTGGCTAGTGTTCTGAAGAATGAGAGATGACATGGGGCAGAACCAAGTCATCCTCATGGAGGCTGTGGGAGACCAGCCAGCCCCAGCCAACCTACCAGCTGACTACAGACACATGAGCATCCCTGGCCCAATTAGCAGAACCATCCAGGTGATCCATGGACTTTGGAGAGATGATACACTGTTGTTGTCTAACATAAAACTTGAAAGGAAAAGCTATTACAGTTCCAACTATGTGTTACTATAAATTTTCAACAGATTTGGAGGCTATATTCTAAATGAATGCCTTAATATGGGCTAGCACGTATACACGAAAGTCACTCTACAGATGACTTGGTGTCATCTGAAAAAGATTAATCCTGCAGAGCCAAACTTGAACGACTAGAGCCTATGAGTCCAAATCCCAGCCGTGGCCAGTTTTTGTTAATACAGTGTTGGGGGGAACCTATCACACTCATTTGTTTGCACGTTATCTATGGTTCCTTTTATGCCACAGTGGTGGGGTTGTATCACTTTTTTAAAAATAATTTGTTATTGTTATGTTAATCACCATACATTACATCATTAGTTTTTGATGTAGTGTTCCATGATTCATTGTTTGTGCATAACACCCAGTGCTCCACGCAGAATGTGCCCTCTTTAATACCCATCACCAGGCTGACCCATCCCCCGCCCCCTCCCCTCTAGAATCCTCAGGTTGTTTTTCAAAGTCCATCATCTCTAATGATTGGTCTCCCTCTCCGACTTACTCCCCTTCATTCTTCCCCTCCTGCTATCTTCTTCTTCTTTTTTTTTCTTAACATATATTGCATTATTTGTTTCAGAAGTACAGATCCATGATTCATCAGTCTTGTACAATTCACAGCGCTCACCATAGCACATACCCTCCCCGATGTCTATCACCCAGCCACCCCATCCCTCCCACCCCCCACCACTCCAGCAACACTCAGTTTGTTTCCTGAGATTAAGAATTCCTCATATCAGTGAGGTCATATGATACATGTCTTTCTCTGATTGACTTATTTCACTCAGCATAACACCCTCCAGTTCCATCCACGTCGTTGCAAATGGCAAGATCTCATTCCTTTTGATGGCTGCATAATATTCCATCGTGTATATATACCACTTCTTCTTTATCCATTCATCTGCCAATGGACATCTTGGCTCCTTCCAGTTTGGCTATTGTGGACATTGCTGCTATAAACATTGGGGTGCATGTACCCCTTCGGATCCCTACATTTGTATCTTTGGGGTAAATACCCAGTAGTGCAATTGCTGGATCGTATGGTGGCTCTATTTTCAAATGTTTGAGGAACCTCCATACTGTTTTCCACAGTGGCTGCACCAGCTTGCATTCCCACCAACAGTGTAGGAGGGTTCCCCTTTCTCCGCATCCCCGCCAACATCTGTCGTTTCCCGACTTGTTAATTTTAGCCATTCTGACGGGTGTGAGGTGGTATCTCATTGAGGTTTTGATTTGGATTTCCCTGATGCCGAGCGATGTTGAGCACTTTTTCATGTGTCTGTTGGCCATTTGGATGTCTTCTTTGGAAAAATGTCTGTTCATGTCTTCTGCCCATTGCTCGACTGGATTATTTGTTCTTTGGGTGTTGAGTTTGATAAGTTCTTCATAGATCTTGGATACTAGCCCTTTATCTGATCTGTCATTTGCAAATATTTTCTCCCATTCTGTCGGTTGTCTTTTGGTTTTGTGGACTGCTTCTTTTGCTGTGCAAAAGCCTTTAATCTTGATGAAATCCCAATAGTTCATTTTTGCCCTTCCTTCCCTTGCCTTTGGCGATGTTTCTAGGAAGAAGTTGCTGTGGCTGAGGTTGAAGAGGTTGCTGCCTGTGTTCTCCTTTAGGATTTTGATGGACTCCTGTCTCACGTTTAGGTCTTTCAACCATTTGGAGTCGATTTTTGTGTGTGGTCTAAGGAAGTGGTCCAGTTTCATTCTTCTGCATGTGGCTGTCCAATTTTCCCAACACCATTTGTTGAAGAGACTGTCTTTTTTCCATTGGACATTCTTTCCTGCTTTGTCAAAGATGAGTTGACCATAGAGTTGAGGGTCCATTTCTGGGCTCTCCATTCTGTTCCATTGATCTATGTGTCTGTTTTTGTGCCAGTACCATACTGTCTTGATGACGACAGCTTTGTAATAGAGCTGGAAGTCCGGAATCGTGATGCCGCCAGCTTTGCTTTTCTTTTTCAATATTCCTCTGGCTATTCGGGGTCTCTTCTGGTTCCATACAAATTTTAGGATTATTTGTTCCATTTCTTTGAAAAAGGTGGATGGTATTTTGATGGGGATTGCATTGAATGTGTAGATTGCTCTAGGTAGCACTGACATCTTCACAATGTTTGTTCTTCCAATCCATGAGCATGGAACGTTTTTCCATTTCTTTGTGTCTTGTTCAATTTCTTTCATGAGTATTTTATAGTTTTCTGAGTACAAATCCTTTGCCTCTTTGGTTAGATTTATTCCTAGGTATCCTATGGTTTTGGGTGCCGTTGTAAATGGGATCGACTCCTTGATTTGTCTCTCTTCTGTCTTGTTGGTGTATAGGAATGCCACTGATTTCTGTGCATTGATTCTATAGCCTGCTACTTGACTGAATTCCTGTATGAGTTCTAGCAGTTTTGGGGTGGAGTCTTTTGGGTTTTCCACATAAGTATCATATCGTCTGCAAAGAGTGAGAGTTTGACTTCCTCTTTGCCAATTTGGATGCCTTTGGTTTCTTTTTGTTGTCTGATTGCTGTGGCTAGGACTTCTAATACTATGTTGAATAGCAGTGGTGAGAGTGGACATCCCCGCCGCGTTCCTGACCTTAGGGGAAAAGCTCTCAGCTTTTCCCCATTGAGAATGATATTCGCTGTAGGTTTTTCAGAGATGGCTTTTATGATATTGAGTTATGTACCCTCTATCCCTATACTCTGAAGAATTTTGATCAAGAAAGGATGCTGTACTTTGTCAAATGCTTTTTCTGCATCTATTGAGAGGATCATATGATTCTTGTTCTTTCTTTTGTTAATGTATTGTATCGCGTTGATTGATTTGCGGATGTTGAACCAGCCTTGCAGCCCAGGGATAAATCCCACTTGGTCATGGTGAACAATCCTTTTAATGTACTGTTGGATCCTACTGGCTAGTATTTTGGTGAGAATTTTTGCATCCATGTTCATCAAGGATATTGGTCTGTCATTCTCCCTTTTGATGGGGTCTTTGTCTGGTTTGGGGATCAAGGTAATGGTGGCCTCATAAAATGAGTTTGGAAGTTCTCCTTCCATTTCTATTTTTTGGAACAGTTTCAGGGGAATAGGTATTAATTCTTCTTTAAATGTCTGATAGAATTCCCCTGGGAAGCCATCTGGCCCTGGGCTTTTGTTTGTTGGGAGATTTTTGATGACTGCTTCAATTTCCTTAGTGGCTATAGGTCTGTTCAGGTTTTCTATTTCTTCCTGGTTCAATTTTGGTAGTTGATACATCTCTAGGAATGCACCCATTTCTTCCAGGTTCTCTAATTTGCTGGCATAGAGTTGCTCATAATATGTTCTTAGAATTGTTTGTATTTCTTTGGTGTTGGTTGTGATCTCTCCTCTTTCATTCATGATTTTGTTGATTTGGGTCATTTCTCTTTTCTTTTGGATAAGTCTGGCCAGGGGTTTATCAATCTTGTTAATTCTTTCCAAGAACCAGCTCCTAGTTTCGTTGATCTGTTCTACTGTTCTTTTGGTTTCTATGTCATTGATTTCTGCTCTGATCTTTATGATTTCTCTTCTCCTGCTGGGTTTAGGCTTTATTGGCTGTTCTTTCTCCAGCTCCTTTAGGTGTAGGGTTAGGTTGTGTATTTGAGACCTTTCTTGTTTCTTGGGAAAGGCTTGTATTGCTATATACTTTCCTCTCAGGACTGCCTTTGCTGTATCCCAAAGATTTTGAACAGTTGTGTTTTCATTTTCATTGGTTCCCATGAATTTTTTTAATTCTTCTTTAATTTCCTGGTTGACCCATTCATTCTTTAGGAGGATGCTCTTTAGCCTCCGTGTATTGGAGTTCTTTCCGACTTTCCTCTTGGGATTGAGTTCTAGTTTCAAAGCATTGTGGTCTGAAAATATGCAGGGAATGATCCCAATCTTTTGGTACCGGTTGAGACCTGATTTGTGACCTAGGATGTGATCAATTCTGGAGAATGTTCCATGGGCACTAGAGAAGAATGTGTACTCCATTGCTTTGGGATGGAATGTTCTGAATATGTCTGTAAAGTCCATTTGGTCCAGTGTGTCATTTAAAGTCTTTATTTCCTTGTTGATCTTTGCTTAGATGAGCTGTCCATTTCAGTCAGGGGGTGTTAAAGTCCCCCACTATTATTGTATTGTTGTCAATGTGTTTCTTCGCTTTTGTTATTAATTGCCTTACATAATCGGCTGCTCCCACGTTAGGGGCATAGATATTTACAATTGTTAGATCTTCTTGTTGGATAGACCCTTTAAGTAGGATAGAGTGTCCTTCTTCATCTCTTATTACAGTCTTTGTTTTAAAATCCAATTTGTCTGATATAAGGATCGCCACCCCAGCTTTCTTTTGGTGTCCATTACCATGGTAAATGGTTTTCCACCCCCTCACTTTCAATCTGGGGGTGTCTTTGGGTCTAAAATGAGTCTCTTGCAGACAGCATAT